>NC_140997.1:219847370-220296056 GCF_052327205.1 Somniosus microcephalus | reverse complement strand
AGAAAGTGAGGGAGAGAGAGAGAGAGAGAGAGGAGGGAGAGAAAGAAAGAGAGAGAGAGAGAGGGAGGGGAGAGGGAAAGAAAGTGAGAGAGAAAGAAAGAGAGAAAGAAAGTGAGGGAGAGAAATAAAGAGAGAAAGATAGAAAGAGAGAGAAAGAGAGAAAGAAATAAAAACAAGAGGGAAGGGAGAGACCTGTTTAGTTGACTTTAACGTAGCCTATGCATTTTACAGCCTCGGAGACTATTTATGCCAAATTGAAGTGCTTTACAGCAAATTGTGCTGCACTTGGCTTGGTAGAAAGTCACAAGATTTGTCACAGGATACGACACCGAGCCAAGTCACTAAACTCACTAATTGGCATATTCTCTAACCATTGTCATTACTAAATTTATTTCTCCTGTGAAAAACTCAAAGCAGATTTGAATGCCATCAGCGCAAAATTCTTGCCGCACAAACGTTAGCAGCTGACCCACCGTGGTGTTCTACACAGTGTCGGAGATTACAATGCTGCAAGAAGGTGGGGCTGAAAGGTGAGTGCTGAAAGGCTTCGGAAATATTTTATGAGTTCCCGGAAAACTTCGTCCAATTCTGATGTTATTAAAATCAATGGACTTTGAGAAAAGTAGGGTCTCCCCTGGGTTACACCGCAAACAAACGTGGCAGGTGTTGAGAATTATTTCCACTTGGATTGAATATTGTCAGACAGAAATTGATTTTGTTTGTTCAATCAGAAAATCGGGATGTGTCTTTAAAGCCTTTTCATGCTGACAATAGGGCTGGCAATTCACAAGCAAATCGTGACTTTATTGTTAAAGTTCTGCCCTACCTATGTCTAAGGGGGAAGAGATGTGGGGGGATGGGGAAGAGATAGGGAGAAGGGGGGGAATAAAATTGAAATTTTTCCCAATCTAAAAACCTACCTTTTCAAACTGTTCATTATTTTTGTCAGTAAATACTAGCTTCGGTTGATACACAGAGTCCAGATTGGTCCCATGTATTGTGATGTTGAGGCCTCTGTGGAAAACATTAACATTTACTGTCAGGAAGTCCAGTGGATTAAACAGTGATTAGATTCTTAATACATGCATGAGAGAGAGAGAGAGACACGCACGCGCAGCACAAACAACCACACAGTCGAGAGAGGCAGGAGGCCAAGTAACACTTTTTCTGCCCCGAGGTGTAATCATCAGTCAGACTGTTCAGGCATGACTGTGAAGGGAAGGTCGTCATTTGCCACAGTGTGAAGATCTTCACCTTGAGAAAGGCTTCAACAGAAACCCAAGTGTAAACAATCACTGCATGGTGTGTGACTGCTCTGCGGGTGGGCATGTATAGTGATTTAAAACAAAACTTTTAGATTTCTTCACGTAGCCTCTGTGCAGGAGCCAAGGAAGTGGATAGGAAAGAGATAGGAAATTACTCAGCTGAAGTGCCGGCAGCCATTTTCCAGAAACCAGTAAAAAGAAAAGACAGACTTGCATTTATATAGCGCCTTTCACGACCACCAGACGTCCCAAAGCGCTTTACAGCCAATGAAGTACTTTTTTGAAGTGTAGTCACTGTTGTAATGTAGGAAACGCAGCAGCCAATTTACGCACAGCAAGCTCTGTTTTAGTGATGTTGATTGAGGGGATAAATATTGGTCAGGACACCGGGGATAACTCACCTGCTCTTCTTCGAAATAGTGCCACGGAATCTTTTATTTCCACCTGAGAGAGCAGACGGGGCCTCAGTTTTATACACTCAGGGATATACCTGTTTATACACTGTATGAATAGAACTGCGTTTATGTGTTCAACCATAAATGTATTTTGATGCTTTGGCAACATAAGATGTACCTTATCATGCCAATAAAGCGATTTGAATTTGAATTTGATTAACATCTCATCCGAAAGATGGCACCTCTGACAGTGCAGCACCCCCTCAATACTGCACTGGAGTGTCAGCCTAGATTTTTGTACTCAAATACCAGGATATTGGACTCAAAAGCAAATCCAACACCTTGATACATAAGGAAGACTGTGGGCTAAGTACACAAGGGAAGACTGTGGGCTAAGTACACAAGGGAAGACTGTGGGCTAAGTACAAACCTCATCACGTCACCATAAGACTGATGATAACAATTGGCCAAAACAATAGGACATTGCAATACAATGATGAAATACAAACTGTGGGCAGCCATGTTTAATATAGGCAAGGCGGCCATATTTTAATCAGTAAAGTATTTGACTCTGACTAAGGCACTGCGTGAGAAACGACCTTATGAAGTGTGGCTAAAATCTCAATAAGCTTTTTAAATGTACTGCACCAATAAGTCAGTTTTAACAGATGTCACCGCAGTTCTCAACATTTTTTTAATATTCATTCCTGGGATGTGGACGTCGCTGGCAAGACCAGCATTTATTGCATGCTTCATTTGTGAAAGGTATGCAGTGTCCAAGGTGAAATTCTTTACAATGCACAGGTTAGATAATTCAGCAATGTAAATCGAAACACAATGGCCCAGTAATTCGGGTCCAAATGCGTGAGTACAGTCTGGGTACTCACGCATCTGGCCGGATGAAATGCCAGCGTTCAGGAAACACCGTGCATGTGGGGAACGCCGGCATTTCCAGTCCTCTGAACGAAGGGGTTCAGAGGCACAGCGCGTGCGACTGCACAGGCAGCGCGTGCACAGTGAAATTCGTCGATTTCATTCATGGATTCAGTGAGGGTAAGTCCTTACAAGTTACACTTGAAAAAAGCATGTGTAAAGTTGCTCCAAGGCTGCGGAGGAAGATATATTTTATCGTGGAGCTTCTGAAAGGCAATATTTTTGTTTGGGAAAGGGAGGAAAGTTATTTTAAGAAATGCTGAGGTTAGTTTTAAAGTTTAAATTTTTTTTTTTTTTTTAACGGGTTTTCAGTACGGTAGGTAGAAGGAGCAATTGTGGCTGTGTGAATTGAATGTGAGAATGAGTGTTCTAAAATGAGTAATGTAACATTTCCAACACTTTTAAGAAAGAAACTTTTCATCAGTAATAAGTAATTACGTATGTATGTCCGCATATATTCCTTTACGTATATGTATGTATGTTTTATATTCCTTTACTTATGTGTATGAATGTATGTTTTTAATTATGATTTTCCAATAAGTTACTTTCTCTGAAAGTCATAATTAAATACATACATTCATACACATAAGTAAAGGAATATATACATACGCGCAAAGGAATATATACAGACATACATACATAATTACTTAAAAGAATATATTACTGATGAAAAGTTTCTTTCTTAAAAATGTTGGAGTCATTTTCACATTTAATAAACACAGCAAATTCAATTCACATAGCCACAATTGATCCTTCTACCTACAGTACTGAAAACCCATTTAAAAAAACAAAAATAAACTTTAAAACTTACCTCAGCATTTCTTAAAATAACTTTCCTCCCTTTCCCAAACAACCGCAGCCTCTGGAGCAACTGTACCATGCTTTTTTCATGTGTAAGTTGTAAGGACTTGACCTCACTGAAAGCATGAATGAAAGCGGCGAATTTTACTGCGCACGCGCTGCCTGTACAGTCGCACGCATTCTGCCGCTGAACCCCTTCGTTCAGAGGACAGGAAATGCCGGTTTTCCCCGCATGCGCTGTGCATGCTGAAAACCGGCATTTCCTCCGGACAGACGCGTAAGTACCCCGACCGTACTCGCGCGTTTGGAAGGGAATTACTGGGCCAACATTTTACATGTCAATAAAATGAAAAATTTAACAATTGCACGATTTGCCCCCTCGCACCTGCGACTGAGGGTCCAAGGAGGTGCATTGCGCAACAGGTCATCGTCGTACATATCCTCACACTGTTCCCTTTTGGGAACTGTATGAAGTGGTGGAAGGATTTCTGGCCACGTTAACACTCCTTCCGTGACCATAACCATCTTCATACCAGCCATTAGGGTGGTTAGTCCTATGGCGTGAGGGTTTTACGGGCTCCCACAACCCATCTGAGGGGGGGGGGGGCCACCCACACCCGCAAGTATCCCGCTGGATGTCCACCCAGAATTTATAGTTGGAGCTCCGACTCCACTTGCCGGGACTGTCTGGAGCGGGGTTCGAAACCCTACTCCTTCTGGCCCAGCGGCGGGGATGCTTACCGGTACGCAAAAGGCCCACTCCGCGCAAAAGGTGACACCCATACGTTTCCTGCACCTTTTCCCTCCCCGTGACTGGAGCCCTATGCTGCCACTTGAAAGACCAAGCTATCATCTGTCCTTTTTGCGGCACCTTTGACTTCTCATTACCAATGATGAGCAGGCGCTGCGCCTCCACCTCATTGAGGAGATTGCTGAGGTCATCATCAGTTCAATTGTGAGTTCTTTTAATGCCGTGAATTGTGCTCATTCCAGCCATTTCACGTTGCTAATTGGATTGGGCCTTTGGCGTAGCGGTAGGATCCCCGCCGCTGGGCCAGACGGGGTAGGGTTTCGAACCCCGCTCCAGACAGTCCCAGCAAGTGGAGTCGGAGCTCCGGCTCTAAATTCTGGGTTGACATCCAGTGGGATATTTGCGTCCGTGGGTGTGGGTGGCCCCCCTCCTTGTATAGCTTGTGGGAGCCCGTAAAACCCTCCCGCCATAGGACTAACCACCCTAATGGCTGGTTCAAAGATGGTTACGGTCACGGAATGAGTGTTAATCACGGCCATAAATCCTTCCACCACTTCATACAGTTCCCCAAAGGGAACAGTGTGAAGACACGTATGACGACGACATTGCTAAATAAATAAATGGAATAAAAGAAATTATTTTAGGGCTTTTAAAAGTCTTTAAATTGCTTTAATTCTGTTTAAAACTACTTCAGATTCTTCAAAATAATGTAAACGTTTTTAAAAGTTTATAAAAGTTACCAAAAGCTTCATAAAAATACCAAAAACCTATTTAAAATGCTGCTTTGCATGTAAAAATGCTTAGCAGCTTGTGAGAAACATTGGGGGCGTGTCCTATTAAACTGCGACCTCAAGGGGCGTGTCTCACTTGCACAGCGCGCTCCAGGCTTCGCGCTGGCTGCACTCCTGGGCGGTGTGACGTCAAACGCTGCCCGGGATTCTTCTGTTTCAAAATGGAATTCCAGGCGTCCCTGGAGGTGAAATGTCAGCGCGTCGGGTAAGTGCATATCAGGGGCTTGCACGTGCGGCAAGCCACCAACCCGAATTACTGCCCCAATGTAGCAGCATTTTGTACTCTCAAGTCACAGACTGACAGTGCATTTGTGCACCAGTGTGCTGCCCTGTGGAGTGATGGGACACAAGAAGTTTCTTCTGAATTCCCTATTTGATGTCTTATGTGGGACACCCAGAGAGTGGTGAGAATGTGGAACTCGCCACCACAGGGAGTGGTTGAGGCGAATAGTATAGATGCATTTAAGGGGAGGCTAGAGAAGCATATGAGGGAGAAGGGAACAGAGGGTTACGCTGATAGATTTAGATGAGGAAAGATGGGAGGAGGCTCGAGTGGAGCATAAACGCCGGCATGGACTGGTTGGGCCGAATGTGCCGTATATTCGCTGTAATTCTATGTAAGGAACCACACACACACACACACACTCTTGACTTTGTGCAGTAGTGTAAAACAGCTGATGGCGAGTCGGCAGTTTGGAAATCAGCCGTTTTACACTATCACAAAGTCAAGATCTACCCCCAAGGTGTGCATATATTGTAGTTATGACCCCAGCATCCCTTTCTGCTTTCCCTGATGCAAAACAATCACTGGCATGGAAACACACCCCCTTCCCCTCAATATATGTAAACCTTTTGTTTAATGCTCAGGTAGATGGGGTTAAGATACAAACCGGCCATAGTGCCATAGAGTTATACAGCACAGAAAGAGGCCCTTCGGCCCATCATGTCCGCGCCGGCCATCAAGCCCTATCTATTCTAATCCCATTTTCCAGCACTTGGTCCGTAGCCTTGCATGCTATGGCGTTTCAAGTGCTCATCTAAATGCTTCTTGAATGTTGTGAGGGTTCCTGCCTCTGCCACCCTTTCAGGCAGTGAGTTCCAGATTCCAACCACCCTCTGGGTGAAAAAGTTTTTCCTCAAATCCCCTCTAAACCTCCTGCCCCTTACCTTGAAACTATGCCCCCTGGTTATTGACCCCTCTACTAAGGCGAAAAGATCCTTTCTATCTACCCTATCTATGCCCCTCATAATTTTGTACACCTCAATCAGGTCCCCCCCTCAGCCTTCTCTGCTCTAAGGAAAACAACCCCAGAATGTCCAGTCTCTCTTCATAGCTGAGGCGCTCCATCCCAGGTAACATCCTGGTGAATCTCCTCTGCACCCTCTCCAATGCAATCACATCCCTCCTATAGTGTGGCGACCAGAACTGCACACAGTATTCCAGCTGTGGCCTAACTAGCGTTTTGTACAGCTCCATCATAACCTCCCTGTTCTTATATTCTATGCCTCGGCTAATGAAGGCAAGTATCCCATATGGCTTTTTAACCACCTTATCCACCTGTTCTGCTGCCTTCAGGGATCTATGTACATGCACACCAAGGTCCCTCTGATCCTCTGTCCTTCCTAGGGTCCTACCATTCATTGTGTATTCCCTTGCCTTGTTAGTCCTCCCAAAATGCACCACCTCACACTTTTCAGGGTTAAATTCCATTTTGCCACTGTTCTGCCCATCTGATCTAACTGAATGGCGGAACAGGCGCAAGGGGCTGAATGGCCTCCTCCCGTTTCTATGTTCTATTCACGCCTTGCAACACTAATAACAGCAGGCAACCTTTTGTTACCTGACCGAGCCACGTGCACAAGACTCCGCTAAACGGTTGTGGCTTACCTCATGATGCTGCAGTGCGGGGAGATGCCGTGGATGACGGGGTTCTTTCGGTACTGGAACGTGAAGTTGCCCTCAGTTGCTACTTTTGCAGAGTCTATCACCACAATAGGATGTTCTTCCTTCAACATATCCATTTTTGGAGTTGTGCATTGTATAGAAGTATTATTTTTTCTGGCAGATAAAAACATGTACAAAATATAGGATGAAAAAAGTAGGCCATTTGATAAAGTTAAAACAATATGGGGTAAAAATTGGGTAGCGACCCGAAAAAGGTAGCGCCCCCCCGCAGCCGATTTTCCCAGGTAGCGCCCTGAGAGGGAGGGGCACTACTGGAAGCGCCCCGCATCCCTTTTGGGGCGCTGCAAGCCAATATCACGACGCTACGTGACGCGGTACTGCAGGCCTTCCTCCCCTTATTAAAGGGGAGGGGCCTGGCACAGCACGTCCCGGCGCCCAGCTGGGCCACCAGGGATCAGGAGTGCTGGCAAACGAGCCCGGAACTCAAGAGGAGTGCCGGGCTTACGGAGAGCAGCCGGCACCCCGCGGGGGGCTTCACGGGGGCCGGGGACAGCAACGGAGGCAGGTGCTGGCAGGTGGCCAGCAACAAAAATGGCCGCCCGCCACCTCCCCTTTAACTAGCGCTGCCCCGGCCGGAGGTAGGGCCCCCTGACCCCGGCGGACATAGCGTCCGGCGGTAAGCCGGGGAGCGCTACCCAATATTACTGCCGGGGCTCGAGGGGGGCGCTGCGCACGGCGATGACGTCATCGCCGGCGGCGCAGCGGTGCCAACTGTTAGCGCCGCCGCTAACCTCCTGCTGAATTTCGCAGGAGGCGTTAGCGGCGCCACGCCCAGGCACTAGTTGATTTGCGCCCAGTTAGAGCACTCTTAGGGAAGCACAAATCAACCGAATTTAGCCCCCTACATATTTTACAGAAATATATGGCCCAGTTACTATTTGTCTCCGTGCTTCTGGTCATTCAGCAAAAAAAATTCAATAGAATCTCTTTTTTCCAGATGTTACACAGCAGGAAATATTACAGATGTTGTTCAACTCTCGAGTGAACTGAAGAGTTCATGGGAAGTGCACGCTTTATCTTCATCAACCCCGGTCTTCCTACATTCTGGAATTTGGAACTCTCGTCTCCAAAAAGCTGTTGAGGCTCGATCAACTGGGAATTTAAAAACTGAGATTGATAGATTTTTGTTAGTCAAGGGTATTAAGGGTTACGGAACCAAGGCGGGTAGATGAAGTTAAGATACAGATCAGCCATGATCTAATTGAATGGCAGAACAGGCTCGAGGGGCTGAATGGCTTCCTCCTGTTCCTATGTTCTGCTCAAGTAGTTTTCCATGGACATCTTACAACACGAACAAAAGCAAAATCTTTTTTTGATCAAGGAGGAGCTCCTGTAACCTCAGGGTCCTGGATTGTTGATGGTACGAGAAAGGAGATAATCAGAAACCTGTACACCTATGTGTGCTAAAAAAAACAAATTGGTGCATTTTTTGTACTGATCAAGCTTAGATATGTTAGCATCAAGCAATCTCTGCTTGGGTAAATCACGGCCAACTGCGGCGTAAAGCTTCCATTACTCAGTCCCATCAATGCGCCATAACTTCAAACTCAAACCCTGCTGCTGTACCAATGGCAATTTGTGCCAAATGTGGAGTACTTTTGTGCTGTTGTTCCACACCGATTAAGAAACGGCCTGTGATTACCCAGACTGATTTCAGGCACTACCTTTATAAACAATAGAGTCTTTCACCCCATCCTTTTGGGCTGCATTTAAATCCAGATCACAAACAGTGCACTAACTCAACAACAACAACTTGTATTTATATAGCACCTTTAATGTAGTAAAACATTTCACGGCGCTTCACAGGAGTGTTATAAGACAGAAAATTGACACCGAGCCACATACGAAGAAATTAGGGCAGATGACCAAAAACTTGGTCAAAGAGGTAGGTTTTAAGGAGCGTCTTAAAGGAGGAAAGAGAGGTAGCGAGGGAATTCCAGAGCTTAGAGCCTCGGCAGCTGAAGGTATGGCCACCAATGGTTGAGCGATTATAGTTAGGGATGCTCAAGAGGGCAGAATTTGAGGAGCGCAGATATTTCGGGGGGTTGTGGAGCAGAAGGAGATTACAGGGATGAAGGAGATTACAGGGATAGGGAGGGGCGAGGCCATGGAGGGATTTGAAAACAAGGATGAGTATTTTGAAATCGAGGCGTTGCTTAACCGGGAGCCAATGGTGGTCAGCGAGCGCAGGGGTGATGGGTGAATGGGACTCGGTGCGAGTCAGGGCACGGGCAGCCGAGTTTTGGATGACCTGAAGTTTACGTAGGGTAGAATGTGGGAGGCCGGCCACTCAGCCCAACACAGTTGCAACAAACGCAAGTCATTATCACAGACTGCAAACCCAAGTAAACATAGGCGAGTTGTGTTTAAGAGTGATATAGGTGACAGACACTCTGTGTGTGTGACACACTCTGGGTCTGCCATTCTCAGCTCCGAGTAGAGATGATTATTAAATACAAAATTTGGAACCACTACATAGTAGAACTTCAGGTCCCCACGGGTGAGTACGCGCTGGGTACTCATGCGTAGGCCCAACGAAAGTGCCGGATTCGTGCATGCACTACGCATGCGCGGGAAACCGGAACTTCCTTTCCCTTAAAGGAAGGGGTTCACAGGTCGAACGCATGCGCCGGAGAGGCAGCGCGTACGTCTGGAACTTCTGTTTTTTTTTAAACAGGTTTCTCCGGGAGGGTAAGTCTCCAGGAGCTACGCTTCTAAAAAGCAGTCGCAAGGCCTGCTTTTAACAAGGTAAGTGGTGAATTAAGTAAAATTAAAACATTTTTTCCACAGGTTTATTATTTTTAAATACTTTAAAGAAACGTAAGTTTATTTTTAGCCCTGTTAGAAACTGTAATTATTTTTTTCAAAAATTTAAATTATTGTTTAAAATAGTTATTTTATGTAATTTATAGTTATTTTATAAAAATGTGATTTTTTTTTTATTTTTATTTATTTGAAGTTTTAGTTATGTTTTGGGGCTGAATTGTATTCATAGTTTTGACAGGTCTTCCTGTCAAATCTATGAATACAGATTCCCTGCTACCATTGGCTCTCCGTGGCCCACGTGACCCTAGGGGACGCTTCGAACTAACTGCACCCCTGGGATACACAAGTACTGCGCGCCAGCAGTTGGAGGAGGCCCAGGATCAGAATCCCACGCAGGCCCACAGCACAACGGCCGGCGCGCTAGGTAAGTGCTTGCACCCGTGGGAAGCCTCCGACCCGAATTTCTGGGCCATTAATATGATCTTGGCAGCAATATCACAATGTTCCTGTTGGTGACATTGTTCCAAAAGTTGCATGTTGACACCAATTTAGGGCCTACAATGCTTGAATGGTCAGAGTTTGTAAAATGACGACATGTGCACAACAAAAGTTACAAATCCCAACCAAAAATTAATGGGGGCAGGAGGTGGAGTAATCTCTCTTCCATTACAGGGAACAAGAAATGCGCAGATCTTTTCGTTGATCTCCATAAAGATATCGCACTCAAAGGTCAATGTCACCTCGTAAATCAACAACTTGGATTTATTACAGAGAAACATCCCAAAGCACGTCACAGAAGCATAATAATTTTTAAATGAATGCTATGCTAAAGGAGGATATATTAGGATGGGAAAGGGCTGGGTTTTAAGAAGGGTCCTGTATGAGAAATGGCCTGAAGAATTGCCTCGAATGTGTCCTCAAAAAATGTCGTCAGTAGTCAGACTGAATGCTAGGAAAGTGTTACGACTGGATTTAACCACGAAGGCTTATACAAACAGAACATTCTTTATGAGGGGCGGAAGACAAGCTGTCAAAGACCACAGGCCGGGAGATGGCTTGTTCAGACCAATATAAATATGTCCTGCCTTGTTTGGACTGTGTGAGGCCCTTTGTTAGCAAAGACCTGAAACTAGGGAGTAAACAAGTGACGTGGAATATCAATGTGCCAGTGCTTCATTGACTTGGAGGTCACCAACAGCACCAGCAGGGCTGTGTGATTGACACCAGAAGAGTTGAACACTTCGAACGCATGCATCATTCCGACTGGTCAATAGAATTGGGGATGTTTCTTTGGAAGTTAGGCAAATATAGTTTAGCTCCAATTCTTTTAGTAGTACTTTCTCTAGTGTCGGTAAAAGATATTTATTCGTTCATGGGATGTGGGCATCGCTGGCAAGGCCAGCATTTATTGCCCATTCCAAATTGCCCCTTGAGAAGGTGGTGGGGAGCCGTCTTCTTGAACCACTGCAGTCCATCTTGTAGTGGTTTAGTACAACTGAGTGGCTTGCTAGGCCATTTCAGAGTCAATCACATTGCTGTGGGCCTTGGAGTCACATATAGGCCAGACCAGGCAAAGCAGCAGATTTCCTTCCCTAAAAGGACATTAGTGAAGCAGATGGGTTTTTATGACAATCCGGTAGTTTCATGGTCACCATTACTGATACTAGCTTTTTATTCCAGATTTACTTAATTAACTGAATTTAAATTCCCCAGCTGCCGTGGTGGGTTTTGAACTTGTGTCCCTGAATCATTAGCGGATTACTAGTTCAGTAACATAACCACTATGCTACTGTACCCAGAGACGCACCATAGTCACAGTCACAGTCACGGAGTATGTTATTGCTGACTTTGGTTAGGGCTGTTTTGGTGCAAGGATGGAAACTTAATGGAGAGATTCAAACAGAGTTGCGGGAAAAATAGGTATGGATTTGGGAGGTGACAATATATTCAATGACCTTGAAGAGGAAAGGGATATTTGAGATGGGAATCTTGATGTCACAATTCCTTGTTTGTAAATAGATGGGTGCACTGTGAAAAAAGTCACAATTGTCATCTCTCCTGCCCATTTTGAAACATTTAAGTAAAAAAAAATAGTTTACATTAAAAAGTTAGAGCTGGGGAGAGCGGAATTGGGTGACTCAGTGGGTTATGTGCGAGCCCATCACCTCTGGAACCAGACAAATGGAATGCCAGTCGCCTCTGTAATTTGACAGTAAGGACCTATCATGAGATTAGGTTGGGCAGTTTGCAACCAGTTCTGGGTGCAAGGCAAAACCTGCCCTAAAATTGCCAATCTCATTCAGAGAGGTCACAAGAAGGCAGGTGTGTGAAATGGGAAAATGCTATACTGGTGCAATAGGACACCCTCTTTCAGATTGGGGCTGATGCACATTTTTGGGGCAGAGTCGAGGGAGCTCTTCCTGTGCATGCTATACTTGACTTGGGCGCGCTAAATAGCTATCTAAAATGAAAAGTTCTCCATTCATTAACACAGACATCTTCCACCTTGACGAACACAAAAATATGCACACAGGGGAAGAAATTGTTATGCGTTGCGCTCGTTTCTTGGCTGTAAAACAGGTGCAAAATCTACCAATTTCAGGGCGCCCTGTCCCACGCCTAATTCACCCAAACCTGCGGCAAACGCAAAATTGGATTTAGGCATCCCGGACATCTGACTGAAACAGACGTTAGGCTGCTTACATATGCTAATCAGAGTTTTAGGACCCCGTCTGAAATTGGTCAGAAAATTATGTGAAGCTTGCCCTGCCCAAGCTCCGCCTAATTTTCCCCAGGGTCTACAGCAGATTAATAAGCGGTCCCGTCAAAGACGAGGCAAATAAACTCTCAGGAGGAGAATCATACCGATACTGCCATCCGCTCTAGCCCTCGCCACCCCGCCTGATGTAAGAAAACTACTAGGCACTTGTTCTAAGCATTAAACAAAACTTTAATCAACTGTTTTACAACATGGAGGTCTAGTTGTGTCCTTCACTAGTTCCTGTTAAGAATGTCCTGCGCAAGCTGGGCCCGTGCCCGAGTATTTATACTCTCCCTGGACAGCGCCACCCGCAGGCCGCTCAGTATTATTTCATAAGTCTTTCTTTCATGAATGACTGATTCATGTCACCGCCCATTCACATCTCCCCCCTCCGCCCGCTCCAAACCCCACCCCTGGACCTACCCAAGGGACACTGCCGCCATCCGAGATGGACAATTTTGTGCTGGGGTCGACAAGCAAGCTGCATCGGAACACCTGATTGGTCGGGCACTAACCAATCGTTTCAAACTATAAGCGCGTGCGCTGTTGCAGATGCAGAAACTGCCAACACAGCAACTAGCCGCTTTAAAAACTGACATTCTTAATCAATTTGGAACCGGGTGATTGGTTCTGAAATCAAACGTGTGGATAATCCCACTGTGCAGCTTTGTTCGGTCCTAATCTCTTACCGCTTTATGGCACAGCTTTTCCCACCGATTGTCACTTCCTGCTTATTGCCAGCTGTCAGATGTCTCCCCAATAACGTAATCAAAGTCTCACCATCTTGAGGGCCATATGTTGGCGTCAAACGAGTTATAACAGGTTCCTACAAAAAAAATAATTATATGGGTTCATCGTTACCCCACAACCCTTAATATCTGCAGAAATAACAGAGCCCCTCCAATATCCAAATATATTAGAGCCAGTGACTTGGCAAGTGCACAGTTTGCTCAGGGGCTGCGCCCAACAGATGGGAACAGTCCCAGGTTCATTCCTTGATCTGTGCAGAGCCAAGTGATTCCAACAGGGCGCAGCTGTAATGGAACTGCAATTGGTTTCGCACCCTTTGACTAGAGGAAAATACAGGGATGGAGCGAGAGTTCTATTCCCACTTCTGATAACCACCCAGGGACTGGAAAGTACAACATGAGTGAGGACAGGATTGAGTATGGCTGTGACACACTCCTCCTCATCGTCAACCTGGCTCCTGACACCATCCTTATACCGAAGAATAGCCACTTGAGGAGAGGTATTGGAAGGCGAGCAGGAACACCTCAAGGTTCTGTCTTCAACCATTTGAGGCCATAGCAGCAGTTATGTGAACCAAAATCAATGGGCTAAGATGCCCATTGGTCCGTCTGTTTGCAGGATACTGTATTAATTCAGTCACCCACATCTATGATACAGCAGCAATAAATTCTTTCAGTCTCCATTAGGTCACAGAGAGGGGATGGAGGTGACAACATGCGAGGCACAGCTTGGGGCAGCAACTACTTCCCCAATGTTAATGTTAGGGCTTCAGCCATCTCGGCCCTAAAGCTCTGGAATTCCCTCCCCAAACCCATGTGCCTCTCTCTCCTCCTTTGAGGCTCTGCTTAAAACCTTCCTCTTTGACCAAGCATTTGGTCACCTGTCCGAATGTCTCCTTATTTAGCTCTGTCAATTTTTTTGTTGGATTATGCTACTGTGAGACACCTTGGGACATTTTACTACATGTGCAGTTTTGGTCGCCTTATCTGAAGAAGGATGTTCTTGCTGTTGTGTATGTAACCTGTTCCACCTTAAGAGAGCTTAAGCCTGTTCCACCTTAAGAGATGTACTACTTTCTCAGGCTGCTGTAGATGTAATACCGGGGGTGAACACACCGGTATATAAGCACTGTGCAGTAATCTTGTATTCAGTATAGTCCCTACCTCCAACCAGTAAAGACCTGTTTTTATTGTTACTCATTAGTCTGTTTTAATTAACTAAATAATTCACAGACTTAACACTTGCCATGGAGGGAGTGCAGCGAAGATTCACCAGGCTGATACCTGGGGTGGCAGGAATGATGTATGAGGAGAGATTGGGTCGATTGGGCTTATATTCGCTGGAGTTTAGAAGAATGAGAGGGGATCTCATTGAAACTTATAAAATTCTAACAGGACTAGACAGACTAGATGCAGGAAGGATGTTCCCGATGGCGGGGAGTCCAGAACCAGGGGTCACAGTCTAAGGATAAGGGGTAAGCCATTTAGGACAGAGATGAGGAGGAATTTTTTCACCCAGAGAGTGGTGAACCTGTGGAATTCTCTACCACACAAGGCAGTTGAGGCCAATTCATTAAATATATTCAAGAAGGAGTTAAGATATATTTCTTAAGGCTAAAGGGATCAAGGGATAGGGGGAGAAAGCAGGGACAGGGCACTGAATTTGGATGATCAGCCATGATCTCATTAAATGGCGGAGCAGGCTCGAGGGGCCGAATGCTCCTATCTTCTATGTAAAGGCCCTATCTAAATGCAAGCAGATGTTGTTGTAGTAGGGTCAAATGCTCCCAAGCAGTGTTGTCTTTGCATTGGTTAGTGCAGGCTCTACTACCAGTACTTGCCTGCTGGTGGTGCATTTGTCCCTTGAAACCAGTTAAATCATCTGATTCCAATTTCCGAAGCGGCAGGGAACTGCCTCACCTGCCACCATGGCTCCTTGGGGGTGGTGCAGCAAATGTGCTTTCACTGGCTGGGGAAGATCAGTGGGACACTGGTGGGAGCAGGATCATTTGCAGATATGCCGTTATAGGAGACTTTGACAACCGCGCGGGCCTGGGGAGTCCAATCGTCAGGATTTGGGCAGGCAGGGGAAGAGGCAAATGTAAGTGCCACCTCACTTTTGCTCTCCGAACAGGCCCACCCAAGTCAGCGCTCAACATGGGGAACTAGCCCACGGGGGAAAACAAAGTAATTATCAGATGGAAAACCAGCCCACAGCAAGCAATTGCAGGGTGCTGCTGGGAGAGGCCAATGTGCACTGTGCCCATTGGAAAGGCCTTAATTAAAATACTAAGAAAGGACAACATAACATTTGCACTAGGTTTATGACCAGCTATAAAACTCAATTGTACGTGGAGGTGTGGCACTTTGTCTTGATGCTCCATCGTGAGCTGAGCTTTCTTCCTAATCTAAAGGGGACATTTAGAGACAACTCAGTAACAAATTTAGTGCTCAAAAACTACATGTGGAAAAAATAAAATAAATCATGAATGTTTACGATCACAATGCTGCAGGAGCCTCACCACAAATTCAAATCCTGCAATGGAGGTGGATCCAATGATGGAGAACTCGCCATTATGCTTAGTCTCTTGAATAGTGATCTTGATCTCTGTCGAAGTAATGGGCTGAGGCTTTCCAGTAATTTCCAGTTTACACAACAACCTGCCAGAAAACACAGACTTTTATATTAGGCATGCATTTCATTCCAAACAAGAAAGAAGAGCTGCAGCCATCCTGTTACCCCCTGTCTACACACTGCATTACACAGTGTTTCCGAATACCTGTGTTCAAGCAAAGAACAAAGTTGCCCCCCCCCCCCCCGGCCACCCAATGACTCAGATGATTGACATACAGACCAGGAAGGATCTCGTTTCAATCCAGTGTCTGTGTTGAGTTGACTGATCTGAGCTGGGGTGGTGGTAGGGGTGGCATGTGCGCGAGAGTGTATGCACATCAAGGTTAGCATGGGGGTTTAGCCCTGATGCCATCCTCATGACTGAACTTGGCAATGGTCACCATCGAGGTTTTTGCACGTGAAGAAATCAACACCCGAGCGAGGTTCTGGAGAGTACCCGGTGCCTATGGAACCATACCCCAGCGAAGAGTTAACACCTTTGGGAAGAGCAAAAGAGGGGAAAGAATGAATGAAAGACTCGCATTTATGTGGCGCCTTTCACCACCTCAGGACGTCCCCATCAATGTTCCCGTTAAAATGCACGGCCGCGCTCTGGAGGTTCTGCGCAGGCCACGCAACGGCTTTATGAGGAAAAACCCCACGTGCCTCAAAGGGCTCGCGCACCAAAAAAAGTAAGAGGGTGCATTGGTCCCAAAGCACTTTACAACCAATGAAGTACTTCTGAAGTGTAGTCACTTGTAGTGCGGGAAACGCGGCAGCCAATTTGCGCACAGCAAGCTCCCACAAACAACAATGTGATAAGTTCCAGATAATCTGTTTCGAGTGATGTTGATTTGAGGGAGAAATCTGGCAGAGAAAAAAAAAATAAAAGAACCAAGAAGAATACATTAAGTAAGAGGGACAAGTGTGTCACTAAATGAGCCTTTATCATCAAGTGGGAGAGTTAAAAAAAAATGTCATTGCAATGGCGCTTTTAGGTCTTCCACATTTAGGAGAAAGTTAGTTTAATCTTTACCGCACTCCCCTAGAAATACCAGAGATTTTAGGTCAGGAAGATGCTAATATAGTGCTCTCTCGGTTAAGGTCAACGATAGACTCCATCAGTAAGCACCTCAGCCTTCTCATTCTTTGAGCAAATACACCAACTCTTAAGCAGGACTTACACCTACTGGATCAGAAATGTTGTGAAGTCATGTTGCCTGTAACACACTGCTTCAGCAATCTGCAGCAAGATCATGACATCTTCTGGTCATGCACTGTATCACTACCATTAGCCTACATAGCACTAACTAAAAGGAATTCATTGTATGTGAGGTGCTTTGGGACATTTCTGAGAGACAAATTAATGTGCTATATAAATGTAAAACTTTGCCTTCTTTACCACTAAGTGTGGCGTGCTCAGTAATTTTTTTAGGTGATTTTTACCATCGTGAAGTATTTTACACTGTACAATAGCCGAGACGTGGCCCACTGCCAACCCACACCCATTCCTAATTAGGTAGAGGTGGTTGGCTGGAGGCAATTGTTGTGAAATCCGACAATCGAGCACCACCTATTTTTAAACAGATTGCAACACAACATTGAGCGTTGTCATGGGAACAATTAGTGCAGGATGCAACAGAACTACACAACAGTAAGTTGCTCTGGTAGGTTATGTGGTAATGGCTTAGAATTTTCCTCTTAAAATTTTGTCTCCAATCATAGGAACAGGAGTAGGCCATTCAGCCCCTCGAGCCTGTTCCGCCTTTCATAAAGACATAGAAAAATAGGAGCAGGAGTAGGCCATTCGGCCCTTCGAGCCTGCTCCGCCATTCAATATGATCATGGCTGATCCTCTATCTCAATACCATATTCCCGCTAAACCCCATACCCCTTGATGCCTTTTGTGCCTAGAAATCTATCTATCTCCTTAAATATATTCAGTGACTTGGCCTCCACAGCTGTCTGTGGTAGAGAATTCCATAGGTTCACCACCCTCTGAGTGAAGAAATTTCTCCTCATCTCAGTCCTAAATGTCCTACCCTGTATCTTGAGATGGTGACCCCTCGTTCTAGAGCTCCCAGCCAAGGGAAACATCCTCCCTGCATCCAGCCTGTCTAGCCCTGTCAGAATTTTATACGTTTCAATGAGATCCCCTCGCATTCTTCTAAACTCTAGTGAATACAGGTATAGTTGACCCAATCCCTCCTCATATGACAGTCCTGCCATCCCAGGAATCAGTCTGGTGAACCTTCGCTGCACTCCCTCTATGGCAAGTATATCCTTTCTTAGGTAAGGAGACCAAAACTGCACACAGTACTCCAGGTGTGGTCTCACCAAGGCCCTGTATAACTGTAGTAAGACAGCCTTGCCCCTGTACTCAAATCCTCTTGCAATGAAGGCCAACATACCATTTGCTTTCCTAACTGCTTGCTGCACCTGCATGTTTGCTTTCAGTGACTTTCAATTAGATCATGGCTGATCTGTATCTTAACCGCCTTGGTGCCAGAACCCTCAATACCCTTGCCTAACCAGCATCTCTATCAATCTCAGTTTTGATATTTTCTATTGACCGAGCCTCAATAGCTTTTTTTGGGGGAGAGCGCTCCAGATTTTGCCTAATCCGGAGCAAGCAATGCCTTGTAGTGTGGAGGTTAAGCTTGCAATCTGTGCTATTTTAGGAGGCAATGAAGTGCATCCCAGTGATGGCTATCTTTCTGACTTTCCCCTCACCCTGTGGAAATTACCCAGCCTCTACTCAAAGCCTCCTCACGTCACAGCGAAGTTGAGAACCAAGCAGCGTAGGGAAACTGAACTTGCATCCCTTATTAACATAGAAACATAGAAGAGTAGGCCATTCGGCCCCTCGAGCCTGCTCCGCCATTCAATGAGATCATGGCTAATCATCCAAATTCAGTACCCTATCCCTGCCTTCTCCCCATATCCCTTGATCCCTTTAGCCTTAAGAAATATATCTAACTCCTTCTTGAATATATTTAATGAATTGGCCTCAACTGCCAGGGCATCAAGTGCTAGACCATTTTGGGCTTTTGTTTTTTTTTAGGAAATAGGTAGATTTTCTGCAGGTAAAACATTTTGGATGAAGTTTATTCTCATCAAGGTAAAGGATACAGGAAATTGGAACATATTGTCCAAATTTTTTGCCCAATCCAGTGTCAGCGGAACAGTTCAACTGTAAAATGCTGATATCTCACCCGCCCAAACTTCTCACACAAATAATGTATTCTAATAATCCACGCTATTGTTCACACTGGTACAAAAGTAGGATCAGAGAGTCTTGCTCTAGGCAGGACGAAAAACCATAGCTAACATCAGGTTCGTAGGTAGCAAAACCTTGTGTTAAATTTCTATCCTAACTTGCACCTTATGTGCCAAACCTCAGTATCCCAATCCAGATTTTTTAAAAGTATGATTTTATCCAACAGATCAGTACGGATTTGCACCTGTTGGTGGGGGGGGGGGGGCAAAGAATTAGGTGCATTACTGCTTTAAGGATATTTTGAATTGTCACAGATACATTTTGGGCTTTTTACTCTAGATATTTTTCCAGGTTCAGTGCATCAGACCATTACCATAGGAAATCGCGCGCTCCCTGCGGCCTGGAATGTGCCTTTACCTGCCCAATATCTGGCTAATTTGCAGTGGGTTCAAGGGTAGAAGAGAAATCCTTTAAAGCTGTATCGCGGCCACTGGTTATGTTGTGCCACCACGTGATCTTTCTCAACTTCAGAAGTCAGTAGAATAAACGCTTCAGCAGGTGGTGGCCTAAGTTATAAACTACCAATTTAATTAACAGCAAATAGAGAAGTAAACAGAATCAATGACACATGGTAATTTATAGTAGTTACAGGGTTAACTATCATTCGCTGTAAAATAGAAACCGTTTGTGTCTGCTCCACTGAACAGCAACATAAACTGAACCTGACACAAGGTGTTGATTCTGTAATATTAACCTTTGTTGCTGGCCATTCACAGAATCTCTCTGGCCCATCTATATCTTGCTGATGGACTTCAGACATACTGCCCAGCAGGAACCAGGCAGGCCGAGCAATACTTTACAAAATTTGATTGGGGCAAAGGAAACTAAAGTGTGTGTCTTTTAAACTCAAACATGTATACAAACAAAACCCTCAAGGTGCTTCGTAATTGAACTGAATGACTTTGTCCTCCCTCAGATACCCGACGTAAAAGATCCCATGGCACAAATTGGAACAAGAGCAGGGGCGTTCTCCCCGGTGTCCTGGCCAATACTGAGCCCTCAAACAGCATCAACCTCAGGCACCTGACCAGCCATTGGGCGGTGTGTGAATTTCCACGGAGGGTTCTCCTACTTGTGCGGTGTAACTTCGGTGGAGGGGCCATGCAGCAAGGACATTTACATTTTGTTTCGGGGGTTTCCACAGCTCTTCCGCCAAAGTTACCATCGGGAGGACCGGGGTAGAAATTAAACCCACCGGGAGGGGGTGGGGGTCATTTTCTAACTGGCCAGCTGCCTAACTTTCACCTGGAAAACAAGCTGCCAACAATTGAAAGTCGTGTCGCCTCAGCCACCCCATTAACGGCCACAACCTGCCTGATGGAATTTTCAGGCGAGCCTGTAACTGGGCGAGCCAGCCCGTCCGCCTGAACATAAGAACATAAGAAATAGGAGCAGGAGTAGGCCAATCGGCCCCTCGAGCCTGCTCCGCCATTCAATAAGATCATGGCTGATCTGATCCTAACCGCCAATCTACTATCACTGAACCATCTCCTGAATCTAACAGAATTAGACACACGAAATAGGAGCAGGATCAGGCTACACGGCCCCTGGGCCCGCTCCGCTACCCACAGGGCCATGACCGATCCGAACCTAGACTCATGTCCAAATTCCTGCCCATTCCCCATAACCCTTTATTCCCTTTACTTCTAGGAAACTGTCTATTTCTGTTTTAAATTTATGTAATGATGTAGCTTCTACAGCTTTTTGGGGCAGCATATTCCATGGACCTACCACCCTCTGAGTGAAGTAGTTCCTCCTCATCTCAGTTTTGAAAGAGCAGCCCCTTATTCTAAGACTATGCCCCCTAGTTCTAGTTTCACCCATCATTGGGAACATCCTCCCCGCATCCACCCGATCCAACCCCTTCACAATCTTATATATTTCAATAAGATCGCCTCTCATTCTTCTGAACTCCAATGAGTAGAGTCCCAATCTACTCAACCTCTCCTCATATGTTCATCCCCGGGATTAACCGAGTGAACCTTCTTTGTACTGACTCGAGAGCAAGTATGTCCTTTCTTAAGTATGGACACCAAAACTGTACGCAGTATTCCAGGTGCGGTCTCACCAATACCTTGTACAACTGAAGCAATACCTCCCTATTTTTATATTCTATCCCCCTAGCAATGGAAGCCAACATTCCATTGGCCTTCTTAATCACTTGCTGCACCTGCATACTAACCTTTTGAGTTTCGTGCACCAGGACCCCCAGATCCCTTTGTACTTCAGTACTTTCCAGTTTCTTGCCATTAAGATAATAACTTGCTCTACGATTTTTCCTGCCAAAGTGCATAACCTCACACTTTCCAGTATTGTATTCCATCTGCCAAATCTCTGCCCACTTACTTAGCCTGTCTATGTCCCCTTGCAGGTTTTTTATGTCCTCCTCACTCACTACTTTCCCTCCCATCTTAGTATCATCTGCAAACTTTGATATGTTACACTCGGTCCCCTCCTCCAAATCGTTAATATAGATTGTAAAGAGTTGGGGACCCAGCACTGACCCCTGTGGAACACCACTAGTTACTGATTGCCAGTCCGAGAATGAACTATTTATCCCAATCTCTGCCTTCTGTTAGATAGCCAATCCTCTATCCATGCCAGAATATTACCCCCAATCCCGTGATTTTTTATCTTAAGCAATAATCTTTTGTGTGGCACCTTGTCAAATGCCTTTTGGAAGTCTAAATACACTACGTCCACTGGTTCCCCTTTATCCACCCTATATGGAATTCGGCCCCTCGAGCCTGCTCCGCCATTCAATGAGATCATGGCTGATCATCCAAATTCAGTACCCTGTCCCTGCCTTCTCCCCATACCCCTTGATCCCTTTAGCCTTAAGAGGCTGCTTAAATATCAATTGCAATTTTCAGGTACAAATGGGCGGCGCTAAAGACATCACCTTTCTTTACCATTCATCCAGTTCATTAACCAATATAAAAACAGGAAGTGAATAAACCCGGCGCAAAAAAGGACACACAAGAAGTGAAACCCGTCGAACACTTAGTACAAGCCACAAATATGAATTGACCAGCAATCAGAGGCTGTGATCTATAGATGAATACTGCGTCATCGTACTAGCCAGAAATGTGGGAGTAAAAACAAAAGCTATGCAAACACCAGGTTCAGGATTGCCAAACTTTTCACACTGCTTTTCTAACGTACAACAAATGATACAGAGTGACTGTGAAATCACTGGCACAACCACCGCATGGGATAGTCGGAACAGTCCTGCCCGACTTTAGTGGTTGCTGGCTTGTTTAGCTTCTCACGCCAGGCGCTTTTAATAGTCCGCTCCCCACGCTCTTTTTAAAACCTGGCTGATTGATCCGTCAAGCTCCCTCATCTTCCCTGTGCCGCAGGAAGTAGAGTGAAAAGGAAATTGTTGGAGTGGCAAAAAGGAAAAGGGCAAGTGAAAAGAGAAGAGAGCGAGGGAGAGGGAACAAGGGGGTGGCAAAAGGGAAGAGAGAGAGAAAAGTGAGGGAAAGGGGAGAGACAAAAAGCAGAGAGACAGCGAAAAAGTGAGGCGAGCAGAGACAAAACTGAGGCAGAAGAGAGACAAAAGTGAGGCGGAAGACAGAAACAAACACAGAAAAGTGAGGAAGGGGCGAGAGATAGAGACACACACACAAAAATCGAAGGTGAGAGCAATGTAAAAGTGAAGGAGCGGAGAGAGGCAAAAGTGAGGGAGGGGAAAACAAAGAGACAGACATGGCAAACAGAAGTCAAGAAAAACGCAAGAAATAAAAGTGTTCTCGAGGGAGGGGGGAAAGAGAGCATGAGAGCACCGAAGGGAATAGAAGCAAATGTGAAGTAAAGATAGCGAAAGATGAGAAGAGAAAGAGAAAACCAGAAGTGGAGCACGAAAATGAAGATGCAAAATCAGACAGAAAGAAATGGAGAGAGGACACAGTAGTGGTGGAGGAGATTGAGAGTGAAAGAATTGAAAGGACAGAGTGAGACAAAAAGGGGAAGAGAGAGGAGAAAAAGATGGGGAAAAAAAGCAAGCAGTGAAGATGAATGAAAAACAAGTTCAGGAGAAAAGAGAGATGTTTTACATTCTTACCTCTACCCGCAGAGGCAAGGGTGTGAGAAGCTGAATGTTTTTTGTGGAGCTCAGCATAAAGAAGTTTGAGATGAATGATTCAGGTAGTTTTGTTCAAACTTGTAGTCAAGAATGACATTGTTTGAGCGAGCCTTGCGTGATGGCAGCTGGGTGAGCCTACAATATCCCCATCATCATTTTGTTGGTGGTTGTCTCAACGTGTGACGTAAACACCACCGGGGAAGAATTCCTCTGCTCATTATTTGTAGTGAAATCGCCAGCGTGAGTATAAAGATCGTGTTTGCGACTTTGCTACTAATAGTGAACCAAGGAAAGCTTGCCCCACCGTTTAAAAAAAAAACTATTTACTTCAATTGATTCGACACAGTGATATCCATAGACACAGATTACCTATGTGAAGTTACCAACTGTGTGTGGTTCGCATGGACACTTTTCTGCCTCCCCATGTCCCCACCCTGACAGCTTAACTGGTAAAGATAGCCCCTGATGTGGAACTGAACCGTTGGTCTCCATCCACCTGGGCTACGGAGGAGGAAAAGACAAGTCAATCAGGGTTCCAATTCCTGGTTGCTGTCTAATGAGTCTTATTAGAAAGTGTTTGTACATAAAATGTACAGCACAGAAACAGACCATTCAGCCCAACTGCTCCATGCCCGTGTGTATGCTCTACATGAGCCTCCTCCTCCCACCCCTCTTCATCTCGCCCCATCAGCATAACCTTCTATTCCCTTGTAGGAATTGACGAATTCCTATAAATAACTGAGATTGACACCAGGGAACAAGCAAACAGGTCTTTACTGGTCAGAGACTCCACGAGGACTGCCTGGGCAGCCCCGTGGCTTGCGACGTGACGTCATCGCGTTTGCCCGCGCTCTTAAAGGGGCCACGCCCCGTACATGCAAACTCTATATACAAAACACAGTAATGCCTAACACAATGGTACAGGTTTAGGCTGGTGTTAGAACATCGTTAAAGGGAATTATATACAGTCAGCCAGAGTCATTCAGTGGTTCTGCCACACCTTTCTCCCATGCGTTTATCCAGCTTCCCCTTTAAATGCATCTATGCTATTTGCCTCAACCACTCCCTGTGGTAGCGAGTTCCACATTCTGGCCACCCTCTGAGAAAAGAAGTTTCTCCTGAATTCCCTATTGGATTTATTAGTACATTAAGGGCCTCTAGTTTTGGTCTCCTCCACAAGTGGAAACATGTTCTCTACGTCTATCTATGATATTCTACCAGCACTTCCCCACCCCCAGCCCCACACCACCTTCCCCCCGCCCCCAGACAGATAATAGCCCATCGACCACTCTCTGTCTAGACTCGCACTTTTTTCTAAAATAAAACTGCTACTTACGTGAGGGCAGCTGATAGAAATATGCCCCAGCATGAGGTTACCTCCGTACTACACCATGTACCATCTGAGCCAGTGGTGGGGTACAACACAAATTTAAAAATAAAATTAACTATAGATTTATTGCGTTTGACAGTATTATCTACAAGATTGTAAGCCACTGCTGTAAGGTTGGTAGGGAGATGCACTGAACGTCACATTATATAATTATCTCATGTGAATCCCTCAATTATGTAATGAGCTTGTAAGTTTCCCCTGCGGCCGCATGCTATCCTACAAACAGCAAACATCACACATGCTTTAGTACCGCTTCATTAAAAACAAGACTACTTCAAAATTGATTCACTACTGTAAACAGGTGGTTGCATACTTTTTTTTTTATTCGTTCCTGGGATATGGGCGTCGCTGGCGAGGTCAGCATTTATTGCCCATCCCTAGTTGCCCTCGAGAAGGTGGTGGTGAGCCACCGCCTTGAACCGCTGCAGTCCGTGTGGTGAAGGTACTCCCACGGTGCAGTTAGGGAGGGAGTTCCAGGATTTTGACCCAGCGACGATGAAGGAATGACGATATACTTCCAAGTCAGGATGGTGTGTGACTTGGAGGGGAAACTGGAGGTGGTGGTGTTCCTCTTAGCTAATAGGTGTAAAGAGATGGTCTTGAGGAAAACTGTGCTTAACGTGGGGCTGTGCTTTTTAAGGCCACAATGTGTAACTGGATCAGAGCAGATATCTGATCTACCTGCTCAATTACTTCCTGTGGGGAAGTTTTACAGCGAGGGAGACAACCCGCTTGGGTCAATTACAGGCTATTTACTGTTACTGAGGGAAATTTGCCCATAAAGGACACAGACCAGATTAAATGCAGCTTTACATTAAAAATACTCACAAGCTTAAATGAGATACCAAATGCAGACACTGTTGTAATGTAGGGAAACCTGGCAGCCAATTTACGCACAGCAAGGTCTCACAAACAACAATGAGATAAATGACCATATAATTTTATTTATTTTTTTTATAAAGTGATGTTGGTTGAGGAACACCGGGAGAACTTTCCTATCAAGTTATCAAGCTCAAAGACATTTTAATTCTTCTTACTCAAATTCTACAGCTCAATAGATAATTCAAGCCAATGTCCCCTGAGGACAGGAGCATTCACTTCTTGAACTGTACTGTTCACTTCCCTTCCCACCCTCAGAGAATCAAGAAATATACAAAACAAAAGATATTAGGGCCGATTTTTTGCCCCCCTCTCAACTTTCTGGCACTGGACTCTTCCCCGATGACCTAGCGCTGGGCAAAAGGCGCAGGAAATTTAAGCATAGCTGGCAATCTCTCGGGCCTGAGAGACCGGGGCTTTCTGGCTGCTGTTTGGGGATCAGCAAGCAGAGGTCCAGGTGACCTGTAAACATCCTGGAGTAGAGAATTTAAAAACATTTTAAAAGACCTCCCTGTCTTTGGCCTGCCTCCGGGACTCCATCCGAACTTCCAGTTGACAAGGGTCCAGGGGCAGGCTGTAGCTCCATGTTTCACTGGACACCAGTGGAACCAGGACATTAAGGCAAGAGGATGAACCGCACCCTACACCTCACTCGAGCCAACTGCAGACACAGGCCCAGCTCCGCCCCACCTACCAACCCGCAGGAAAGCCATAGATATCCGAGGACGTGAAAACGACGGAGACCCAGGAAAACAGGTCTCAGCACCCTCTTCCTGATCTTTGCATTGAGGGAAACGGGCATTCGCCGGAGAGCAAGGTTCGGGAAAACTGACCCTGTTAAAGTGGTTTGGAAGCGGCAGGTTCGACTTGTGTGGTTTGCAAACTGCTACATGGGAACACATACAGAGCAATTACATGGTTGAGGGGATTCCCCAATAGCAAGATTTTCCCCTTTGAAAAGGGAATCCTCACAAGGAGGCTCTTTAATTTAAACATGTTTTTATGAAGATTTTAAATGGGGGAAGGACAAAATGTACAAGCTTACCTCTTCGCATTGCTGTTTTCAGGAATGACTTTACAAGGTCGGTTTCCCACTTGAACCACGTGGGTGGATGGCGTTATTGCGGGACCATTTTGAGATTGGAAATCCCAGCCACACAGGGTTAACTTGGTCTCTCCATTAACAGGAGCACTTTTGGGAAAAAACTGAAATTTGAAGAAAGGGGTGGGGGGGAAAAAAAAACGTACAAGGAGCATTAGTCAACACAATGCCCAGAATCTGGCACTACAACATGCATCACTAAACTGTTACTTTCTTTTGAAGACAAGCTGAATTTATTTTTTCCCCACTATTCCTCTTTTTGAAACGGGGACACATTAGAGGTGACCGTGAAACTACAGGAGGAGAGATCTTCAGATCAGATGCGCTATCTGTTACAACAGGCATGAGTGAAGCCATGGGAATGCAGTGCAGGGGAGGAAAGGGAAGAGGGTCAAACAGATTATTTAGAGAGTAACACGGAGAGGCAATGGTCAATTTCTCAATCGCATGTCAATTCGGTGTTAAACCGCAGGTCACCATCTTTCCCAGCTCTACCTGCCACCCCCCGCCCCCGACCCAAGCATTTATTTGACCCCTTTGCATCTTAGCTACTTTTTTTTCTAGCTTTCTTTTCCTTTTCTGTACCTTGGTCTTCAGCTTCCTCCCTCCGCCCTCCCTATTGCCTACTCTCCAAAAAAATTAAGGGGGAAAAATTGGGTCGCGCCCCCTTTGGGGCGCTAACTTCGCCAGGGCACTACTTTTAGCGCCCTCGCGCCAAAAATTGAATGGTAGCGCCCCAAGCAGGAGGGGGGCACTACTGGAAGCACTCCCCCTCCCTCTTGGGGCGCGCCCATTGAATATCGCAGCGCTATGTGCAACAGCGCCACGTGCGTCAGCACGTAGCGCCGCGGTACTGCAGGCCTCCCTCCCCTGATTAGAGAGGGGCCTAGTGCAGCCCCTCTGAACCACCAGGGAGCTGGGTGCCGGCAAAAGAGCCCAGCACTTAAAAGGAGTGCCGGGCTGAGTGATCGCGGCCGCCACCCCGCAGGGGGAGGCGAGAGGAGGTAGGTGCTGGCAGGCGGCCCATAAAAAAATGGCCGCCCGGCACCTGCCCTTTAATTTCAACCGCCCCGGCCACAAAACCCCCCCCCCCGACCCTGTCGGGCAGAGTGTCCAGCGGTAGGTCAGGGGGCGCGAGCCAAGTTTGCGGCCGGGGCGTGAGCGGGGCGTTGCGCACGGCGATTAAGTCATCGCCGGAGGAGCAGCGCCCCAAGGCGCTACTGGCTACCGCCGCCGCTAACCTCTCGCTGAAATTCGCGGGAGGCGTCAGCGGCGCCGCGCCCACGCGCTAGGTGCTTTGCGCCCCGGGAAGCGCAAAGCAACCGAATTTTTCCCCCCTAAGAATTTATCTATTTACTTACTGCATGACCAATTGCAACTATAATCTAACATTCCGTGACAAAAAAGCTCCAATATCCCAACCCTGGGTTAAATATAAATTTAGTAATTTGCTTCATTCTTTCCATTTAGTCAGATAAATATTTATAAACAATACATGCAGTGATCATCTGAACCGTTTGACAATCTGATATTCACTGGTTCTAGTGCAAGGGCATGTGCAAACAGAGAGAGTGCAAATGGTTTTTGTTCAGACATTTCTTCTGACTTGCATTTCAATTACCTTGTATTTGCCACATTGATCTTAAAAGCAATTTATAGAAAAGGAGTTAAGAGAAGGCCATTGATCAGACAGCATAAATGGCTTTCAAAGATCTGCTGCATTTCTCGAGAAGGGAGCTGGTGGGAAAGCAGATAGGTGGGGTTATCTATCAAAAAAGGAATGGGCTTGAGAAGCCTAAAGTGAAGCATACGGTATCCTTGGCTCTATAAACAGAGGCATTTAGAGTACAAAAGTAAGGAAGTTATTGCTAAACCTTTATAAATCACTGGTTAGGCCCCAGCTGGAGTGCTGTGTCCAATTCTGGGCATTACATTTTAGGAAGGATGTCAAGGCCTTAGAGAGGGTGCAGAGGAGGTTTGGTACTAGACTGGTACCAGGGATGAGGGACCTCAGTTACGTGGAGAGACTGGAGAAGTTGGGGTGGTTCTCTATAGAGCAGGGAAGGTTAAGGGGAGATCTAATAGAGGTGTTCAAATTCATGAAAGGTTCTGATAAGAGTAAATTAGGAGAAACTGCATCCGGTGGCAGAAGGGCACAGATTAAAGTAATTGGCAAAAAGAACCAGAGGCGACATGAGGGGAATTATTATTATTTTTTTTTTACACAGCGAGTTGTTATGATCTGGAACGCACTGCCTGAAAGGGTGGTGGAAGCAGATTCAATAAAAACTTTCAAGAGGGGATTGGATAAATACTTGAAGGGCAAACATTTTCAGGGCTCTGGGGAAAGGGTAGGGGAGTGGGACTAGTTGGATAGCTCTTTCAAAGAGCTGGCACAGGTACAATGGGCCGAAAGGCCTCCTTCTGTGTTGTATCATTCTACGATTCTACGTAACACTGTTGATCCAAACTGAACTGTTTTTGGTAGATTAGTTACAGGATTGCAGCTTTAGTGCTAATAACCTGTAAACCTATACTGTTGACTGTACTGGAGCTTAGCCACCCTGCCACACCAGTTTCCTATTCCTAAATATTCTAATGTTGTGATGTTGTATTCAGTAGTGAGACGTGCAGTTTCACACTTGTCAAGCTTCAATAAGTTTAATCAGATCCTGCCATTCTCTCTCATTGGGTTCGATCATTCAACTCGCTTCCCATTCACTCAGTGGTAAGAATGCAGGTATATCAAACAACAATGTAGAATCCCAGTGGACTCCCATTGTGCATTATTTGAGGTATTATGCAATTGCTAAATGTTCAAAAGTTCAACCTTCAACAGACTAAATACAGTCAATCCAAAGTTCACTTGGAAACAGCAGGGCATTTTAGGTGTCTAAACAATTCAGATAAGGTAGGTTAATATCGATTTACTTTCAGTTTTATGCTTAGGACAAGCTGCTAGAACAGTCAGTCACTCATTCATTAGGTTGCCATAGCAAGGTTTGAAAATTGGACAATTTTAACTGTGGTTTATACAAACCCTTATCTAAGTAGAATATGTTTTAGCACAGCAATTACAACAACGTTATTACACAAAATTAAGACTCATGGGATTGGGGGTAATATATTAGCATGGGTTGAGGATTGGTTAATGGACAGAAAACAGAGAGTAGGTTGTGGTGGTTGAAGGTCAATCATCACAGCCCCAGGACATCGCTGCAGGAGTTCCTCAGGGCAGTGTCCTAGGCCCAACCATCTTCAACTGCTTCATCAATGACGTTCCCTTCAACAACATAAGGTCCAAAATGGGGTTGTTCGCTGATGACTGCACAGCGTTCAGTGCTATTCACAACTCCTCAGATAATGAAGCAGTCCATGCCCGCATGCAAGAAGACCTGGATGACGTTCAGGCTGATAAGTGGCAGGTAACATTCGCACCACAGAAGTGTCAGGCAATGACTATCTCCAACAAGCGAGGGTCTAACCACCTCCCCTTGACATTCAATAGCATTACCATCCCCGAATCCCCCTCCATCAAGGTCCTGGGGGTCACCATTGACCAGAAACTTAACTGGACCAGCCCCATAAATACTGTGGCAACAAGAGCAGGTCAGAAGCTAGGTATTCTGCGGTGAGTGTCTCACCCCCTGACCCCCCAAAGCCTTTCCGCCATCTACAAGGCACAAGTCAGGAGTGTGATGGAATACTCTCCACTTGCCTGGATGAGTGCAGCTCCAGCAACACTCAAGAAGCTCAACACCATCCAGGACAAAGCAGCCCGCTTGATTGACACCCCATCCACCACCTTAAACATTCACTCCCTCCACCACCGGCGTACTGTGGCTGCAGTGTGTACCATCTACAAGATGCACTGCAGCAACTCGCCAAGGCTTCTTCGGCAGCACCTCCCAAACCCGCGACTTCTTCCACCTAGAAGGACAAGGGCAGCAGGTGCATGGGAACACCACCACCTCCAAGTTCCCCTCCAAGTCACACACCATCCTGACTTGGAAGTTTATCGCCAATCCTTCATCGTCGCTGGATCAAAATCCTGGAACTCCCTCCCTAACAGCACTGTGGGAGTACCTTCACCACACGGACTGCAGCGGTTCAAGAAGGCAGTTCACCACCGCCTTCTCAAGGGCAATTAGGGATGGGCAATAAATGCTGGCCTTGCCAGCGATGCCCACATCCCGTAAACAAATTTTTTAAAAGGAATAAACGGGACCTTTTCGGGTTGGCAGGCTGTAACTAGCGGAGTACCGCTAGGATCAGTGCTTGGGCCTCAGCTATTTACAATCTATATTAATGACTTAGATGAAGGGACTGAGTGTAACGTATCCAATTTGCTGATGATACAAAGTTAGGTGGGAAAGTAAGCTGTGAGGAGGACACAAAGAGGCTGCAGAGAGACATAGACAGGTTGACTTTGTGGGCAAGAACATGGCAAACGGAATACAAATGTGGGGGAGTGTAAAGATAGCCACTTTGGTAGGAAAAACAAAAAAGCAGAGTATTTTTTGAATCATGAGAGACTGGGAAATGTTGGTGTTCAGAGGGACCTGGGTGTCCTTGTACATGAATCACAGAAAGTTAACATGCAGGTACAGTAAGCAATTAGGAAAGCAAATGGTATGTTAGCTTTTGTTACTAAAGGATTAGAGTATAGAGTAAAGAAGTCTTACTACAATTATACAGGGTATTGGTGAGGTCACACCTGGAGTACTGTGTACAGTTCTGGTCTCCTTACCTAAGGAAAAACATACTTGCCATAGAGGGAGTGCAGGAAGGTTCACTAGACTGGGATGAGGGGATTGCTCTATGAGGAGCGATTGTGTAGACTAGGCCTATATTCCTTAGAGATTAGAAGAATGAGAGGTGATCTCATTGAAACATATAAGATTCTTAAGGGGCTTGACAGGGTTAATGCTGAGAAAATGTTTCCCCTGGCTGGGGAATCTACAACACGGGGTCACAGTCCCAGAATAAGGGGTCGGCCATTTACGACTGAGATGAGGAGAAATTTCTTCACTCAGAGGGTGGTGAATCTTTGGAATTCTCTACCCGAGAGAGCTGTGGATGCTCAGTCGTTGAGTATATTCAAGACAGAGGTCGATTAATTTTTGGGAACTCAGGGAATTAAGGGATATGGGGATAGTGCAGGGAGGTGGAGTTGAGGTAGAAGTTCAGCCATGATCTTGTTGAATGGCAGAGTAGGCTCGAAGGGCCAAATGGCCTACTCCAGCTTCTATTTCTAATGTTCTTATATAACATTCGCTCGTACAACTTTATTGCTAATAACCTGTACATGTATGCTGACGGAGAGACTGGATCGCCATGCACTCTCAACAGTTTGGCTGATAGCTTTTCTTCCCAATCCTCTTGAAGGTAGATACTCATCCCCAGTTTCCCCTCTTTAAGGTCAATCCATGCTAATATATTACCACCAATCCTACGAGCCCTAATTTTGTGCAATAACCTCTTGTGTGGCATATTATAGAATGTTTTCTGAAAATCCAAATGCACTGCATCCACTGGTTCCCCCTTTATCTCAGACACCACCTTGTTGTAAGAATTTCGTACAGCTCGTGTCCCATGCACGTAGCATTTGTCAGCAGAAAAACTTCACAATGGGCCTGAATTTGCAGTCAGAGGCTTCCTGCAGGCGCCTGCCTCCGAACCACAATAAAAGTACGCACCTACCTGATGGTCCCGTACCTATGAGACTCGCGTTCCTGGGCCTCTCCGGGTCCGCGCGGGCAGAGGCCCACGTATCCCAGGGGCACGCGGTTTGCAAGCGCCCCTGGGATCACGTGGGCAGGCCCAACCAAGAAAAGAAGGGAATCCCCATTCATACTTATGGGAGTTGCGTACGTACGGAATCTTCATAAGTAGAAATGGGGATCACTTAAAAAATACACAAACACAGGAAATAAATTTTAAAATGTATATGTTTTAGCGGGGCTAAATTTAAACTTACCTCATTGGACAGGGTTTTTAATGTATAAATGAGTGATAAAATTTTATTTTTCTATTTTTTAAAACCCTTACGCTGGTAAAAGGCGGTCCGACACCTGCTTTTACCAGGCGTAAGAGTTTCGAGGGCATTCGCTGGGCAAATAGCCCAACTCCGCACCAACGAAAGTCCATTTCCCAGGGATTTGTAGCTGAAACTTGACAGATCGCAGGTTCTGGGTTTTCGTGCATACGCATCGCATGCGGAAACCCGGAACTTGCGCGGTCCTTGCGGCCACGTGCGTGGTCACAGCTCACGGAAAATTGGGCCCATTATGTTTCCAAATTCTTTAGATTTAGAGATTTGAGAACATGGCAATGTAAGGTCACAGGGTGTCGATGCACCAACATAGTGCATCAGCCCATGGGTTCCTTTCAAAATTTGCAGGTAACACAAAATTTGGAAGTAAAGTGAACAGTGAGGAGGATAGTGATAGACTTCAAGAAGACAGACACGCTGGTGAAATGGGCGGACACGTGGCAGATGAAATTTAACCCAGAAAAGTGCGAAATGATACATTTTGGTACGAAGAACGAGGAGAGGCAATATAAACTAAAGGGTGCATGAACAAGAGACCTGGGAGTATGTGTGCACAAATCATCGAAGGTGGCAGGGCAGGTTGAGAAAGTGGTTAAAAATTCATACGGGATCCTGGGCTTAATAAGTAGAGGCATAGGGCTGGATTTTATCAATGGAGGCGTGTAGGAGGCGGGACTACAAATTTTGGGGTTGTAGTCCCGCCTCCATCGAGTTGTGGCCAACCCACTCGATTTTCACTTGATTGACCTTGTTGAGCCCACCCAGCGGGCTCAGCAGGCCCAATTAAGGGCCACTCGGCAACAGGTGACATCACAGATTGACATTTCATCTGTCAAGAGCTTTTGACAGATGAAATATCAGCGTTTGACAGCTCTTTGAAGCTGTCAAACACTGACAATCTGTACTTTAAGTTAATTCCTCCCTCTCAGGCTGATTTAGAGATCTCTCCAGAACAGAAAGTAGAGGCTGCAGATTTTGACAGCTCACGGCCATTCTGCTTTCTGTGCCGGTGAGATGAGGGATTCCCGACACCTGTAGGAAGGAAGGCTGCATTGGTAAGAAAAGGTAAGTAAAGCTTATTTAAACACTTTACACACACCAAACACACTTACCTCTGCACTCATGCACCAATCACTCGCCTGAACACCGGATATCTCGAACCCTCCAAGTCCTTCAGCCCGACGGTCCGCCTCGCTAAATTGGCGTGCTTTGGAGCCGTCGGGAATCCCACACTTCAGGGATAAAAATAGGGATTAGGCTAAAAACTGCCTGTTAACTACCTGTTAACAGGCAGTGAATTGGCACTAATCCCCTTCCCGCCTCGGGGAGGCGGCTCCCAGCACAGGTCGGATACCCGCCTCCTGTGAAACGGGCATGGAGGCAGGTTGGTTCGTGCCCCCCGATTTCGTGATTTTAACCCCCCACACGCCTCTAATCCCGCCTCAACGGCCCAATGAAATTCGAGCCCATACAGTACAAATGCAAGGAAGTTATGATGAACCTTCATAAAACACTGGTTTAGAAACATAGAAGATAGGAGCAGGACAGGCCATTCAGCCCCTCGAGCCTGCTCTGCCATTCAATGTGATCATGGCTGATCATCCAAATTCAGTACCCTGTCCCTGCCTTCTCCCCATATCCCTTGATCCCTTTAGCCTTAAGAAATATATCCAACTCTTTTTTGAATATATTTAATGAACTGGCCTCCACCGCCCTCTGTGGCAGAGAATTCCACAGGTTCACCACTCTCTGGGTGAAGAAATTCCTCCTCATTTCAGTCCTAAATGGCTTAACCCTTATCCTTAGACTATGACCCCTGGTTCTGGACTCCCCAGCCATCATAAACATCCTTCCTGCATCTAGTCTGTCCAGGCCAGACAGAATTTTATAGGTTTCGATGAGATCCCCTCTCAATCTTCTAAACTCCAGTGAGTATAAGCCCAATCGACACAATCTCTCCTCATACGTCATTCCTGCCATCCCAGGTATCAGCCTGGTGAATCTTCGCTGAACTCCTTCCATGGTAAGGCGACCAAAACTGCACACAATACTCAAGGTGCGGTCTCACCAAGGCCCTGTACAACTGTAGCAAGACATCCTTGTTCCTGTACTCGAACCCTCTTGCTACGAAGGCCAACATACCATTTGCCTTCTTAACCGCCTGCTGCACCTGCATGCTTACCTTCAGCGACTGGTGCACAAGGACACCCAGGTCTCGTTGCACTTCCCCTTCTCCCAATCTATTGCCATTCAGATAATAATCTGCCTTTCTGTTTTTGCCACCAAAGTGGATAACCTCATATTTATCCACGTTATATTGCATCTGCCATGCTTCTGCCCAATCACCCAACCTGTCCAAATCATACTGGAGTTTCTCGGCATTCTCCTCACAGCACACACGCCCACCCAGCTTTGTGTCGTCTGCAAATTTGGAGGTATTACATCTAGTTCCCTTGCCTAGATCATTAATATATATTGTGAATAGCTGGGGTCCAAGGACTGATCCCTGCAGTACCCCACTAGTCACTGCCTGCCACTCGGAAAAAGACCCATTTATTCCAACTCTTTGCTTTCTGTCTGCCAACCAGTTTTCTATCCAAGTCAATACCTTGCCCCCGATCCCATGTGCCTTAACTTTACACGCTAATCTCTTATGCGGGACATTATCGAAAGCCTTCTGAAAGTCCAAATATACCACATCCACTGGTTCTCCCTTATCTATTTTACCAGTTACATACTCAAAAAATTCCAGTAGATTAGTCAAGCACGATTTACCTTTTGTAAATCCATGTTGACTTTGTCCGATCCTGTCACTGTTTTCCAAGTGCTCAGCTATTACATCTTCTATAATGGACTCTAGCATTTTCCCCACTACCGATGTCAGGCTTACTGGTCTGTAATTCCCCGTTTTCTCCCTACCACCTTTTTTGAATAATGGGGTAACATTAGCTACCCTCCAATCCATGGGTACTGTTCCAGATTCCATCGAATGTTGGAAGATGATCAGCAATGCATCTACTATTTCTAGGGCCACTTCCTTAAGTACCCTAGGATGTAGATTATCAGGCCCTGGGGATTTATTGGCCTTCAGTCCCATCAATTTCCTTAACACCATTTCCTTACAAATACTGATTTCTTTCAGTTCCTCCCCTTCATCAGACCCTATGTTCCCTGACATCTCTGGGAGGTTATTTGTGTCCTCCTTTGTGAAGACAGAACCAAAATATGTATTTAATTGGTCTGCCATTTCTTTGTTCCCCATTATAAATTCCCCTGATTCTGACTGCAAGGGACCTACGCTTGACTTCACCAATGTTTTTCTCTTCACATATCTATAAAAGCTTTTACAGTCAGTTTTTATGTTCCCTGCAAGCTTGCTCTCATATTCTATTTTCCCCTTCTTAATTAATCCCTTTGTCCTCCTTTGTTGAATCCTAAACTGCTCCCAATCCTCAGGTTTACTGCTTTTTCTGGCCAATTTTTATGTCCTCTCCTTGGATCTTATGCTATCCCTAATTTCCCTTGTTAGCCACGGTTGAGTCACCTTTTTTGTTTTATTTTTTTGCCAAACTGGGATGAACAAATTCTGTAGTTCATCCATGCGGTCTTTGAATGCTTGCCATTGCCTATCCACCGTCAACCCTTTGAGTGACATTCCCCAATCAATCCTACCCAACTCACGCCTCAGACCATCACAGTTTCCTTTATTTAAATTCAGGACCCTAGTCTCTGAGTCAACTACTTCATTCTCCATCTTAATGAAGAATTCTATCGTATTATGATCGCTCCAACCCAAGGGGCCTTGTACAACAAGATTGCTAATTAATACTTTCTCATTACATAATACCCAGTCTAAGAGGGCCTGATCTCTGGTTGGTTCCTCAACATATTGGTCCAGGAAACCATCCCGTAAACACTCCAGGAAACCATCCCGTAAACACTCCAGGAATTCCTCCTCCACAGTATTGTTACTAATTTGGTTAGCCCAATCTATATGCAGATTAAAATCACCCATGATGACTGCTGTGCCCTTATTGCACGCTTCTCTAATTTCCCTTTTAATGCCATTCCCAACCTCCACATTACTGTTTGGAGGTCTATATACCACTCCCACTAACGTTTTTTGCCCCTTGGTATTTCTCAGTTCTACCCATACAGATTCCACATCATCAGAGCTAATATCCTTCCTTACAATTGTGTTAATCCTTTCTTTAACCAGCAATGCTACCCCACCTCCCTTTCCTTTTTGCCTATCTTTCCTGAATATTGAATACCCCTGGACGTTGAGTTCCCAGCCTTGGCCACCCTGGAGCCATGTTTCCGTAATCCCAATCAAATCACATTCGTTGGTTCGGCCTCAACTGGAGTATTGTGTCCAATTCTGGGCACCGCACTTTAGGAAAGATGTGAAGGCCTTAGAGAGGGTGCAGAAAAGATTTACGAGAGTGATTCCAGGGGTGAGGGACTTCAGTTACTTGGATAGACTGGAGAAGCTGGGGTTGTTCTCCTCAGAGCAGGGAAGGTTGAGAGGACATTTGATAGAGGTGTTCAAAATCATGAGGGGCTCGACAGAGTAGATGGAGAGAAACTGTTCCCATTGGCAGAAGGGTCGAGAACCAGAGGACACAGATTTAAGGTGATTGGCAAAAGAACCAAAGGCGACATGAAGAAAAACTTTTTTACGCAGCGAGTGGTTAGGATTTGGAATGCACTGCCTGAAAGGGTGGTGGAGGCCGACTCAATCATGGCTTTCAAAAGGGAATTGGATAAGTACCTGAAAGAAAAAATTTGCAGGGCTACGGGGAAAGGGTGGGGGGAGTGGGACGAGCTGAAGTGCTCTTGCAGAGAGCTGGCACGGGCTCAACGGGCCGAATGGCCTCCTTCTGTGCTGTAACCATTCTATGATTCTTTAAGGTGCGAACTCCTTACAGCAACACGCCTCCATGGGCACCGATTACCCTTCCAACACATCATCCAAGTGGCCTTTCTTCAAGCATGAACATTGGCAGCGACTGTCACCAGGTAATACAACAATGGATGGCATCACGGTCATGCATAATTCTGTCACAGCCAACGTGTAGACGCACACACTCCCAGCGGGATTTGTAAGTGGGAATCTTAGCTGATTTTTCGCTCTCTAATGCATGGGTGACCAGACCAACTTTAGCACTCGTACTGCTACTCTAATGGAGATCAGCAAAGTCTAGGAGTTGAAAGAAAGAAAAAAAGAGAAAAAGAAAAACAGGCTTGCATTTCTATAGTGCCTGTCATGGCAGTCCCAAAGTGCTTTATAGCCAATGAAGTACTTTTGAAGTGTAGTCACTGTTGTAATGTAGGTGAGACCACATCTTGAGTATTGTGTGCAGTTTTGGTCGCCTTATCTGAGGAAGGATGTTCTTGCCATGGAGGGAGTGCAGCGAAGATTCACCAGGCTGATACCTGGGATGGCAGGAATGATGTATGAGGAGAGATTGGGTCGATTGGGCTTATACTCGCTGGAGTTTAGAAGAATGAGAGGGGATCTCATTGAAACTTATAAAATTCTGACAGGACTAGACAGACTAGATGCAGGAAGGATGTTCCCGATGGTCGGGGAGTCCAGAACCAGGGGTCACAGTCTAAGGGTAAGGGGTAAGCCATTTAGGACAGAAATGAGAAGGAATTTCTTCACCCAGAGAGTGGTGAACCTGTGGAATTCTCTACCACAGAAGGCAGTAGAGGCCAATTCATTAAATATATTCAAGAAGGAGTTGGATATATTTCTTAAGGCTAAAGGGATCAAGGGATATGGGGAGAAAGCAGGGACAGGGTACTGAATTTGGATGATCAGCCATGATCTCATTGAATGGCGGAGCAGGCTCGAGAGGCCGAATGGCCTACTCCTGCTCCTATCTTCTATGTTTCTATGTTTCTATTCACCGCAGTCAATTTGCGCACAGCAAGCTCCCACAAACAGCAATGAAATAAATGACCAGATTATCTGTTTTAGGTGTTGGTTGAGGGATAAATGTTGCCCAGGACAACAGGAGAACGCCCCTGCTCTTCTTCGAAATAGTGTCGTGGGATCTTTTACATCCACCCAAGAGAGCCGACGGGACCTCGGTTTAACATCTGGTCTGCAAAATGGCACCTCCGACAGTGCAGCGCTCCCTCGGCACTGCATCGAAATGCCATCCTAGATTTGTGCACTCAAGTCCCTAGGGTGGGACTTGAACCCGCAACCTTCTGACTCCGAGGCGAGAGAGTGCTACCCACTGAGCCACAGCAGACACTGATCTTTATGGCCTGGATATCATTAAATAAACTCGCTGATCCATCAACGGAACATTTTTTTTTTAAGTTTGTGGGGTTTTTTTTTTTTAGAAACCTACCTCAACAACAACAGGCGAACAAGTATCTGGCATCCACTTTTTCTGACACTCCTGCTGCCGGGTGCATAACCCGTCACACCAACCGCACCTCATAAAGGAAGGTGCTGTCTGACATTCGTAGCAGGTGAGCAAATGACGGCAGCCTGGTCCATCGACCGGTACTCTGGTCACCTGAAATTTAAAAAAAGAAAATCCACATAATCCTTTGTATGATATTACAAAACGTTCTTCAGAAGAAATCCTCAAACGAGTCACCACGCCAATTATGCAGAAGATAAAATATTGGCTATGTGGCATGCGAAGGAGTAACCCATACAGAGGGTGCAGATGATATCTGAATCCACTGATTGTATTACATCCCTTGAAATACTTTTCCAGCCCATGTTAATCTTCATAATATGAACAGTTGAACCTCGGAACTGGTTAATTAATTTTGGTTTGCACGAGTTTCATTTTTTTTTTTTAGTTTGGAGATCCGTTATCAGCCCTTGCTCTATATTCTTTATCAGTGGGTAAGCTACATTCGCCCTAAAGGAGTACATATGCTTATCAGTCTCCACGACAATGACATGAACTTGCATTTATATAAGAGCCTTTATTGTAGAAAATGTCCCCCAAGGCACTTCACAAAGGCATAACCGGACAAAAATTACGCTGAGCCATCTTATGTTCTTAGAGACAGATTTTTGAGCAACAGGGGAGTCGAGGGTTATGGGGGGAAAGTGGAGTTGAGGCCAAAGTCAGGTCAGCCATGATCTTATTGAATGGCAGAGCAGGCTCGAGGGGCCGAATGGCCTGCTCCTGCTCCCATTTCTTATGTTCTTATGTTCTGAGGAGAGATTAGGTGGGCTGACCAAAAGCTTGGTCAAAGAGGTGGGTTTTAAGGAGGGTCTTAAAAGGAGGAGGGGGAGGTGGAGATGCAGAGGGGCTTAGGGAGGAAATTCCTGAACAAGGGGCTTAGACAGCTGGAGGCATGGCCACCAATGGAGGTGCAAAGGGAAGGGAAATGCACAAGAGGCCAGTGTTTGGAAACGGAGAGTTCGGTTGGAGGTGGGCTTGTAGGGCTAAGGAGGTTACAGAGATAGGGAAGGGCAAGGCCACACAGGGGTTTCAACATGCGGCTGGGAATTTTAAATTAGAGGCATTGGGGAACACAGAACCAATGTAGGTCAGCATGCATTGGGGCAATGGGTGAGCAGGAGTTGGTGCGGGCAGCATAGTTTTGGATGAGCTGAATTTTACAAAGCACAGAGGATGGGAGGCTGGTCAAGTGAGCATTGGAATAGTCGTCGTCTTCTTCTTTCGTCTGGTAGTAGCAAAGCAAATCAAATGTCAATATCCAAGTCAGATATCCAGGCCAAAGCTTCCGGTGTAACATCGTGGATATCTTGTAGGCTGCCTGCGAATTTCCTCTGAGGGCAGTGTTCAATGATGTGCTCCAGGGTCTGATTAGGAGCTCTAAAGTCGCACGATGGGGATGCTGTAATCTTCCATCTATGGAGAAGGTGGCAGCATCTACCATGACCGGTTCTGAGGCGGTTGATGTTTGCGAGGAAGGTTTGATCCTTCAGGTTGTACTGTGGGGTCCTCTATAAGGAATCCATTCCGTGTGTCACAGTTCTTCCAAGCATTTCGCCATCAGTCATCAAGGCTGAGGGGAGATCGCTGAAGGGCTTCGGCGACGGTCCAAAATGGCCTTCTAGATTTGAGACGGGTTGGTGGTAGGTTGTTCAAGTTGGCCTGGATCGGCAAGTCTTTGCTGGTGTAGCGGTTGTATTCTCTGGAGACTGCATATTCGCGGCGTAGGTGTGGTGGCGAGATCCTAGAATGGTTACAGCACAGAAGGAGGCCATTCGGCCCGTCGAGCCCGGGCCAGCAAGCACGGGCAGCCAAGGTGTTGGTGTTGATAAAAGCGTACCGGTGATTGGAATAGTGAGGTCGGGAGGCGGCAAAGGCAGGGATGAGAATTTCAGCAGCAGATGGGATGAGGTGGGTAAATGTTACGGAGGTGTAAGTGGGCAGTCTTTGTGATGGAGAAGATATGGGGATGCAAGCTCAACTCGGGGTCAAATAGGCTGCCTAGAACCTATCTACATCACGTGGGATGAAAAGCATCATGTCTGGTTAATTAAGTCTCAGGAGGAGCTTATTGGTCCATCCAACATTTCAAACACCATCATGTTGTAAGAATTTCCATAGCATTTGTCAGCGACAATATTTCACAATATATTTCCAAATTCTTTAGACTTAAGAGATTTGAGAACAAGGCAAAGTAAGGTCACAGGATGTTGAAGCCTCAACATTACAGACTATTAGTCCATGGGTTCCTTTCTTTCCCTGGCCTGCTATCTGAGCTGTCTGTCTAAAGCAATTTTCTACAGCAGAAGGTAGACAACTTTAAAATATATGAATCTAAGAGCTAGTCTGTTAGATCCGTGTGTTAATGGAGACACGGAATGCAGGAGTTGATTTAACAAGTGTTTACTGAACAAAGTCTGGAGGTGAACTAACTACACAAGACGCTATACAGGCTTATATACCCGAGTGGTTACTACTGGTACTACAGTATACAGGGGCTTCAAAAACATAGTTCCTCTTAAAGGTACATACACTACAATTCCTCCCCTTTTAGATAAATAGTACATAACATTTTAAGTAATCATTAAATAACATTTTTACAAGAACAATAATATACACATTTGCTGAAGTTAATCAATTACAAATTCAGTCTCTCTGGAGGCTTCCTGACTCGGTCTGGATAACGCCTCGGTGGTGTAGTAGGTTCTTTTGGCAAGGTCGATTCGGCTTCAATGCCAGTGTCAGGTTCATCTGGTTCCAGTATCACCGGATCGGAGGTAGATACTATGGGTATCTCTGCTTCATCACTAGGCGTATAGAGTTGTGGTGTAGGTTGTCCTTTTTCAGATGACTCTATGATCTGGTCAGCATGGCGCCTTATTATGCTTTCTCCAATGTCCACGGTATACATCAGCGGTCCTAGTCGTGTGCAAATAGTTCCAGGCTGCCATTTCTCGGTACGGTAGTCCCGGGCCAAAACTGGTTGACCTATCTGGAAGGTTCTAGTTGGCCTTTCATTCATGCTTTGAAATTGCCGGTTCTCTACGTCCCTTCTGACGTTTGATTTGACCAAATCCAGCCGGCATCTTAGTCTTCTATTGAAAGACATCATGGCGGGGGTTTGGTTTGTAACCACATGTGTTGCATTCCTGTACGCAAACAAGAAGTTATCTACCTTAGGTTGTAGATTTATGTCTTCATTACCCATGGCCTTTATGGCCTTCTTGAAGGTCTGGACAAACCTTTCAGCCAATCCATTGGTGGCGGGATGGTATGGGGCGGACGTGTGGTGCTTAACCCCATTGTTTTTTTAAGAACTTCCTGAATTCTTCGGATACAAATTGCGGTCCATTATCAGAACAGATCTGTTCAGGCAGCCCATTCCTGGTGAATATGGTCCTTAATACTGTGATGGTTTTTTCCATGGTGGTGGAGGACATCTTTATTACCTCCAGCCACTTGGAGTGTGCATCCACTGCGATTAAGAACATTGAGTCCATAAATGGACCAGCAAAGTCGATATGTACCCTTTGCCATGGAGATGAGGGCCACTCCCATGGATGTAGAGGGGCTTGTGGTGGGGCGTTTTGGACCTTCTGGCATCCTAGACAGCTCTTGGTCATTTCTTCGATGTCTCCATCGACAGCTGGCCACCACACAAACGCTCTGGCTAAGTTCTTCATTTTCACTCCACCCAGATGCCCCTCGTGAAGCTCCTTTAGCACTCTATCCTTGAGTTTGGGTGGAATCACCACTCTGGATCCACACATCAAGGTTCCTCGGCACACTGACAGCTGTTCTCTTCTTTGCGAGAATGCTGGCAACAGTGGTTCACCATGTGCTGGCCATCCCTTCACCGTTAAATCGTAGACTCGTGAGAGAGTCGGGTCATTTCGCGTTTCCTTTTCAATGGTAGAATTTGTCACCGGTAGACATTCCACTATGGTCGAGTAGAACATCTCCACTAGGTCCACTGTAGGCGCCTCTTCCACCGTTGGCAACGGTAGGCGCGATAACCCATCAGCATTACCATGCTGTTTTGTTCCTTTGTATTCTATGTCATATTGGTGTGCCCCTAGGAAAAGGGACCACCTCTGTAGCCTTTGCGCTGTCATTAGGGTTGAATATGGAGACGAGGGGTTGATGGTCAGTCAACAAGGTAAATTTTTGTCCGTGTAGGTAATGGTTGAATTTCTTCACCCCCCACACCAGGCTGAGTGCCTCCCTGTCGATCTGGGCATAGTTACGCACAGCTGAGTTCAATGAGCGTGACGCAAAAGCTATCGGCCGCTCCAAGCCATCAGGGAATCTATGCGATAATACCGCTCCCACGCCGTAAGGGGATGCATCGCACGCCAGTCTGATTGGCAGTAATGGGTTGTAATGAGCCAACACTTCCCTGGACGTGATCAAGCCTTTGCATTTATGGAAGGCACGTTTACAGTCTTCGCTCCATTTCCAAACTACTCCCGTTTGTAGCAGTGCGTTAAGAGGGTGCAGAGCCGTCGACAAGTTCGTTAAAAATTTATGATAGTAATTTACTAATCCCAGGAATGACCTTAATTGTGAGACATTTTCAGGCGCTGGGGCCTTTACGACCGCTTCAATTTTTACAGGTGACTTATGCAACCCTTCTTCATTAATGACATGGCCACAATATGATATTTGTTTCTGGAAAAATTCGCACTTGGGGCGATTTGCTCGTAGGCCCCGTTCTCTCAGCCTTGTGAGCACCTGCTCCAAGTTGGCAAGGTGCTCGTTGTCGTTTTCTCCTGTTACAAGGATGTCGTCTAGGTAGCATTGAGTTCCCGGAATCCCTTGCAGGACTTGCTCCATAGCTCTTTGCCAGATAGCCGGAGCTGATGCCACTCCGAAAACCAGTCGATTGTACTGGTACAGGCCTTTGTGTGTGTTTATCGTGAGATACTTTTTAGAGGCCTCCTCAACCTCCATCTGTAGATATGCCTGTGCCAAGTCAATTTTGGTGAAACGTTTCCCTCCGGATAGTGAGGCGAAAATATCTTCTATCCTCGGAAGAGGATACTGTACCGTGTGAAGAACCGGGTTTACAGTCACCTTGAAGTCCCCACAGATGCAAATTTTTCTCTGTTCTTCAGATTTATCATTATTCAACGTTTTCTTCATGACTGGGACGATGGGCATTGCCCACTCGCTCAAATCTACCTTGGATAACACGCCTGCTTTTTCCAAATTCTCCAGCTCTGCCTCGACGGCTGGACGAATTGCGTATGGCACCGGCCTTGCCTTAAAAAACTTGGGAATTGCCGCATCTTCCACTTTTATTGAGGCGGTGGCGCCTTTCAGGGTTCCTAGTTCCTGTTGAAACACTTCTTTGGCGTTAGCCAAGATTTCTTTTAATCGTCCAGGTATGACATCATCATCGTTTTTTTTCTTACTGGTCACCGTCAGTGCCTGAATGGAGTGCCAGTCTAAACGTATCTTTCTGATCCATTCACATCCCAACAACGGTGGACCACCATCTTGCAGAACGTATAAATACAACTTCTGTATTTCCTTGCCGTTGTATACAACAGGCACCCTTATTTTCCCTCTGGGGTATATTTTCTGCCCCGTATATGTCTTCAAGATAATGGATGTGTCTTTCAAAGGTATATGCGGAAATAGCCGCTCGTAATCCCGTCGACTCATGACGGTCAGAGCTGATCCTGTATCTAGCTCCATTTTGACTGGGGACCCCGCTATCGTGAGGGTAACCCAAATGGTCTGGTAATCTTCTTTGGCAATTACATTATGTAATTTGAGACAGCTTAGTCTCTTGTTTCCGGAGTCGCTATCGCTCTTCTGGTCTTCGGAGCTACTGTCCGTCATCATTTGTACCTTTCTGTACTTTTCCTTATTGACCTTTTTACTGTCAGCGGATTTCTTTCCAGATCTGCATACACGTGCAATGTGTCCCATCTTTCCGCATTGCCTGCATGCTTTGTCCTTGAACCAGCAGTCCTTCTGGTTATGGGTGGATCTACCGCAGCGATAACACCTCTCGAAACCCCGTGTCATTTCATGGGTGCCGAAGTCTTGTGGCTTTTGCTGTATCTCTGCAGCTCCTCTTGCTGCTGCTTCATATGATACAGCCACACTGAAAGCCTTGTCCAGTGTCAAATCTTTCTCAGAAAGTAGTCTTTTCTGTGTTCCTTCGCTTAGGAGACCGCAGACGAATTTGTCTCGTAGAGAATCTGCCAGTCCTGCCCCGAATTGGCAGTGCTTTGACAGCTTTCGTAATTCGGTGAGGTAATCAGCGTTACTTTCATTCTTGTGCTGATTCCTCCTGAAGAATTTGAATCGTTCCGCTATCAGCAGCGGTGTTGGGTTTAAGTGCTCCTGTAAGGTATCAACAATCTCCTTAAAATTCTTGTCCATCGGTTTGGCTGGAGTGATCAAGTTTCGTAACAGCCCGTATGTCCTTGCGCCCATCAGATTTAGAAGTACCGATGCCTTTTTATCATCCGCTACTTCATTCGCCTTGCAATATACCTCCACTCTTTCCACATATGTGGCCCAATCTTCTATATCACTATCGAAAGCAGTAATATTGCCAGTCTTTGGCATCTTGAAAATCTAAAATGGCGCTTCCCGCGCTTTTCCTCCGTCCCCGATGGATCAAAATGGAGCTTCCCGCGCTTTTCTGCCGCTGCCGCTGCTGCCGACACTGTTCTCCGCGGTTCCCGTTGCGACCTGCAGCTTTTCGCGGTATTTCTATTTTATTTTTATATATATATATCTCTTCAATAGTTTCTCCGTTATTTGGAGAACCGTTCCCGTCGTGGAGCGGACCCTCTGGGACTTTCCCCTCCCTCTGCTCGGTCTGAACACCGACCTGCTTTGCAGCACCGGCCGCGCCCTGAGTGCTCCACCCTCTCTCTCTCCTTGCTTCTGCTTCCTGACTCGCTGCCCGGCCCCGTTGCAGAGCCACCCGATCGAGCTCTAGCCCGCCGCAGCCCAGGAAGGATCAGTGCACTACCTGCCACCAGCCCGTTTAGCTGGTGAAACCACAGCTTCCCTTTCTTTTTTCTTGCCTCTGGCTTCAACCTTCGTCTGAGGAATCGATCTCCTTGAGGTGCTGCCGAATTGCAGGTAAGTTCGTTTCTAACTCGTCGCCACTGTTAGATCCGTGTGTTAATGGAGACACGGAATGCAGGAGTTGATTTAACAAGTGTTTACTGAACAAAGTCTGGAGGTGAACTAACTACACAAGACGCTATACAGGCTTATATACCCGAGTGGTTACTACTGGTACTACAGTATACAGGGGCTTCAAAAACATAGTTCCTCTTAAAGGTACATACACTACATAGTCAACCCACACCAGATACTTACAGATGATTCAAGAATTACACTAGTCGAGTGGTCTAGGTTTAAGTCATTAAATTAATTTCTCAGTTAGGAGACGAAAAGAAAACACGGAAGCAAAAAGAAAAGATTTACAAAATGGAGAAAACAGCGAGAGGAAAAAGTTTGTGTTTCTGAAATCATTTTAACATGGTTTTCTCCAAAATCTATTTCTCCAACATCAACTGCAATACAAAACTGCATTCTTTCTGTAAAATAAAAGATTGCACACGTAATTAGCCATGTGCAATTTATGGAACTCAAGAGCTGGGTCTTGGGAACAGTAATTTCAGTGGCATCAGGGGTTCTGGTTTGTTGATGATCAATTCATGACCTACTCGGTCCAAATAAAGTAAGGGAAGACTCCTCTTCACCAATTCTTACCTTTTTTCCAGTAACAAATAACAAAGAGTCTTCCAAACGGGCAACCTTTCGGGAAACGGGATCTGACTCACTTAAGCTGAAGTTCGCATGTGGTTTAAAGGATTGTTGAATAATCACCTACAAAAAGAAAGCAATCGAAAACTTTAGGGGGCAATTAATAAAACTCAGTATGGTAGCAAAAAAATCAAAGCAAAGGCTGCTAATGAACACAGTGTTTCAAGAACATTAATTTCAGTTACATTTTCATGCCCGACATGTCAGCCAATTACTGCGCCGAACAGCGTGCAAATTCCGAACACATTCAGTATCTCAAAGCACTGTTTGACAATCTAGTTTTGGGTGCGATTCACATCTGCACAAGGACTGTTCCCGCTTGACAAGCACTGCTGTACAATTTCTAAAGTTCGACTGGTAAATCCGAACACAACTGGGAATTTAAAATGGAGATTTTCTTTTTATTATTAGTTCCTGGGATGTTGGCGTCGCTGGCAAGGCCAGCATTTATTGCCCATCCCTAATTGCCCTCGAGTAGGTGGTGGTGAGCCGCCTTCATGAACCGCTGCAGTCCATGTGGTGAAGGTGCTACCACACAATGCCGTTAGGGAGGGAGTCTTACAAGATGTCTTAGTGGTAACCCTGGCAACATTAGTGGTTTCACCAATAACAGACAATTACGATTTAAAGATACTATTTTTTTAAAGATTTATAGCATGTCTCCACATCCACCAGTGTACCAACTTGTAACTAAGTTAGAATGGGAAATTACAGCTCAGCGTTCTTCCTCCCCTTCCCTCTATATAACCAGTACCACATTGTGGGCTCACAGATATCTTCTCTTGGGCGGGAATGAAAGCTGGTGCTAGGAGTCGTCACATATTGAGAGCAATATTCCCTCTAATTTCTTTTTGGGTGCACAGCCCCTTTAACAGGCTGCGCAGCCTATTCAAATTTCCACACATGCACGGTTTTTCCACTTAAAAGCCAGTGAGCCAGCTGCGCAGGACCTCCAGACAGCGGCGCAGTTCAATGGGTACAGTGATTTAGAGTCTCTCATGTTAGTGTTCTCAAACTGGTCCCACATTTCCTCAGAGTTTGAGTGGCCAACCTCTCCCCAAGGCTGTTCCCTAGATGGTGCATAAACTCTGGGTACCGTTCGACCCGAAACATACCTCCACACCTGCAAACATTGTTAATCTTTTCCCCTACATCATTCCTACTGTTGCTGCTGCCCTCATCCAGGCTACCATTACCTTGTTGAGACTTTATTTCACAAATACCCTCCTCGCCAACCTCCACTGGTTCTCCGTCTCTATTCACAATCAAATTCAAATTTGTTGTCCTCGTTTACAAATCCCTCCACTTCTACAACCTCCTCTAATCCACACTCTCCTCCTGTGCACCCACACAGTTGTGTGTCTGGACTGCAGTATGTAGGAGTTTGTGGACAGCGAGACTGTCCCGAGCAAACATGTCTGCAGAAGATGTCTCCATCTCGAATCTCTCCGGCTCAAAGTCTTGAGCTGGAGTGCGAGTTGGAGACAATCCGACACATAAGGGAGGAGAAGGAATTTCTGGACAATATCCAGGAATTTATCCACAATACAGTCACACCCCAGAGGAAAGCACAGGTTCATGTGGCTAAAGGGCTGATGTGTGAAAGAGGGGTTCCTTTTCATAGGACACGCACCAGTTCTGGGACAGGAAGGAGCTGTACCGATGGGACGGGCTCCACCTGAACTGGGATGGGATCCGTGTCCTAGCGGAAAGGGTTAATAGGGAGGTGGCAAAGGCTTTAAACGAGTAAGATGGGGGCGGGGAGGGGGGGGGGGCGGGGGGAGAGCTCTACAAGAAACGTAACCAGCCTAAATATAAGCAAAGCAGGAAAAGCGAGCATAGGAATGAATAAAGTAAGAGAGGACATTGATGGCAAGGGAATAAATAGAGTTATAGAATGGGAGTCTAAAAAGATGGTTAAACATAAAGTGAGAGGAAATTCTATTAAAAATGAGTTAAACTGTCTGTACAGCAATGCACACAGTGTCTGTAATAAAACAGGGGAGTTGGAGGCAATCATGCATTGTGAGGAACCAGACATAGCAGGGATTACTGAGACATGGCTACAGAAAAATCAGGACTGGGAATTAAACATTGCAGGGTATAACATATTTAGAAAAGAAATGGAGGGAAAAAGGGGAGGTGGAGTGGCTGTACTTATTAAGGATAACATAATGGCAGTAGAAAAAAGTGATGCAAGACAAAAATAGAATCCATATGGAGAGAGATAAAAGATAATAAAGGATCAATCACACTAATAGGTGTAGTGTACAGACCACCTAATAGTGGAAGGGAGGAGGTGGGAAAAAAAATGCAGACAAATTAGGGAAATGTGTAAAAAACGTAGAATAATCATCATGGGGGATTTCAACTACCCCGATGTTAATTGGACAGAAGATGTAGGTAATGGGGATAAGGGAATGGAGTTCCTACAATGCGTACAGGACTCCTTTCTAACCTAATATGTAAAAAACCCAACAAGGAAGGATTCACTATTAGATCTAGTAATGGGGAATGAACCAGAGCAGATAAGAGAAGTAAAAGTAGGGGAACATATAGGCAATAGTGACCATAATATAATACGTTTTAAGATGATAATTGAGAAGGAAATAAGTATGACGAAAACCAGGTTAACAGATTGAAGAAAAGTTGATTTTGAGGGGTTGAGCATAGAACTTGGGAAAATAAAATGGGCAACAATATTGGCAAACAATGAGGTAGAACAGCAATGGGAAACATTTAAAATGGTGTTCAACAGAGTGCAGGAAAAATATATTCCGCTAAAAGGAAAGAACAAACTAAACAATAATGAGATTCCATGGATGAATAAAGCCATAAGGGAACAATTGAGGGTAAGGAAAGAGGCATACATTCAGTACATAGACTACAGGGGAGTGCATGATAAGGGAGAATACGAAAAGATTAGGAGAGAAGTAAAAAAAAAAATGAGGGAGGCAAAGAGAAACTATGAAATTAAATTATCCAGGAACATAAAACAAAATAGTAAAATATTTTATAGGTACATCAATAAAAAAAGGAATGTTGAGATGGGAATAGGGCCATTAAGGGATAGACAGGATAATACCTCAGGTAATGATAGAGAGATGGCAGAAATATTAAATCATTATTTTGCTTCAATATTTACCAGGGAGATAGAACAGGTGGACATGACATTGGATGATGAGATTAGTAATGAGATAAGTGCATTTAAAATAAAAAAGAGGGGATATAATAAATAAACTAATCAAACGCAAAGAGGATAAAATCCCTGGTCCGGATGGATTGCATCCACACATTTTAAAAGAATCTAGGGAAGAGATAGCAGAAGCATTACTACGCATACTTAATAATTCATTAGAAAAAGGTGTAGTGACAGAGGACTGGCGGATAGCTAACGTAATACCGATATTTAAGAAGGGGGATAGAACATGTCCAGGGAATTATAGACCAGTCAACTTAACATCGGTGATAGGAAAAATAATGGAATCCCTACTAAAGGGAAAAAATAGAAGAACATCTAGAAACCAAAAATACAATAATGGATAGTCAGCATGGATTTCACAAGGGAAAGTCTTGACCAACCTTATTGAATTTTTTGAAGAGGTAACAGAGAGAGTAGACAATGGTAATGCAGTAGATGTAATTTATCTGGATTTTCAAAAGGCCTTTGATAAAGTACCCCATAATAGACTGATGAACAAGGTCAGAGAATGCGGAGTCAGGGGCCAAGTAGCCGAATGGATTGCTGGCTGACTTCAGGACAGAAAGCAGAGAGTAGGAGTAAAGGGTAGCTATTCACAGTAGCAGAACGTGGGTAGTGGTGTTCCACAAGGATCAATGCTGGGACCACTGCTGTTCACAATTTACATTAATGATTTAGACTTTGGAATCAAAAACACAATTTCTGAATTTGCGGATGACACCAAATGATGACAAAAAAAGCAAACCAAGCACTAGGGTTTATTTCTAGATGTATAGAATTGAAAAGTAGGGAAGTTATGCTAAACCTGTATCGCACCTTGGTTAGACCACACTTGGAGTACTGCGTACAGTTCTGCTCGCCACATTACAGGAAACTTTGTGCTATCCGGCACCGACGGGACCGAGCTGTTGCCGTTCCCTCAAAACTGCCGGACACTCCAGCGGTAGTGTTGAAAGATACGGAAGCTTCTGAGCTCCGTATCTGTCAACAAACCCTGTTGCTTAGCAACAGCTTCTGAACAGTCCAAGCGTCTCTGTAGCTTAGCAACAGCTTCAGCAGACCTTGCAGAGCTTGACTGTTGAGGAAAAAAGCAACGAGAAGAAAAAAAACCTAACGAAAACTGCTCCTGATTTTTGCCGGTGGCTCGAACATTCCGGACAGTTAGCCTCCGGATAACACAAAGATTCCTGTATATAAAGGATATAGAGGCACTGGAGAGGGTACAGAGAAGATTTACAAGGCTAATACCAGAAATGTGAGGGTATACATATCAGGAAAGGATGACGAAGGGTCATCGACCTGAAACGTTAACTCTGTTTCTATCTCCACAGATGCTGCCTGACCTGCTGAGTATTTCCAGCATTTTCTCTTTTTATTTCAGGAAAGGATGAACAGGCTGGGTCTCTTTTCTCTTGAAAAAAGAAGGCTGAGGGGTGACCTAATAGAGGTCTTTAAAATCATGAAAGGTTTTGATAGATTAGATAGAGAGAGAATGTTTCCACTGGTGGGGAAGAGCAAAACTAAAGGCCATCAATATAAGATAGTCACCAAGAAATCCAATAGGGAACTTAGAAGAAACTTCTTTACCCAAAGAGTGGTGAGAATGTGGAACTCGCTACCACAGGGAGTGGTGAAAGCGAATAGTATAGATGCATTTAAGGGGAGGCTGGACAAACATATGAGGGAGAAGGGAATAGAGGGTTATGCTGATAGATTTAGATGAGGAAAGACGGGAGGAGGCTCGAGTGGAGCATAAACGCCGGCATGGGCTGGTTGGGCCGAATGGCCTGTTTCTGTGCTGTATATCCGATGTAAAGCATTTCAAACTTGGTGGCAGGGAGCTTTCTGCCACCTAGATCCTACCCTCTGTAACTTCCTCGTCCCTCCCCAAATCCTTTCCGTTCACTATTTCCATCCCTGCCTTTAAAAGTCTCCTTGAAACCTATATTTTCAACCCACCTTTGGTCAGATCTCAAAAGTTTCCTATTACTGCTTTTTCCATTCTTTCATATGTGAAGTGTTTTGGGATGTTTTATTACATCAAAGGCGCCATACCTGTCCAAGCTGTTGCAGGACAGTGATTAGTATCCACTCTATCAAAACCTTTCATAATTTTAAAGACCTCTATTAGGTCATCCCTCAGCCTTCTTTTTTCAAGAGAAAAGAGACCCAGCCTGTTCATCCTTTCCTGAAATAAAAAGTGAAAATGCTGGAAATACTCAGCAGGTCAGGCAGCATCTGTGGAGATAGAAACAGAGTTAACGTTTCAGGTCGATGACCCTTCGTCATCCTTTCCTGATGTGTATACCCTCGCATTTCTGGTATTATCCTTGTAAATCTTCTCTGTACCCTCTCCACTGCCTCTATATCCTACATCACTACACTTCAAAAATAATTCAGTATTGATATACCTATCAATTCGTCCAATGAAAAGCGACGAGTTAGGAAAGTAACTATAGGTTTTTATTGACTAAATAACAGAGCCCACCCTCATGGGTGATCGGATCCAACAAGGAGGAATACCAGCCAGTCGACTACCTTTATACCTGGGCAGGTAGGTGGAGCCATGGGCGGAGTCAGTGATGGTCAGCCCAGGTATAACAGCGTGACAAGAGGCGACCTCGTATAGTGATACAACAGTGAGAACAGTGATAACAATATAACAGTGATAACTATAGTGTAACGATAGTGAACGATAAAAGTGGTTTACCACAAGTATATAATATTTTTTTTTGTTAATCTGAAGGCTGTACCTTTCAGTATTGAGATTGGAATAAAATCATGAACTCCCATCCAAACATAAATTCCTTTAGTCTTAGAGGAATTGAGAACTAGACGGGGAATGTAGTCATCAGAAGCAAATGAAAAGGCTGCATCTGCTGACCTCTTGCTCTGTTTCACTCCATTATAATGACTGTGCAAAAGCAAGGAAACAGGTTGGGAAATGAGTGCGTTGTTTCGATGCTAACTAGTCACTGAGGAGAAGACCGACAGGACGTGCCCTTCATACAGCAGAGGAGGAATGCCAAGAGCCAGATTAATCCAGGTTAAAGGAGGTTGGATTAGTGGCGGGAGAAATGAAGTCCTTGATGTGCATCACTCAGTTCCTGTCAAGCCGACAAACCTCTGGCACACGGCTCTATTCACCTAGGGAATTTTTTTTATTGAAATGACATCATGAAATTTGGAGCGAGAGATCAAGATCAAAATATTTCTGTTGGACGATTTTGTCCGTGCCGTTTCAGTATTTTCCAAAATGCAGGCCATTTTGTACTGTTAACACTTCTTTTTTGGTAAGAACACAAGTCCTGCAGTTTATACAGAAAAAGTGACCGTGCGTAACTGAGACAAAACATAAAGGAGGATTCACTCTACAGGAATCTGATCAACTGCACGCTGAAAATTTGAAGAAACAGGACATGGCAGTGAAATGCAAGTCCAATAAATATTTAGCTCCCAGTTTTGTTCCAAAAAAAATACTAAATTAGAGCACATGTAGATTACATCCACACTGACTACCACAATTAGGTGCGTCACTGTAAGAATCATTTCTCTTCAGAACAGCCACATGACGCACTGACAGCTTAAAATTCAATTTCTTTCCAATTTGGGGCTAAACTGCAATAACAAACACAACCCATGCGGTTGCTTCCTGATCTACTCTAGTTTCAATGCCCTGTCAGTAGTTGGACCATAGCGGAATACCACATATATTACGATGCCAGGATATGGGGCAGACATGTAATAAGGTCATTACAACCCAGGACCAATGTGTGAGGAAGCTATGTCTCAGCAAGAAAGCTCAAATCAATTGTACCATCTCCTGGAGTCAGACCTGGAATCGTGGAGTTCCGTAGGCACAGCGGTGCCAGGAGCAGTAAAAGGTTATGATGGCACTCAACGTTTTAGCCACAGGCTCCTTCCAGCCAAAGGTCACGGAGGGCCGTTTTCAAAGCAGCTGGTGAATAGATATATTAAAATCAGCAACACCATGCAGCGGAAGATGTTAACAGGCCTTTCCCAAGGTATAGGGCACCATTTTCAGGACTCGGGACCCGAATGGCTAGTCAAGAACCTGTGCAACATCCCATTGTGTTCATCAATAGAAATGACCAATTGATGCATATCCAAATGATAATGCACAGTTTCACAAGACTTCCCGTGATGATCATATAATAAAAGAACCATGGGTTGGACAGATGGCATTTCAAAGGTTTGGATAACCCACTTGAAACGTGGCTCATGACACGAATACATACCTCGACAAAGAGCGTACAACAATAAATTCAAAAAGGTAGCAACATCCCCGAGAATGAGCATACAATTATGCACATTTGAGGGGCAGAAACATCATAACACAGCCATGTTCAAGCAATGGATCTGACGTTTGGATCCCATTTGGGGTGCTGTCCAAAATGGCCTAGGACAATAGCGATGGTGTGCTGCTATGGTCATTGAAAAAGCAGTACACGTTTTTCTGAATTGGCGGTAGCCACAAACCACAAGGAAACAGAGGGGGGAAAGAAAATAGGAAAGCCCAGCAACCACTGCAGGAAGCAGTACGGGTTCCTCACATTCCAATTAAACAGCTCTTTCTTTGAATTCTGCCTTTATGTCTCACTTCCATTTTTTTGAATATACATCAGCCTTTCTCCAACAGCATAAAATACTACAGCATAGGAGGAGGCCATTTGGCCCAGCACACCTACACCTATGCTAGCTTTTAGAAGATAGGAGCAGGAGTAGGCCATTCGGCCCCTCGAGCCTGTTCCGCCATTTAATGAGATCATGGCTGACCATCCAAATTCAGTACCCTGTCCCTCCCTTCTCCCCATATCCCTTGATCCCTTTAGCCTTAAGAAATATATCTAACTCCTTCTTGAATATATTTAATAAGTTGGCCTCAACTGCCTTGAACCCGTTTCCCTTTTATACTCGTTCTCCTCAAATAAGTGTCCAATTCCATTTTAAATGAAGTTATAGTCCCTGTTATAAGTCTCATCATCAAGGAACTACTTAGGAAATAATGCTGGACGGCCAGCTGGTGGCGCCGTCCAAGGAGTATAAATACTCGGGCGTGGGCCCCAGCTTGCCAGGGACATTTTGTAAGACAAGGAGCTAGTGAAATACAACTAGACTTCCATGTTGTGAAACAAGTTGATTAAAGCCTTGCTTTATGCTCAAACCAAGTGCATAGTGAGTTTTATTACGTCAGTCCTGACCTCAATAGCCACCTGTGGTTGTGTATGCATTTGATGCTCCACCTCATTTTCCCAGCCACTGTCAAATTCCTTGTGATTTGGTTTGGTGTAGACAACACAGAGGTGATCCATGAAGAACTCTGCTGTCGCGCTGTCTGGCTCTGCGAATCTGATGCCAGGATCATTCAACCTTTCTCCAGAAAAGAACCAACTGATTCATAGCATCAGTTTTGAGGAGTTCTTTGAGGGAAGTGGCGGTAGGGATTGTGGATGCATTGGTAATAATTTTCCAAAACTCCCTGGTCTCAGCAAAGGTCCCGGCAGACTGGAAAACTGCTAATGTCACACCCTTATTTAAAAAGGGCAGTAGACAGAAGGCTGGAAACTATAGGCCGGTTAGCCTAACATCTGTGGTAGGTAAAATTTTGGAGTCCATTATTAAGGAGACAGTAACAGGACATTTGGACAATCATAATTTAATAGGACAAAGTCAGCATGGTTTTATGAAGGGGAAGTCATGTTTGACAAATTTGCTGGAGTTCTTTGAGGAAGTAACATATAGGGTGGATAAAGGGGAACCAGTGAACGTAGTGTATTTAGACTTCCAAAAGGCATTTGACAAGGTGCCACACAAAAGATTATTGCTTAAGATAAAAAATCACAGGATTGGGGGTAATATTCTGGCATGGATAGAGGATTGGCTATCTAACAGAAGGCAGAGAGTTGGGACTCTACTCATTGGAGTTCAGAAGAATGAGAGGCGATCTTATTGAAACATATAAGATTGTGAAGGGGTTGGATCGGGTGGATGCGGGGAGGATGTTCCCGATGATGGGTGAAACTAGAACTAGGGGGCATAGTCTTAGAATAAGGGCTGCTCTTTCAAAACTGAGATGAGGAGGAACTACTTCACTCAGAGGGTGGTAGGTCCATGGAATATGCTGCCCCAAAAAGCTGTAGAAGCTACATCATTACATAAATTTAAAACAGAAATAGACAGTTTCCTAGAAGTAAAGGGAATTAAGGGCTACGGGGAGCGGGCAGGAATTTGGACATGAGTCTAGGTTCGGATCGGTCATGGCCCTGTGGGTAGCGGAGCGGGCCCAGGGGCCGTGTAGCCTGATCCTGCTCCTATTTCGTGTGTCTAATTCTGTTAGATTCAGGAGATGGTTCTGTGATAGTAGAGTGGCGGTTAGGATCAGATCAGCCATGATCTTATTGAATGGCGGAGCAGGCTCGAGGGGCCGATTGGCCTACTCCTGCTCCTATTTCTTATGTTCTTATGTTCTCAGATTTTCATCTTCAGGTAGTTAATTGCTATTTTTGCCTCTAGACACCTCTAGTGTTTATATGCAACACACGGAGGAGACTGACGTGGCTTTATTTTGATTTAGTTGATTCATTGCAGCCAATAGTGGAGTACGTTGAGGCTCACTAGTGAATTATAACATTGCTTGATGAGTGCCAGCACACCCTTCGTGTTATCACCATATTGCTCGAGAGCACCGCAAGGAAAGTGAAGAGGTCATAGTCTGGATTGTCAGAGGATTCCAGTTTGTTTCCTGTCTCTTTTCCTATTGCCACTGGTGGTGCTGGTCTCTGTACTAAACTGCAATTTATTTTTATATTCGTTCCTGGGGTGTGGGCATCGCTGATGAGGTCAGCATTTATTGCCCATCCCCAATTGCCCCTTGAGAAGGTGGTGGTGAGCCGCCTTCTTGAGCCGCTGCAGTCCGTGTGGTGAAGGTACTCCCACAGTGCTGTTAGGGAGGGAGTTCCAGGATTTTGACCCAGTGACGATGAAGGATCAGCAATTATATTTCCAAGTCAGGATGGTGTGTGACTTGGAGGGGAACTTCGAGGTGGTAGTGTTCCCTTGCGCCTGCTGCCCTTGTCCTTCCAGGTGGTAGAGGTCGCGAGTTTGGGAGGTGCTGCCGAAGAAGCCTTGGCGAGTTGCTGCAGTGCAGCTTGTAGATGGTTCGCACTGCAGCCACGATACGTCGGTGGTGGAGGGAGTGAATGTTTAAGGTGCTGGATGGGGTGCCAATCTAGTGGGCTGCTTTGTCCTGGACTCTTTCATGCAGCCACCTTCGCCTCAGTCTGCTCTTCAGGTTTCTTCCTGGCTAGATTTGCCCGCTGGATGTTTACGACTTCTTCGAAGAGAGCGATGTTTCATGTACATGCTGGGTGAGATCGTCCACAGTTGGCGTTGGTGGCATGATGCTTTTGCTGAGAGCACTGGGATGACCCCGCCCACCACATGATATACCTTTTCTACTATTCTTGCACTCTGTCATTGTGTGACTGAATTCCCGGCACTTGAAAGACTGAATAGCCACGACTGGAAGGTGCAGCTCGTCCATTTTGTCGTGGAGAAAGTAAAAAATGAAGCAGCTTTCAATCAATTTCCGGGCCCGCTCCAGTTTCTCAAAGGTCAGCCCGATGAGTCTTGAGGGTGAGCTGGTTTTATGGCTCACTATTCCATTGAGCTGTTCTATTTCATTGGACACTGCTTTTCAGCCTCTAGGACTGCCTTCACCTCCTTGCGCTGGCGTTTCAGTGCTGGTGCTTTTGATGACCACTTATCGCCCAGTCCCTGACTGTTCGTCCAGCTGTTGGTAACACTTTGGTAGGCCGTAACACAGCTGCCCACCAAATGCATCTTCTGGCCAGGGTTTTAGAAGGGAATCACGTCCTCAGAGTAGGAAGCACCTCCTTACAACGTTGCATATATTGGGTTTACACCTCCTTGGTCATAGCTACTATCTCGGCGGCATAAATTGATGTGTCAAACCCTTGAATAATACAGGAAACTCTCGATTTACTGGCACCTAAATAACTGGAAATCTCTGTTAACCGGCAAAATTCAGGAGTAGGTTCAGCTAAGTTTTACTTCATATTAGTGGCCGTTCCTGGATCTGTGGCTGTGTAACCGGGGTTCCTGCACCTGTTGCTAAGCAACAGGGATGCCTGGATCTTGTGGCCGGGGTTCCTGCACCTGTTGCTAAGCAACAGGGAAGCCTGGATCTGTGGCCGTGTACGGAGCTCTCGTACCTTTTAACTATACCTCTCTGTAATCCGGACTTTTTGATAAACCGGCACCACGCCGGTCCCGTCGGTGCCGGATAAAAAAGAGTTTCCTGTATCAGGGATTACAATCCTTCTGGAGGCCTAGTTGGGTGGTTGCTGGTTTCCTGCCATTGTCTCATTCTTTTTCACCTTGGCTTCCCGTGGACTAACCTCTAACTTGTGTTTACCGTTTCCACGCTTGACTTCCACTTCAGCTGCATCAGCACCTAGCAGATTCTCCTCTGCTTTCTTGCTGTCTCTGAGCTTGTTTTGCCTTTGCCTGTGTCATTGTTCCCCACTTGTCAGTCAGTAAAACCAGGCGAACCGGCTGAATCTCGACCCTGAAGAATCTCCCTCCACAGCTAGTAGCCCGCAATTAATTATTTATACCACAGTCAGGTGGCAGTTCCTCAACGGGGCACTCATCAGTGCATTAACCCACACATCCAAACTCCCCAAAGTAGTACAGAGTGAAGTTGGATGTTCTTGTAAGTGGGGCATATCCAAGTACTTTTTAAATGTGATGAGGGTCTCTGCCTTGACCACCCTTTCAGGCAGTGAGCTCCAGACCCCCACCACCCTCTGAATGAAACATGTTCTCCTCAACTCCCCTCTAATCCTTCTACCAATTACTTTAAATCTATGCCCCCTGGTTATTGACCTCTCTGCTAAGGGAAATAGGTCCTTCCTATCCACTCTATCTAGGCCCCTCATGATTTTATACACCTCAATTAAGTCTGCCCTCGGCCTCCTCCGTTGCAAAGAAAACAACCCCAGCCTATCCAATCTTTCCTCATAGCTAGAATTCTCCAGTCCTGTAAATCTCCTCTGCACCCTCTCTAGTGCAATCACATCTTTCCTGTAATGTGGTGACCAGAACTGCACGCAGTATTCTAGCTGTGGCCTAATTAGTGTTTTATACAGTTCAAGCATAACCCCCCTGCTCTTATATTTTATGCTTCAGCTAATAAAGGAAAGTATCTCATTTGCCTTCTTAACCACCGTATCTACCTGTCCTGCTACCTTCAGGGATCGGTGGACATGCATTCCAAGGTCCCTCTGTTCCTCTACCCCTATCATAGGTAATGAATGGGATTGAACTGGTTGTGATGTTCAATTCTTGTGACCAATATGAGATGGAGAGGGAAAAATATAAAGTAGCAGAGGCTGATTTTTGTTGGATAAGTCCTTTACCATTTAAACAGATATAAACAGGTTTTTTGTAAAAACCCATCTGGTTCACCAATGTCCTTTAGGGAAGGAAATCTGCTGTCCTTAGCTGGTCTGGCTTATATGTGACTCCAGATCCCACAGCAATGTGGTTGACTCTTAACTGCCCTCTGAAATGGCCCAGCAAGCCACTCAGTTGTACCAAACCGCTACAGAGAACAGCGGTTCAAGATGGCGGCTCACCGCCACCATCTCAAGGGCAATTAGGGATGGGATAAATGCTGGCCTTGCCAGTGACACCCACATCCCATAAACACATTTTAAAAAAATACGGGCAAAACTTTTAACTCCCATTTAACACACTGCCTATAGACTAAGAAAGACTTGCATTTATATAGCGCCTTTCATGACCACCGGATGTCCAAAAGCGCTTTACAGCCAATGAAGTACTTTTTAAAATGTAGTCACTGTTGTAATGTAGGAAACGTGGCAGCCAATTTGCGCACAACAAGCTCCCACAAACAGCAATGTGATAATGACCAGATAATCTGTTTTAGTGATGTTGACTGAGGGATAAATATTGGCCCAGGACACCGGGGATAACTCCCCTGTTCTTCTTCAAAATAGTGCCACGGGATCTTTTACATCCACCTGAGCGCGCAGACGGGGGGCCTCGGTTTAACGTCTCATCTGAAAGACGGCACCTCCGACAGTGCGGAGCTCCCTCAGTACTGCACTGGATTGTCAGCCTAGATTTTTGTGCTCAAATCTCTGGAGTTGGACTCTGAACCCACAACCTTCTGACTCAGAGGCAAGTGTGCTACCCACTGAGCCACAGCTGAGTAAATTCACCCCTTTCAGGTGTCGATTTTCAAAAAGGGCGACAAGGCAGACACAAGCAACTACACACCCACCAGGTAAAATAATAGAACCAATTATTAGCAGTAAACCTGAGCATTACCTGTATGATAATAGTCCAGGAGTGCTCCCCTGGGCCCCACAAGTAAAGATTAGGCCTCCCCTGCCGAGGACTCCCCCATCCTACCTTTCCCGATCGCGAGACTCCCGCGGGCCGTCGCGGGAAGACGATCCTGCCACCTGCCTGGTGTCAGTGGGCGGCCTGAGAGCCACACGGTTTTTCGCCGCTTCCCGCCCACAGCGGATTGGAAGTTGGTCAGCAGCATTTAAATGCAACCCAGGAGATTAAAATATCCCATTTCTGGAGCAGTGGTTGAATTTCTAACTCACACTGGTTCTCAACTGCCCAAAACTGGCCTGGAGTTAAAGTTGGGCCAATAGTATCTGGTGCAGTTGTGACTAATGCAGTATCACATTAACAGGGATTTCCAATGAGGCCATTTCCTGCTATTCCACTAACTGTTTTAATTCCATTTCTAAAGGTTTAGATATTTTTTTCCCTCTTCATTACAACCAGATGGTAAAACCCCCAAGCTTGGGCGCTGCGTGACCAAAATTGACAATACTATAGTTGGCAAGGCCCAACCTTATTTAAAAATAGCAAATCTGTTTGCAATATTGTAGACTAACCACTATATAATCATCTCCCTCCACTCGCCAATGGATTCTCATGGCCTGCCTGATTCTCATTTATAAAACATACATTTTAACCACTAATCGATGAACTGAAAAGTTTTACGTCTGTAGTGAACGTCAGTCAATTCCCTTCTTCATTATTAAGCCTTATTTTTTTCTTCTTCCTCCAATTGTTTTATTTTTCTCTTTTGTTATTCACCATTCGGAGAACTTTTCTACCAAAGCAAATTGCCGTTTAAAACAATGTCCCCAAGGTAGAGCGACCATAAAATCCCCTCGGACTGAAGGGAAGGTTTTGGGAGATGGCGCAGCTTCAAATGTTTCCAATGCTGAGCAGCAAAATTGCAAAGAGATTACGACACAAACCTGCAGCTCCAATTATAGCACAATGACATGGAGATGATCGGACCTCTCGAAACGTCAGACTTGGGCCTCTCTCGAAACGTCCGTTGTTCCTACGTCCACCTGTGCGGCCCTCTTGGGCCCCACACTGTGCTCCAATTTCACCAGCACTCTCTTCCCCCGCACCCACCCACCCGCCCCCACACCCTTTCCACGCCCTTTCCAATTCAATTCAATTCAATTTTATTTGTCATATATGCAGCAGACGTGTGTACTGCACAATGAAATGTTGATTTTTACGAGTCCTCCCAACATTGGAATAAATATGGCATAACAATGATAAAAATACTGATAGAAATACAGTAATAATAAATAAAACAACAGTAATAAATAATAATAAATTATTCGTTCATGAGTCTTATGGCCTGGGGGTAGAAGCTGTTTCGAAACCTGCTGGTATGAGACCGTATGCTTCGGTATCTCTTACCGGATGGGAGCAGGGCGAAGAGGTTGTGGCTGGGGTGGCTCGCGTCTTTAATGATTCTCAGGGCCTTCCCCCGGCACCTCTCGGGGTAGATATCCTGCACAGCAGGTAGTTTAATTCCTATGGTATGTTGTGCAGCTTTCACCACCATCTGTAGAGCCTTGCGGTCTGTGGCGGTGCAGTTGCCATACCAGGTAGTGATGCAGCCGGGCAGGATACTCTCGATGGTGCACCGGTAGAAGTTGGTGAGAATCTGGGGAGCCATTCCAAATTTCTTCAGTCTCCTGAGGAAGAACAGGCGTTGGCATGCCTTCTTATTTACGACGTCGATAGCTCCACCTCTTGTGTTCTGCTGAATTTCGCTAACTTGTTTAACTTTTGCAGGGGACCAGTGCAAATTTGTAGTGATCATAGTGGGAGCCGGTCTGAGGTAACATCATACATGGGCCCAGCTAATGCCATTTAAAGGACAATCAGTCCCTTACTGCAGCAAGAAGGATAACATCGACTGACAGCAGGGTCATTAGTGCGTACAGCTTTAAATATCCCAGATGCATGGGCCAGTGTCCCCTTTACACCCTATTTAGAACTCCAGCAGAATCAAGAGCAACTTGTAATCCACAGGGAGCTGTGGGGGTGGGGGGGGGGGTGGAGATAAAGCGACCAACAAACATCACAAAACAATTTCAATGGCTTGTGGGGCAACTGCAATTGCGGGCAGCAAAAGCCCTTATCAAACACACATGGTTCAGAATACCTGAGCAAGTATTTTGGGAACAATCATCCAAAATTCACTGAACTCCAATAAGACGATGAATGGGGACTTCACCTAGTGAGGTGATTAATATTTTTTAAAAAGCACAGACGGAGAAACAGCCCCAATAGGTCTGTGTGCGCTATATCATTACAGACTTGGGAAAAGGAACAGAAACATAGCAGAGCTTCTTGTATTTGGAACTACTTAATCCCAAAGATTACAGGATTGTATTTCAAGCAAAACAAAAATAAATCGCCAAACTCCCGCACTGAAAGCAAAATACTAAAAATCACTTTACGCTTCTTGGTACACGTCTGGCCACAAAACCACCATCTCTTTGCAATGTCAAAACTTTCCATATCTAATCAGTAACAATACGGGTAACTGTTATGGTACCGGACAAGCAACCTCCAGATCGTGAGTTTAGATCCCACGAGAGCAAGTTGTGAAATTAAATTCAATAAAGCTGGTCACTGGTCGGCTAACACCAAAAAAAATAACTAAGAAACTACCAGATTGTTGTAAAAACTCAACTAAAGAGTGGTCACTAAAGAAAGAAAGACTTGCATTTCTATAGCGCCTTTCATGACCTCAGGACGTCCCAAAGCGCTTTACAGCCAATTAAGTACTTTTGAAGTGTAGTCACTGTTGTAATGTAGGAAACACGGCAGCCAATTTGCCCAAAGCAAGATCACACCAACAGCAATGTGATAATGACCAGATAATCTCTTTTTTTTAGGGGAGGGATAACTATTGGCCAGGATACCGGGGAGAACTCCCCTGCTCTTTTTTGAAGTAGTGCTATGGGATCTTTTATGATCCTGAGAGAGCACACGGGGCCTCATCAAAAAGACGGCACCTCCGACAGTGTAGCACTCTCTCAGTACTGCACTGGAGTGTCAGCGTAGATTTTTGTGATCAAGTCTCTGGAGTGAGCACTGAACCTTCTGACTCAGAGGTGCGAGTGCGACCACTGAGTCACAGCAGACGTCCTTCAGGGAAGGGAACCAGTCAGCCCCACCCTGGTCTGTCCTACACACAACCCCAGGTCGCACAATACGTTCAGGTTCAGATTTCCTAAGCCCTGGGGAGCTGCGGTAACTGATAGCTGGTTCCCCGGATATGGGGAAATAGGGGAGACATGGCTGCAAAGTGACCAAGATTGGGAACTAAATATTCCAGGATACTTAACTCTTAGACGAGATAGGCAACATGGAAAAGGAGGAGGGGGGTAGCCCTAATAATAAAGGATGGGATAAAGACAGTAGAGAGAAAGGATCTTAGCTCCGAAAATCAAGAAGTAGAATCAGTTTGGGTGGAGCTAAGAAACAGCAAGGGGCAGAAAATATTGGTGGGAATTGTTTATAGGCCCCCAAACAGTAGTAGTAATGTAGGGCAGAGTATAAATCAAGAAATTAGAGGTGCATGTAACAAGGATAATACAGTAATCATGGGGGACTTTAATCTACATATAGACTGGGCAAACCAAATTTGCAGTAATAGTGTGGAGGGTGAATTCATGGAATGTATACAAGATAGTTTTCTAGATCAGCATGTTGAAGAACCAACTAGGGAACAGGCTATTTTAGATCTAGTATTGTGCAATGAGAAAGGGTTAATTAATAACCTTGTAGTAAAGGGGCGTTTAGGGAAGAGTGACCATAATGAGAGAGAATTTTATATTGAGTTTGAAAGTGATTTAGTTAAATCTGAAACTAGGGTCTTAAATCTAAACAAAGCAAACTACTTAGGTGCGAGGAGCGAGTTGGCTAAGGTAGATTGGGAAACTACATTAAAAGGTGTGACGGTAGACAAGCAATGGCTAGCATTTAAAGAATTAATACATAATTTGCAACAAATATACATTCCTTTAAGGCACAAAAGCCCCACAGAATTCAGCAAAGGAGGACCAAGAAATTGATAAAGAAAGGGAAAATAGAATACGAGAGTAAACTAGCAAGAGACATAAAAACAGACTGTAAAAGCTTCCACAGGTATGTAAAAAGGAAAAGATTAGCGAAAGTAAATGTGGGTCCCTTACAGGCTGAGACAGGAGAAATTATAATGGGGAATAAGGAAATGGCAGAGAAATTAAACAAATACTATGGACTGGTTTTTGCCAGCCGAGACGAATTGGGGGCGGGACTCAGAGTTATACAGCACAGAAAGAGGCCCTTCGGCCCATCGCGTTCGCACCGGCCATCAGGCCCTGTCTAATCTAATCCCATTTTCCAGCATTTGGTCCGTAGCCTTGTATGCTATGGCATTTCAAGTGCTCATCCAAATGCTTCTTGAATGTTGAGGGTTCCTGCCTCTACCACTGCTGCCTTCCAGGTTCTAGTCCCGCCCCCAGCGACGTCTAACGAACAGATGCTATTTTCCCTTGATTGGCCTTGTTAAGCCTGCCCTGCGGGCTTGCTGGCCAATTAAGGGAAAGCCGGTGTCAGCTGACGTCAGTGCATGATGCTTCATCTGCCGGTTTTCTTAAAGGAACAGTTCCCATAATTTTTTGACAGATGAATTGTCAGTGTTTGACAGCATTGAGGTGCTGTCAAACACTGTACAAAGGTGAGCCCTTGTACCTAGGCTCACCAATGACTCTCTCTTTAGGAGATAACAGATGGCAGCTGCATGTGAGATTGCAGAAGCCATCTGTCAATTCTCCCGATCAGATGAGGCTTCACAGAAACATCAAATCTTGTCACCTGTAGATACATATGAACAGAATTTAAAAATGTCTTACTACATTTTCTCACCTGTCATACTTACCTGTGCACCATTGCACCCATCACACTACCTCTGCAGCTGTCATTTGCACACTTACACTGCCGCAGACCCACAGCTCGCCTCGCTGACCCTGGTGGGGTTTCCCGCTGTTGGGATGCCCGCATCAGCAGGCTGAAAATGGGGAAAAGCCTCTTAACTGCCTGTTAACTACCTGATAACAGGTATTTAATTAGCTCTAATCCCCTTCCCGCCGCTAGGATACGGGTCCCTGCACGAGTCAGCGACCCGCCTCCCGGGAAGATGGTTCGGAGGCGGGTTGGGATTGGGACCTGCTCCCAATTTTTCCCATTTTCCCAGCAATCCCGCCTCCAAACCCACCTCCTCAGGGCTGGGAAAATCCAGCACTTTGTGTCTGTCTTCACGGAAGAAGATGCAAAAAACCTCCCGGAAATAGTGGAGAACCAAAGGTCTAGCGAGAATGAGGAACTGAAAGAAATTAGTATTAGTATAAAAAATAGTACTGGAGAAATGAATGGGACTGAAAGCCAATAAATCCCCTGGACCTGATGGCCTACACCCTAGGGTTTTGAAAGAGGTGGCCATTGGGATAGTGGATGCATTGGTTGTCATCTTCCAAAATTCCATTGATTCTAGAACAGTTCCTGCAGATTGGAAGGTAGCAAATGTAACCCCACTATTTAAGAAAGGAGAGAGAAAACAGGGAACTACAGACCAGTTAGCCTGACATCAGTAGTAGGGAAAATGCTAGAATCTATTATTAATGACGTGGTAGCAGGGCACTTAGAAAATAATAATAGGATTGGGCAGCGTCAACGTGGATTTATGAAAGGGAAATCCTGTTTAACAAATCAGAGAGTTTTTTGAAGTTGTAACTAGCAGAATAGATAAGGGGGAACCAGTGGATGTGGTGTATTTGGATTTTCAGAAGGCATTCAATAAGGTGCCACACAAGAGGTTATTAAACAAAATTAGGGCTCATGGGATTGGGGGTAATATACTAGCATGGATTGAGGATTGGTTAACGGACAGAAAACAGAGAGTAGGAATAAATGGGTCATTTTCGGGTTGGCAGGCTGCAACTAGTGAGGTACCACAAGGATCAGTGCTTGGGCCTCAGCTATTCACAAATACATCAATGATTTGGATGAGCAGACCAAATGTAATATATCCAATTTTGATGATGATACAAAGCTAGGTGGGAATGTAAGTTGTGAGGAGGATGCAAAGAGGCTTCAAGGGAATATAGACAGGCTAAGTGAGTGGGCAAGAACATGGCAAATGGAATATAATGTGGAGAAATGTGAAGTTATCCACTTTGGTAGGAAAAATAGAAAAGCAGAGCATTTTTTAAATGGTGAGAGATTGGAAAATGTTGATGTTCAGAGTGACCTGGGTGCCCTTGTACACGAACCACTGAAAGTTAACATGCAGGTACAGCAAGCAATTAGGAAAGCAAATGGTATGTTGGCCTTTATTAAAAGAGGATTTGAGTATAAGAGTAAAGACGTCTTACTGCAATTATATAGGGCCCTGGTGAGACCACACCTGGAGTATTGTGTACAGTTTTGGTCTCCTTACCTAAGGAAGGATATACTTGCCATAGAGGGAGTGCAACAAAGGTTCACCAGACTGGTTCCTGGGATGGGGGGATTGTCCTATGAGGAGAGATTGATTAGACTAGGCCTATAAACTCTATAGTTTAGAAGGATGAGAGGTGATCTCACTGAAACATGCAACATTCTTACAGGGCTTGACAGGGTAGATGCAGGGAGGATGTTTCCCCTGGCTGTGGAGTCTAGAACCAGGGGACACAGTCTCAGAATAAGGGGTCGGCCATTTAGGACTGAGATGAGGAGAAATTTCTTCACTCAGAGGGTGGTGAATCTTTGGAATTCTCTGCCCCAGAGGGCTGTGGAGGCTCAGTCGTTGAGTATATTCAAACATAGAAGATGAAACATAGAAGATAGGAGCAGAGTAGGCCATTCGGCCCCTCGAGCCTGTTCCGCCATTCAATGAGATCATGGCTGATCATCCAAATTCAGTACCCTGTCCCTGCCTTCTCCCCATACCCCTTGATCCCTTTAGCCTTAAGAAATATATCCAACTCTTTCTTGAATATATTTAATGAATTGGCCTCCACTGCTCTCTGTGGCAGAGAATTCCACAGGTTCACCACTCTCTGGGTGAAGAAATTCCTCCTCATTTTCGTCCTAAATGGCTTACCCCTTATCCTTAGACTATGACCACGGGTTCTGGAGATCGAGATCGATAGAGATCGATAGATTTTGGGATATTAAGGGAATCAAGGGATATGGGAATAGTGCAGGAAAGTGGAGTTGAGGTAGAAGATCAGCCATGATCTTACTGAATGGCGGAGCAGGCTCGAGGGGCCGAATGGCTGACTCCTGCTCCTATTTCTTATGTTCTTATGAATGTTTGATTTAACTGCAAACTAAGTTACTCTAGCAAGCAGGCTGTGCCATTCAGAGAAAAACTGAAGTTCGGCAAAAGGGTTAAATACATCCTTTCAAATAAAGAGTGCAGCTACTTCATTAAGTCAGTGACAATGATCAGAGGTACGTGACAGAGTCCCACCCCTGCCGCCAAACACCTTTTTACCTGTAAAATTCTTCCATCCGATGTTCCAAGATGACCCACTGTGGAATTTCCTATTACGGATACAATGATGGATGTCAGTCTAGTGTCATTCAGCTGACCATCAAATCGATCCAATCGGGAGAAGACTTTCGAGGTCTCTGTTGGCTTGACCCAACACTTTCTCGCATTCTGAAAAAGGGAAGGGAAGGCAAAAATAGTTTATTGCAATTTCAGAAATCGTGGATCAATCTACAAGCGGCAGAGCAAGGGATAATATACTTCATCTGGGAGAAGGGGGGGGAAGAAGAGCACCAGAAACACTTTGGGAAGACCAGCAGATCTCCTGTGACGTTGCCGACAGCGAGTCAAGAGGTTATCCTGTTCTGAGGTGGAGGGTGTTTGTCAGAGTGTGGAAATGGCGGAGGGAAGGGGTGTACCTCTGCAATGTAAGAATTTAGAAAGACATTTCCGAGAGAGATAGCAAAGTATTTATGACCATTTCTCTGAAAATAGTGTTATCCTCATGCATTGAAGTTGTATACTTTTTTTTAAATTGTTTATATTGTCTCACTTTCTCTGGAATACGAAGTAAAGGCTTAGTTGGATAAAAAAAAAACAATCCTGGCACAAACACAGACATTTTTATTTAATGGCTTATTGGAGAAAAAGCATTTTTTTTAATGAAATTTATATTTTTGGCAGTTCATGCTGTTTGCCATTTATTAATTGTATCCATGGTGATGGTATATCTGGGTACAGCTAGCCCTGCCACATAATTAAATCAGTTTGGAATTGTTTATGAATTGTGCAAACAAAAGAAAGCACAAATGCTGCACAGAGTCAGCAAATACAGGTGTGTTTAACACTGATAACCAGATTCAAGGTGGTGAAGGGAACAGTAACAGGCATGAGAGATTGAGGAGATTGGGTCTATACTCTCGGGAGTTTAGAAGAATGAGAGGTGATCTCATTAAAACGTATAAGATTCTGAGGGGGATTGACAGGGTAGATGCTGAGAGCTTGTTTCCCTTGGCTGGAGAGTCTAGAACTAGGGGGCATAGTCTCAGGATAAGGTGTCGACCATTTAGGACTGAGATGAGGAGGAATTTCTTCACTCAGAGGGTTGTGAATCTTTGGAATTCTCTACCCCAGAGGGCTGTGGATGCTGAGTCGTTGAGTATATTCAAAGCTGCGACAGGTAGATTTTTGGACTCTAGGTGGAATCAAGGGATGTGGAGATCGGGCGGGAAAGTGGAGTTGTGGTCGAAGATCAGCCATGGTCTTATTGAATGGCGGAGCAGGCTTGAGGGGCCGTGTGGCCTACTCCTGCTCCTAATTCTTATGTTCTTATGAGTGGGGGAGCGGGGCTGGCAAAATAGCGCGAATACACTGAGGGGCAGGCTCGACGGGCAAAGAAAGTGTCAAAGTCAGGGTGGTGTGAGGTGGATTAGAAAGAGGCAAGAATGTGACACCGGGGGAGTGGGGGGCAATACACAGCATTGCAGGCTGGGGTAGGCTACCAACTCAAGCCCTTGACCCCGACAGAGGTTAGTGCATGGAGGCAAAATGCAATAGTTGCATTTCAACAGAATTTGGCCAGTTTTTGAGCAAATTAAAAAAAACTTTTTACACATTTATTATATTGAAAATTGTACTTTTAACATCTTAACTTGCTGGGGGTGGGGGGGCGCGGAAATAGGTGGTAAAATAAATAATTTTCGAAGAATATTTTGAGTAATTTGATTGCTTCACCCTCTCCATTCTTTTATTAGAAGGTGCTCATAACTGGTTATTCTTAGGACCAAAGAAATACACAGCATAGAAAGAAGCCACTCAGTCCATTGTGTCTGTGCCATCCTACTGCCCTGCTCTATCCCATTGCCTCTGATTCAGGGCGAGTTATTTTCATCATTCCTTGGGTATTTTATCATTGAAGGTTTAGCTACATGCATTTCTCGTGCTTAACTGCTACACGGACTAAATGTTCAGTTGTAATCTGTCAGTTATTAATAAATACAAAGTTTGAGTCAATAAGGTGGGAGAAATTTGTACATAATTCACCCGAATCAAGTGTGATGTTCAAAGGGTAATGTCATTGTGAGACAGACCAAAATCTGACTAAGTGCAATGGACAGGAATTGCATGCAGACATATTTTTAGAATTTAAAAATATGAAAGAGAAAGAAAAAATAGATATGAAGTGCCACAGTCACATAAAAGAAAAAAAAGAAAGGCTTGCATTTATATAGCGCCTTTCACAACCACCGGACGTCCCAAAGCGTTTTACAACCAATGAAGTACTTTTGAAGTGGAGTCACTGTTGTAATGTAGGAAACACAGCAGCCAATTTGCACCCAGCAAGCTCCCACAAACTGAAATGCGATAATGACTGGATAATCTGTTTTTAGTGATGTTGATTGAGGGATAAATGTTGGCCAGGACACCGGGGACAGCTCCGCTGCTCTTCTTCGAAATAGTGCCATGGGATCTTTTACGTCCTCCTGAGAGGGCAGACGGGGCCTCGGTTTAACGTCTCATCTGAAAGATGGCACCTCACTACAAGCCGATGCAGTCCACATGCTAGTGATTGAAAATCAAATATAGGCCCAGTTCTTACAGCACTGAGAAATATAGAAGATAGGAGCAGGAGTAGGCCATTCGGCCCCTCGAGCCTGCTCCGCCATTCAATGCGATCATGGCTGATCATCCAAATTCAGTACCCTGTCCCTGCTTTCTCCCCATACCCCTTGATCCCTTTAGCCTTAAGAAATATATCCAACTCCTTCTTGAATATATTTAATGAATTGGCCTCCACCGCCTTCTGTGGTAGAGAATTCCACAGGTTCACCACTCTCTGGGTGAAGAAATTCCTCCTGATTTCTGTCCTAAATGGCTTACCCCTTATCCTTAGACTGTGACCCCTGGACGCTGACCAGACAGGCCCAAGGTTCAATACCAGCTAATCTCATGGTCATAGGGGATGCTGTAATTGGCCTTAGTGGCTTAGGTCAGAAAGAGAGCCTTCAGGCACTGGGTAGGGAGAGAGAAATTAAAAAAATAATAAAAGGTTAGCGGCAAGTATTCAAATTCTTTCAAAAAAGTCAGTTTTGAGCAGGATCACCCTTAACTAAAATTGATCAAATCCCACTCCAGAGACGAGCACAAAAATCTAGGCTGACACTCCAGTGCAGTGCTGAGGGAGTGCTGCACTGTCGGAGGTGCCGTCTTTCGGATGAGACGTTAAACCGAGGCCCCATCTGCTCTCTCAGGTGGACGTAAAAGATCCCACGTCACTATTTCTAAGAAGAGCAGGGGGAGTTATCCCTGGGGTCCTGGGGTCAATATTTATCCCTCCATCAACATCACTAAAAACAGATTATCTGGTCATTATCACATTGCTGCTTGTGGGAGCTTGCTGTGCGCAAATTGGCTGCCGCGTTTCCTACGTCACAACAGCGACTACACTTCAAAAAAGTACCGTCATTGGCTGTAAAGCACTCTGGGATGTCCGGTGGTCGTGAAAGGCGCTATATAAATGCAAGTCTTTCTTTTCTGAAATGACCGATGCCACCATCATTACATCACAGAATGCGCTTGGACAGTTTTGTTTTAATAAATTAACTTTTTGAACTTCAACACTCTGTATGAAATCAAAGTTGCAGGGTTCAAGATCTCGTTGAAGCTTTCACCCTCTGCACAGCAAACGCTGTCGACAGCCAGTACATCGAGTTCTCAAAGCACGTTGCCACCCCCGGAACTGAACTTACCCAAAAGTTTCCTTAAAGTGCAATGATTCCTCTTTTAAGTATAATCAACTTGGTTGCGAAATCTGCATTACTAAGGCTTCCTCAATAGCTGACACATGCTCCATTGCTTTTTGTGGACTATCAGCCAGAGTGTTGAAATGTCAGATCTGAGAGCTCATGGATCACTGACTATGAACTATCACTGAACCCAGCACTCTTTTCGATGCGTAGAATTGTACATCACATTACACGCACACACTCTGAACAACACACTGAAATTATCCTCCATTCTCCCAACTATAAACAATGGATTCCTACACTCTTCCCCTGGCAGCGCTGGTCTATCTCTCCATCTCCCACCCGTATTATTCAGCGCACCCTACAAGAACAAAACTTTCCCAACAGTCTTGCGCTCGTCCGCAACACAAACACTAGCCAGCCCGCCTCGTCAAAGATCTCGCTACATCATGGAATAGAAAATGTTTATCACAGTGTGCTTGGCAGCCTTCCATTATGTCAAGTCCTCACATAATAAATAAAAGCTAAGCGAAGATAAATATTCGAGACGTAGTTTACAGAGACATAAACCAGCAATGATGTTCAGCACAGAGGTGGTTTCCCGTACAGTAAAATCACAAAGCCCCATTATGTGTGTGCAAGTCGTGTGGATGGAAGCAGGAATTTACAAAAGGGACTTAGACTAGAGTGACCATATTTTCGAAACCAAATCCGGGGACACACAGGGTGGGAGCGCAGCAAAGTAGCCAGGACGGGAAACGTAGGTTGAGCAGAGCAGCGCAGCGCAGCGAGGCAAAATTTTTCAGCAACCTATATTTCAACAGTTGCGCATATACACTACAAATGCAAAACAAATGTGTCTATAGTTATGGCGGATGTGCAGTCACACTATTGAAGCACATTCAGACACCGTTTATAAATAATACAGTAACACTGTTCAGTTCATTGACCTGAAACTGTGATTAGGTCTAATGGTACTTAGAACATAAGAACATAAGAAATAGGAGCAGGAGTAGGCCAATTGGCCCCTCGAGCCTGCTCCGCCATTCAATAAGATCATGGCTGATCTGATCCTAACCGCCAATCCACTATCACAGGACTATCTCCTGAATCTAACAGAATTAGACACACGAAACAGGAGCAGGATCAGGCTACACGGCCCCTGGGCCCGCTCCGCTACCCACAGGGCCATGACCGATCCGCACCTAAACTCATGTCCAAATTCCTGCCCGCTCCCCGTAACCCTTAATTCCCTTTACTTCTAGGAAACTGTCTATTTCTGTTTTAAATTTATGTAATGATGTAGCTTCTACAGCTTTTTGGGGCAGCATATTCCATGGACCTACCACCCTCTGAGTGAAGTAGTTCCTCCTCATCTCAGTTTTGAAAGAGCAGCCCCTTATTCTAAGACTATGCCCCCTAGTTCTAGTTTCACCCATCATCGGGAACATCCTCCCCGCATCCACCCGATCCAACCCCTTCACAATCTTATATGTTTCAATAAGATCGCCTCTCATTCTTCTGAACTCCAATGAGTAGAGTCCCAATCTACTCAACCTCTCCTCATATGTCCATCCCCTCATCCCCGGGATTAACCGAGTGAACCTTCTTTGTACTGACTCGAGAGCAAGTATGTCTTTTCTTAAGTATGGACACCAAAACTGTATGCAGTATTCCAGGTGCGGTCTCACTAATATGTATATATTCCAATGAATATGGCTCTAGTCTATTCGGGGACGAGTTTCATGAACCGGGGACTCTTCCGAGGACATGGTTTGCCCGGCGACACAGTACCTCATCCGGGGACAGTCCCCAGAAAACAGAAAACAGGGACGGATGGTCCCCCTAACAGAGACAGATTAAGTGAGTGAGCAAAACTGTGGCAGATGGAGTTCAATGTAAAGAAGTGTGAGGTCATCTGCTTTAAGCCCAAGAAAGAAAAATTGTAATATTTCCTTAAATGGAGAGAAACTAGAAATTGTGGAGCAGCAAAGGGATTTGGGTGTCCAGGTACACTAAAATCTATTGCACAGGTGCAAAGGGTCATCAAAAAAGCTAATGGAATGTTGGCCTTTATTAAAAGGGAATAGTAATAAAAAATTATGCTTTAGTTGCACAGAACCTTGATAAAACCTTATCTGGAATACTACGTTCAGTTCTGGGCACCACACCCAAGCAAGGATACATTGGTCTTGGAGGGGGAACAGTGCAAATTCACCAAAATTATACCAGGGCTTAAAGGGTTAAATTATGAGGGCTGGGTTGCATAAACTTGGCTTGCATTTAGAAGGTTGATCTAATCAAAATGTTTAAAATGTACAGATCAGCCATGATCCAAGCTCGAGGGTCTGAATGCCCTCCTCCTGTTAAACATAGAAACATAGAAGATAGGAGCAGGAGTAGGACATTCGGCCCCTCGAGCCTGCTCCGCCATTCAATGCGATCATGGCTGATCATCCAAGTTCAGTACCCGGTCCCTGCTTTCTCCCCATACCCCTTGATCCCTTTAGCCTTCAGAAATATATCCAACTCCTTCTTGAATATATTTAATGAATTGGCCTCCACAGGTTCACCACTCTCTGGATGAAGAAATTCCTCCTCATTTCTGTCCTAAAAGGCCTACCCCTTATCCTTAGACTGTGACCCCTGGTTCTGGACTCCCCGACCATCGGGAACATCCTTCCTGCATCTAGACTGTCTAGTCCTGTTAGAATTTTATGTTTCAATGAGATCCCCTCTCATTCTTCTAAACTCCAGTGACTATAAGCCCAATCGACCCAATCTCTCCTCATACTTCATTCCTGCCACCCCAGGTATCAGTCTGGTGAATCTTCGCTGCACTCCCTCCATGCCAACAACATCCTTCCTCAGATAAGGTGACCAAAACTGCACACAATACTCAAGGTGTGGTCTCACCAAGGCCCTGTACAACTGCAGCAAGACATCCTTGCTCCTGTACTCGAATCCTCGCGCTATGAAGGCCAACATACCATTTGCCTTCTTAACCGCCTGCTGCACCTGCATGCTTACCTTCAGTGACTGGTGCACAAGGACACCCAGGTCTCGTTGCACTTCCCCTTCTCCCAATCTATTGCCGTTCAGATAATAATCTGCCTTCCTGTTTTTGCCACCAAAGTGGATAACCCCGCATTTATCCACATTATACTGCATCTGCCATGCATCTGTCCAATCACCCAACCTGTCCAAATCATACTGGAGTTTCTCTGCATCCTCCTCGCAGCACACACGCCCACCCAGCTTTGTGTCGTCTTCAAACTTGGAGATATTACATCTAGTTCCCTCGTCCAGATCATTAATATATATTGTGAATAGCTGTGGTCCTAGCACCGATCCCTGCGGTACCTTAACTAGTCACTGCCTGCCACTAGGAAAAAGACCCGTTTATTCCAACTCTTCGCTTCCTGTCTGCCAACCAGTTCTCTATCCAAGTCAGTACCTTACCCCCAATCCCATGTGCTTTAACTTTACACGCTAATCTCTTATGCGGGACCTTATCGAAAGCCTTCTGAAAGTCCAAATACACCACATCCACTGGTTCTCCCTTATCTATTCTACCAGTTACATCCTCAAAAAATTCCAGTTGATTAGTCAAGCACGATTTACCTTTTGTAAATCCATGTTGACTTTGTCCGATCCTGTCACTGTTTTCCAAGTGCTCTGCTATTACATCTTTTATAATGGACTCTAGCATTTTCCCCACTACCAATGTCAGGCTTACCAGTCTGTAATTCCCCGTTTTCTCTCTACCACCTTTTTAAAATAATGGGGTTACATTAGCTGCCCTCCAATCCATGGGAACTGTGCTAGAGTCAATAGAATTTTGGAAGATGACTAGCAATGCATCTACTATTTCTAGGGCCACATCCTTAAGTATTCTAGGATGTAGATCATCAGGCCCTGGGGATTTATCGGCCTTTGCCGTCAATTTCCCTAACACCATTTCCCTACAAATACTGATTTCATTCAGTTCCTCCCTCTCATTAGACCCTATGTTCCCCGACATCTCTGGGAGGTTATTTGTGAAGACAGAACCAAAGTATGTATTTAATTGGTCTTCCATTTCTTTGTTCCCCATTATAGATTCCCCTGATTCTGACAGCAAAGGACCTACGCTTGACTTCACCAATCTTTTTCTCTTCACATATCTATAGAAGCTTTTACAGTCAGTTTTTATGTTTCTGCAAGCTTACTCTCATACTCTATTTCCCCCTCTTAATTAATCCTTTTGTCCTCCTTTGCTGAATGCTAAACTGCTCCCAATCCTCACATTTGCTGCTTTATCTGGCCAATTTTTATGTCCTCTCCTTGGATCTTATGCTATCCCTAATTTCCCAGATTCCATCAGTGGTGTGTGTCCTGGGCTGGAAGTGGGGAGAGAACAGCCAGCCAGGGTTCCTGCTCCTGATCATTATTTCAATCACCCCATCTTTGAAATTCTCTACCCCAGAGAACTGTGGATGCTCAGTCGTTGAGTATATTCAAGACTGAGGTCGATGGATTTTGGGGCACTTTGGAATCAAGGGATATGGGGATCGGAAAGTTGAGATGAGGTAGAGGATCAGCCATGATCTTATTGAGTGGTGGAGCAGGCTCGAGGGGCCGCATGGCCCACTCCTGCTCCTATTTCTTATGTTGGCAAGTGCGCAGGTGTAATGTTGGTTAAGACAGGATAGTTTCAATACCTGCATGGTCAAAAAGCCTGCTAAAGCTCATTCTTCAGGCTCACACATAAGGAACGGTGACGTGGACAGTATACTGTTGGGACTGCTCTCACCTATGGAACAATAATTCAGTCACCATCTTTAGGGGAAGAGAATATCGGAGGGAGTTTTTTTTTTAAACTACTGATGGAGAGCTGGTATGAAGAAAGAGCAAAGTCCCATCTCCTTGTGCACGATTTCAGCAATTCAAAAGTGCTTAAGAGCGGAAAGTAGGGCCAGTCTGACTGGGAGTAGATTTCTGTTTCATATGATGGGAATAGCTTATAATGTCTAGTTTGGCTCTCCATTCGACGGCCTCCCGAGATGCCAGTGGAGAAATGAGGTGCCTCCCGCAACAGATCTCAGTGGGCAGGTTGACGTGATGTGTTTCATGGTCTGGGGCTCGCGGCCACAGTCACACTTCGGGTCGTCCCTCATCTTCCACTTGTGGAGCAGGAAAATATCACAAGCAACGTCGACCTGCCCATTCACGAAGACTTGAAAAACCCACCACGAAAGCGCTTAAAATCACGCCGGCCATTCTGGGAAACAGCAGCCAATATTCATGCAGCTGGTATCGACCCACTATCCAGATGGACAGAAGCATGGGACGCATGAAACATAAAAAGCCAACACCTCATCATTGACCCAACAGCAGAGGTCCCTGGCTTCAACCTCCCTCAAAGACAGTGGACAGCACTCAACCCAATCCGCACAGGGCGTGGGCGGTGTGGCCAGCTGGGAGGAGGTTTGGTACCTAAACAATCTTTCTTTGAGGAGCGGGGGTGGGGGGTGTCAGCTCCATTTTTTCTTTATAAACAAGGTACAACAAACTAATAAATAATGTTCCAAAATGTTTAAAAGCCCCAGGACCTGGTTTGTGATGGGGAAACATATAACCATCTTTATGAATGATGTAATGCTTTTTATAAGTGTTCTGAGCCAAAACATTCCAGGACTGAATAAACAGTGGCTGAGTCAGGAAAGATCCCTGAATTAAGCCATCCAATTGAACAGTACAAGCTAAAAAAGGTCCAGAAAGTACCATTTGCCTAGGCCCTAAGCTCTGGAATTCCCTCCCTAAGCCTCTCCGTATCTCCACCTCTCTTTCCTCCTTTAAGACGCTCCTTAAATCAACCTCTTCGACCAAGCTTTTGGTCATGTGTCCTAATATCTCTTTATGTGGCTCGGTGTCAAATTTTGTTTGCTAACACTTGGTCAAAGAGGTAGGTTTCAAGGAGCATCTTAAAGGAGCAGAGCGCGGTAGAGATGCGGAGAGATTTAACATAGAAACATAGAGATAGGAACAGGAGTAGGCCATTCGGCCCTTCGAGCCTGCTCCGCCATTCAATGAGATCATGGCTGATCTTCGTCTGAGATCATAGCTGATCTTACCAGTTCAGTACCCCGTCCCCGCCTTTTCTCCGTAACCCTTAATCCCCTTAGCCTTCAGAAATATATCCAATTCTCTCTTGAAAATATTTATTGAATTAGCCTTCACAGCCCTCTGTGGCAGGGAATTCCACAGGCTCACCACTCTTTGAGTGAAGAAATTCTTCCTCATCTCTGTTTTAAATGATTTGCCCGCTATTTTTAGACTGTGGCCCCTGGTTCTGTGCTCCCCTGCCATTGGAAACATTCTCTCTGAATTCAGCCTGTCCAGGCCTGCCATAATTTTATATGTTTCGATGAGATCCCCTCTCAATCTTCTAAACTCCAGTGAGTACAAGCCCAAACTATTCAATCTCTCCTCGTAGGTCATTCCCGCCATTCCAGGTATCAGCCTGGTGAATCGCCGCTGCACTCTTTCCATGGCAAGAACATCCTTCCGCAGATGGGGCGACCAAAACTGTACACAATACTCCAGATGCGGTCTCACCAGCACCTTGTACAGCTGTAGTAAGGTATCCCTATTCCTATACTCGAACCCCCTTGATATGAAGGCCAACATACCATTTGCCTTCTTAATCGCCTGTTGCACCTGCATGCTCTCCTTCAGTGACTGGTGCACAAGAACACCCAGGTCCCTCTGCACTTCCCCATCTCCCAACCTATTGCCATTTAGATAATAATCCACCCTCCTGTTTTTACCCCCAGAGTGGATAACCTCGCATTTATCCACATTATAGTGCATCTGCCACGTATCCGCCCATTCCCCCAACCTGTCCAAATCGCACTGTAGCCTCCTGACATCCTCATCAGAGCCCACCCCTCCTCCTAGTTTAGTGTCGTCAGCGAATTTGGAAATATTGCATCCAATTCCCTGATCCAGATCATTTATATATATTGTGAACAGCTGGGGTCCCAGGACAGATCCTTGCGGCACCCCGCTGGTCACTGCCTGCCACTCCGAAAACAAGCTGTTTATTCCAACTCTCTGTTTTCTATCCGCCAGCCAGTTCTCTATCCACGTTAATACTTTGCCCCCAATCCCATGAGCCTTAATTTTGCATGATAATCTTTTGTGTGGAACCTTATCGAAGGCTTTCTGGAAGTCAAGGTACACCACATCCACTGGCTCTCCCCCATCTATTTTACCAGTTACTTCCTCAAAAAATTCCAGCAGATTAGTCAAACACGATTTACCCTTTGTAAATCCATGTTGACTCTGTCCGATCCTTTCCCCATTTGTCAAGTGCTCCGCTATTTTATCCTTAATAATGGACTCTAGCATTTTGCCCACAACCGATGTAAGGCTTACTGGTCTATAATTCCCTGCTTTCTCTCTACCCCCCTTTTTAAATATTGGGGTAACATTAGCTACCCTCCAATCCACGGGTACTGTTCCCGAGTCAATGGAGTTCCGGAAGATGATCCTTAGAGCATCTGCTATCTCCAGGGCCACCTCCTTAAGTACCCTAGGATGTAGTTTATCAGGCCCCGGGGATTTGTCGGCCTTCAGTCCTCTCAACTTACTAGGGAGAGAATTCCAGAGCTTAGGCCCTAGGCAACTGAAGGCACGCTCGCTAATGGAACGATTAAAATCGGGGATGCGCAAAAGGCCAAAACTGGAGGAGCGCAGAGATCTCGCGGGTTTTTTTTATGCGATCCTGGCATGTGGGCGTCGCTGGCAAGACCAGCACTTATTTCCCATCCCTAATTGGCCTCGAGAAGGTGGTGGTGAGCCACCTTCTTGAACCGCTGCAGTCCCTGTGGTGAAGGTACTCCCACGGTGCTGTTAGGGAGGGAGTTCCAGGATTTTGACCCATGTGCCTGCTGCCCTTGTCCTTGTCCTTCTAGGTGAAGAGGTCACGGGTTTGGGAGGTGCTGCCGAAGAAGCCTTGGCAAGTTGCTGCAGTGCATCTTGTAGATGGTACACACTGCAGCCATGGTACGCCGGTGGTGGAGGGAGTGAATGTTTAAGGCGGTGGATGGGGTGTCAATCAAGCGATTAGAAGCTAGACGAGATGCTAATCTCTTCTACTTCTTCTGTTTCTTTTATTCTTTTGTCCGATCGCAGCCCTGCCTTCGATCTAGTTTCTTTTCTTTCCAGTTTTGAAGAAGGGTTCGACCCGAAACGTCAACTCAAATTTCTCTCCACGGATGTTGCCTGACCTGCTAAGTTTTTCCAGCATTTTCTGTTGTTATTTCGGATTTCCAACATCTGCAGTATTTTGCTATCGTACTAATGTTGGAAATGAAAGGGATTTGCCTGTCTGGTTTCGCAGCTTGCGGAAGGGAGAAGGCGGTGGTCTTACGTATCACACATGCTACTCTCACTGAAAGAAGCAAAACACAACAACCAGTTGGCTGGTAACAAAGGGAAAGTTCTTCAAAAGAAGCTGCACTGTAACACTGGTTTTAATTGGGGGCAGAAGTGTCACTGGGAGGAGTGAGGAAAAAGGAAGGGGGAAAGAAAGAAGAATGCATGATTGAAAGCATGAGAGATCGAGAGTAAAAATGAGAGGGAAAATGAAAAAAGATCAAGACTGAAAAGAAAAGGAGTCACAGCTACACAGTTAGAGAGAGACCGAAAAAAAATAAATTTCAGTTGCCTGCTGGCTAAAAGGAGCTTTTCCTCTGCCAAAATAACAGGATAAATTGCCAAAACATTTGTCCAGTCTCACTGAGTTACCAAATATTTACTTATTCCCATTGACACAGTTAACCTCACTTGTGAAAAATTTGAGAGCTGGAAAAAACAAACTGCTTCTCGTCCCTCGCGTCCAGCACCGTAACCCTTTGAAGAGAGCACGGCACCATCAGGATACGGTCTTGGAAAGACATCTCGTGATTGGCTGAAGAGTGGTATCGTCACAATTCTACAAGCAAAACGCCCGTCTGATGTCCGAGCTGGGTCGTGATGCATAGCAGGATTTTTTTTTGGAAGGTGGGAGAAGGGATAAGAGAATACCTTGACAAAAAAATACGGGTAACTCATAACCAACCACAATTTAAGTTACTTCATTTAGTGAATTTCAATATTTATTTGTTTAAAAAAAAGCACACACGCAATCACACCTTAAATAAATGCAATAATCTTAAATGACTCGCAGGTCTACATACTGGTTGTTGTAATAAGAACATAACATAAGAAATAGAGTCATAGAGTCATAGAGTTTTACAGCACAGAAAGAGGCCCTTCGGCCCATCGTGTCTGCGCCGCCCATCCATCCCTGTCCAGTCTAATCCCATTTTCCAGCATTTGGTCCATAGCCTTGTATGCAATGGCATTTCAAGTGCTCATCCAAATGCTTCTTGAATGTTGTGAGGGTTCCTGCCTCTACCACCCTTTTAGGCATTGAGTTCCACATTCCAACCACCCTCTGGGTGAAAAAGTTCCTCCTCAAATCCCCTCTAAATCTCCTGCCCCTTACCCTAAATCTATGCCCCCTTGTTATTAACCCCCCTACTAAGGGGAAAAGTTCCTCTTTGTCTACCCTATCTATGCCCCTCATCATTTTGTACACCTCAATCAGGTCCCCCCTCAGCCTTCTTTGCTCCAAGGAAAACAACCCCAGCCTGTTTAGTCTTTCTTCATAGCTGAGGCGCTCCATCCCAGGTAACATCCTGGTGAATCTTCTCTGCACCCTCTCCAAAGCAATCACATCCTTCCTATAGTGAGGTGACCAGAACTGCACACAGTGCTCCAGCTGTGGCCTCACCAGCGTTTTGTACAGCTCCATCATAACCTCCCTGCTCTTATATTCTATGCCTCGGCTAATGAAGGCAAGTATCCCATATGCCTTTTTAACCACCTTATCTACCTGTTCCGCTGCCTTCAGGGATCTATGTACATGTACACCAAGGTCCCTCTGACCCTCTGTACTTCCTAGGGTCCTACCACTCATTGTGTATTCCCTTGCCTTATTTGTCCGTCCAAAATGCATCACCTCGCACTTTTCAGGGTTAAATTCCATTTGCCACTTTTCCGCCCATCTGACCAACCCGTTTATATCGTCCTGCAATTTACCACCCCACCAATTTTCGTGTCATCTGCGAACTTACTGATCATACCTTTTACATTCTCATCCAAATCATTTATGTAGATCACAAACAACAAGGGACCCAGCACCGATCCCTTTGGCCCCTCGAGCCTGCTCCGCCATTCAATAAGATCATGGCTGATCTGATCTTGGCCTCAACTCCACTTCCCTGCCCGCTCCCCATAACCCTCGACTCCCTTATCGTTCAAAAATCTGTCCATCTCCACCTTAAATATATTCAATGACCCAGCCTCCACAGCTCTCTGGGGAAGAGAATTCCAAAGATTCACGACCCTCAGAGAAGAAATTCCTCCTCATTTCCGTTTTAAATAGGTGCCCCCTTATTCTGAAATTATGCCCCCTAGTTCTAGATTCCCCCACGAGGGGAAACATCCTCTTTAGGGTGGTCGATCGGGAGACCGCGCCCCCTACCCCTACCGTGGAAACGTAATGGTTCTCAGAATTCCAAGGACTTGGTCTGGAGCATTTTGTAAAGAATAAATTACTTTGCTTTGAAAAGTGCCCGGGAGCGTTTCAATAATTCAACGGGGGGTGGGGGGGGTGGTGAAATGGGGAGTTGTAGGTATGAAATGGAGAAGAGAAAAAGAGGGAGATGAGTGTAAACAAGAACTGGGGAGGAAGAAATAAGAGGTAAAGGTGAGTATCAGTATGAACTAGGGATGGGGGGAAAAAAGAGCGTCAACATGAATTGAAGGAACAAGAGAACCAGAAAATGGAGAAGGACCGAAGTATACCAACATGAACTGCAAGTTAGGAGGTCAGCCGTGGCTCCGTGGTAGTACTGCCGCCCGAGTCAAAAGGTGGTGGGTTCAAGTCTCACTCTTGGAGACTTGAGCAGTGTGATGAAATATTTCCATTCATCACTGCCTGTGACTGAGATCGGTTTCAGTGTCATTTCCCTTCCCCCAGACCTCATTGTATTGTGTACTGGAATGTGCTGTATTGTATACTGGAATGTGCTGTGTGCAGGGCTCCGCCCATACCTGGCCCCGTTTGTAAGCTAGCTTCAGTCTAGCCCCAGTCTCCAGAAGGACGACATCTCTCTCGCTTACGTGTTTCGTTCTAAGTTAATAAAAGCCTTGTTTTGTTCTGCTACCTTCGAGTCTCGGAATTATTGAGGCACATCAATTTTATTAACTTATTTTTCAACACTATGGATCAACTCCTGAAACCCGAACGTTTGGATTTGGATCAACATGCTCCAGACGCATCAGCACGCTTCGGACACTGGTTTGAGTGTATGGAATTCTTCCTGGACAATTCCGCAGCCGTCAAAGACACTACGGACGCTGCAAGGATGAGACTCGGAATTCTGCGGAATTGGGTAAGCCACCGGGTTTACCCCCTCATCCAAGACGCCGAGACGTACCTGGCCGCCTGCGACATCTTAAAGGCGCATTACCAGCAGCCTACGAATGAGGTGTATGCTAGGCACCTGCTCGCCACCCGCGCACAGCGACCTGGGGAATCGGTGGAGGAGTTCCTAAGCACCCTGAAAATGCTTGGCAAAGACTGCAAGTGCCGAGATGTAAAAGCCGCAGTGTACACTGACGAGCTTGTTCGCGATGCCTTCATCACAGGCCTCAGCTCCACTTACATCCGGCAAAGACTGCTGGAAAAAACGGGGTTGGACCTGAAACAGGCTGCGGACACCGCGCGATCCCTGGATGTGGCCCAGAGAAACTCGGACGCCTACTCTTCAGCCCGCGCCGTCCACGCCGCCACGTGTGCACCGAGGGCGCCGCCATCTTGGACGGCATCTTCCCCGCCCGACAGCCCGACACCGGCTGGGCCCCGCTCTCCCCCCAGAAGCCCTACGACAGCCACGACGCGTCAGGGACCCAACTGCTACTTCTGCGGGCAGCCAAAGCACACCAGAAACCTGTGCCCGGTGAAAGGCACCACCTGCTTTAAGTGCGGTAAGAAGGGGCACTTCGGGAAGGTGTGCAGAGGGAACCCCGCCGGAAAACCCGCCACCGCCGCGTGTGCGCCGTGGGAGCGGCCATCTTGGACGCCATCTTGCCCGACCTCGTGGGGTCCGCCATCTTGTGAGCAGACAGCGTGGACGCCATCTTGTATCGATCAGGGCCCTACAGTGGCATCGGTCACAGTGGACCAGACCAGGCCGCACCCGCTATCCAGATCAATGGTGGACATCGAGGTAAACGGGTGCCGGGTTAAATGCTTAATTGACAGTGGAAGCACGGAGAGCTTTATCCACCCAGAACTGGCACAACCACTCTCCCTAAAGGTGGTCCCTACTCAGGGTACCATCTCTATGGCTGACAAAACCCAGACATCGACCATTCTGGGTTACTGCACGGTACAATTGTGCGTTAACGGAACTGTATATGATAATTTTAAAGTATTAATCATGAAGAACCTATGTGCGAGCGTGATCTTGGGCCTGGATTTCCAGTGCTACCACCAAAGCATCACGCTCAAGTACGGTGGGTCCCAGCCGCCCCTCACAGTGTGCGGTCTGGCTACCCTGAAGGTAAAGCCGCCTTCGCTATTCGCGAACCTTACCCCTAACTGCCGGCCAATAGCGACCAAAAGTAGGAGGTACAGCTGGGAGGACAGGCGGTTTATCGCGACCGAGGTAGACAGGCTCCTGAAAGAGCGCATTATTGAACGCAGCAACAGCCCGTGGCGCGCCCAAGTGGTAGTGGTAAGGGGTAGCGAGAAGAAACGGATGGTGATCGACTATAGTCAAACGATCAACAGGTACACCCTACTAGACGCCTACCCGCTACCCCGCATATCAGAAATGGTGAACCAAATCGCCCAATACCGGGTGTTCTCCACCATCGACCTCAAGTCAGCGTACCACCAGCTCCCTATCAGACCAGAGGACCGCCCGTACACCGCCTTCGAGGCGAACGGACGCCTCTACCAATTCCTCAGAGTCCCCTTTGGGGTGACGAATGGGGTCTCGGCCTTCCAGAGGGAGATGGACCGCATGGTCGATGACCACCACTTGCAGGCAACCTTCCCCTACCTCGACAACGTCACCATCTGCGGTCACAACCAGCAGGATCACGACTCGAACCTCGAGAGGTTCCTGAAAACCGCACAAAAACTCAACCTCACCTACAACGAGGACAAGTGCGTTTACAACACCACGCGCCTCTGCATACTAGGCAGCGTGGTGGAGAATGGGGAAATCGGACCAGACCCCGACCGATTGCGCCCCCTACGGGAGCTGCCCCTGCCCAACACTCCCAAAGCCCTGAAAAGGTGCCTGGGGTTATTTTCTTATTATTCCCAATGGGTCCCCAACTACTCCGACAAAGCCCGCCCCCTCTTGAAAGCATCCTCTTTCCCGCTCTCTGCTGAGGCCCACGCCGCCTTCAAAAGCATTAAGCAGGATATTGAGCGGGCCACGCTACAGGCAGTGGACGAGAACACTCCATTTCAAGTGGAAAGTGATGCGTCTGACTTCGCCTTGGCGGCCACCCTCAACCAGGTGGGGCGGCCCGTAGCTTTCTTCTCGAGGACCCTCCAAGGGCCCGAGATCAGACACTCCTCCGTGGAAAAGGAGGCCCAAGCCATCGTGGAGGCAGTGCGCCACTGGCGCCACTACCTAGCCGGCAAACGCTTCACCCTACTTACCGACCAGCGGTCGGTAGCGTTTATGTTCAATAATAAACAGAGGGGGAAGATTAAAAATGATAAGATTCTTAGGTGGCGGATCGAGCTCTCCACCTTCGAGTACGACATCATTTACCGGCCAGGGGCCCTTAACGAATCCCCTGACGCCCTCTCACGAGGGATGTGTGCCAGCGCCACCGGGGATCGGCTACAGACCCTCCACAACGACCTCTGCCACCCAGGGGTCACGCAGCTGTTCCACTTCATAAAGTCCCGTAACTTACCCTACTCGATTGAGGAAGTTCGGTCCCTGACCAGGAACTGCCGCACTTGCGCTGAGTGCAAGCCTCGGTTCTACCGCCCAGATAGAGCCCGCTTAATCAAAGCTACACGGCCCTTTGAGCGGCTCAGCTTAGATTTCAAGGGCCCCCTCCCGTCCGTCGACCGCAATGTTTACTTCCTGAACATTGTGGACGAATACTCCCGGTTCCCATTCACCTTCCCCTGCCCAGACATGACCAGCGCCACGGTCATTAAATGCCTCAACAGCCTGTTCTGCCTGTTCGGTATGCCGAGCTACATCCATACGGATAGGGGGGCGTCCTTCATGAGTGAAGAGCTACGCCAGTACATGCTGTCCAGGGGGATCGCCACGAGCCGTACCACCAGCTACAACCCCCGGGGTAACGGCCAAGTGGAGCGAGAGAACGGGACAGTATGGAAAGCAGTCACTCTAGCTCTAAGGACCAAGGGCCTCCCTATCTCCCGCTGGCAGGAAGTCCGCTCGGATGTGCTCCATTCGATACGGTCGCTATTGTGTACGGCCACTAATACCACGCCTCATGAACGAATGTTTGTCTTTCCCCGGAAATCCACCTCAGGCGTATCCATGCCGTCATGGCTCTCCACCCCAGGTCCGGTACTCGTGCGAAGGCATGTGAGGGGCCACAAGACGGACCCTCTCGTGGAGCCAGTACACCTACTCCACGCCAACCCCCAATACGCATATGTCCGGCACGCCGACGGAAGGGAGGACACCGTGTCCATAAAAGACGTCGCCCCAGCCGGCATCGACAACAACCACGGCAATAGCGGCAACGACGATCACAGCAACTCTTACCCACCCACTACTCTTTCATCACCCCCGGAAGAACACCGACCAACGGCACCCCCACCAACTACCCCTTCAACAACCCTGGCGGCACCCCCGGCAGAGACCCAGGAGGCTACCGGGGACACCCGCGGCACCGCAACAGCCACGTCGGTCGCAGAGGACTATCAAACCCCCGAACAGACTAAATCTATAGAAGGGGTGAATGTGATGAAATATTTCCATTCATCACTGCCTGTGACTGAGATCGGTTTCAGTGTCATTTCCCTTCCCCCAGACCTCATTGTATTGTGTACTGGAATGTGCTGTATTGTATACTGGAATGTGCTGGAATGTGCTGTGTGTAGGGCTCCGCCCATACCTGGCCCCGTTTGTAAGCTAGCTTCAGTCTAGCCCCAGTCTCCAGAAGGACGACATCTCTCTCGCTTACGTGTTTCGTTCTAAGTTAATAAAAGCCTTGTTTTGTTCTGCTACCTTCGAGTCTCGGAATTATTGAGGCACATCAAGCAGTACTCCGGTGCAGTGCTGAGGGAGTGCCGCACTGTCAGAGGCTGCTGTCTTTCGGATGAGACGTTAAACTGGCCTGCCCTCACAGGTGGATGCAAAAGATACAAAGTCTTTCTTTGGTAAGTGATTGTTTCCAGGGGAGGAGGTGGGTGATCTGCAGGGGGCGGTGGGGGTGTGTGGTGAAGCTAAGCGCGGACGCATTTAATACACACGGTTGAATCACTATGACAACATCATTGGATGCAGAATGGAAAAACACAGGCATACTAATACACTCAACACTTTCAGAGATAAGTGTACACGCAAGCACATATTTTTGGACACTCCTTTGCATTCCACCAATTCCATTCATCTTCATGCAACAACAGGATCTTAGAACGATAAATATTGATGGTGCTTTTAGCAAAGTTCTCCAGAAAACTGTTGTGGGATTGAATCTAGCCCAGGTGACTGAATTTTTTTTTCTTTATTCATTCATGGGATGTGGGCGTCGTTGGCAAAGCCAGCAGTTCTCCTTAGAGCAGAGAAGGTTGGGAGGAGATTTGATAGAGATGTTCAGAATCATGAGGGGTCTAGCCAGAGTAGTTAGAGAGAAACTGTTCCCAATGGCGGAAGCACCGAAAACCAGAGGACACAGATTTAAGGTGATTGGCAGAAGAACCAACGGCGACATGAGGATAAACTTTTTTACGCAGCGAGTGGTTAGGATCTGGAATGCACTACCTGTGAGGGTGGTGGAGGCAGATTCAATCATGACTTTCAAAAGGGAATTGGATAAGTACCCGAAGGAAAAAAAATTGCAGGGCTACAGGGAAAGGCCGGGGGAGTGGGACTAGCTGAAGTGCTCTTGCAGAGAGCTGGCATGGGCTCGATGGGCCGAATGGCTTCCTTCTGTGCTGTAACCATTCTATGATTTATTGCCCGTCCCTAATTGCCCTTGATGCTGGTGAGCCGCTGCAATCCGTGAGGTGTTTTCCTAGTGATCTGATACAACTGAGTGGCTTGCTAGGCCATTTCAAAGGGCAGTTAAGAGTCAACCACGTTGCTGTAGGTCTTGGAGTCACATATAGGCCAGATCAGGTAAGGACGGCAGATTTCCTTCCCTAAAAGGACATTAGTGAACCAGATGGGTTTTTACGACAATCCGATATAGTTCCATGGTCACCATTACTGATACTAGCTTTTTAATTTCAGATTTATTTAATTGACCAAATTTAAAATCCCCAGCTGCCGTGGTGGGATTTGAACTCACGTCTCATTAGTCTAGACCTCTGGATTACGAGTCCAGTAACATAACCACTATATTACTGTAATGTATTATCGCATGGTTTGTCGCATGGTTTAGCATGAGCATGCTCAGTTTGCTCTGGCCTAGTAAAGCAAGCACCTTGACTAGCAAATCATCCTGTCTCTGTCCTTCATTTGTTCTACCCACATATATTACATTTTGGCGACGAGGATGGGATCACAAAGCCATTTTTCGGGATCATGGAAGGACACAGAGTTCAACCTTCATGTGGAAAAGTTTACGGTGAATTTGTGACACTGTGGCAAATCCACCAAAGAGACTCTCGCAGTAACTTGCATAATTGTCTTTAATCATTGGCCCAGTAATTCCGGGCACAATGCGTGAGTACGGACGGGGTACTCACGCGTGTGCCCGGAGGAATTGCCGGTTTTCAGCATGCACAGCACATGCGCTGAAAACCGGCATTTCCTGTCCTCTGACCCAAGGGGTTAAGAGGCAGAATGCGCGCAACTGCACAGGCAGCGCGTGCGCAGTAAAATTCCTTTTTTTTTCCCCCTAGAGTTGCGTGTGTAAAGGCCTCCGGTCTTTACGCGTGGAAAAACAAGACATAAGTATTTAGTTTTTCAGTTAAGTGGGCTTTTAGTACAATGTAGAAATTTTTTTTCCCACAGGTTTGTTATTTTTAAAGAATTTACAGGATGGTAAGTTTAGTTTTAGACCCTATTTTTTTTTTAATTTATTTTTTTCAAAAAATTGATTAATTGTTTAAAACATTTTTTAAAACTTATTTATAGTTAATATAATCAGTGGGATGTTTTTTAAAATTTTATTTAAAGTTAAAGTAGTGTTTTGGCAGCCCATACTTTTCATGAGTTTGACAGCTCTTACTGTCAAACTCATGAATGAGTTTCCCCTCCCCTGATTGGCTGCACAGTGCTCACCTGATCCCAGCCGGCACATCACACTAACTACGCCGCTGGATCAGGTAAGCACATCGCGCCGACATCTGAACCGGGCCTGTGACAGGAAATGCAAGCAGGCCCGGGCTTCAGATGTCGGCGCGCAGGGTGAGTGCAGATCGGGGGCTTGCACGCGCGGCAAGCTCCCGATCCTAATTTCAGGGCCAATATTGTTACCTTTTAATGTTTGCCCTGTTTAAACAGCGCGGGATCGATAAAATCGCGATCTGACGCAATGACGTCATCACGTGGGTCACGTGACATTCCCAACGGCGGGAAACGTGATGACGTCATGACGTCAGGGTTGGAGGGCGTGTCCAGTTAGTCCTCGTGGAGTGAGCTAGTGTACAGACCTGTTTGGAGTTTCTCCTGCGTTTTTGTTTTGTAATACTTTCAGTACATTAAACTAAGTTTGTTAACTACCAGTTTAGTTCACAGTGTTTTTGTTAGGAGTGCACAGACTCCTACAACACCTAAATTGAATTTTTGCGATGTTTTACTGTTAATGCTCATGCAGAATTGTCGGTGCTTCACCTTCGCTTGTATGAATACACAGCAAAAGTGGCGCGGATTCTCACAGGTACACAGGTAGTGTGCCGAGTCACTGTTTGACAGGCCATGCCTACGGGATTCATCGGAAGCCTCGGCATGGATGACCGAGCTCACGAACCATCCAGTTTTTACACTGAGCAGATGGAGATGTTTATTTAAAGCCAATAACATTATTGAGACCGAAGGTGCAGATGAAAATGTTCAAGCTCAAAGTAAAGTAATTCGTGAACGGCAAAAAGGCAATTTTTCTAACGGAGATCAGGCCAGATGTCACGGAACGTTGAGAAACCTACTCGCACCAGGGAAAGCAAAGGGTGCATTGTTTGAAGACATTGTCGAGAAACCCGAGGACCACTTCGACCCAATGCCGTTAGAAATAGCAGAGAGCTATAAGTTTGGTACCAGAAACCAAAAACAAAGTGAAACATTGTAGCTCTCAAGAACCTGTCTTTGCATTGTAACTCCGGCACATTGTTGGATCGTGCGTTGTGAGGTAAGTTTGTGTGTGGACTGGTGGATGAGCGCACACAGTCCCAGTTACTGAACACTCCGAACCTGACGTTTGACATAGCATGTAAAATTGCCCTATCTGTGGAGATGGCGTCTAAGAATGCTAGGGAGCTCCGTCCAACTCAAGTGACTAGTGCAGCTGAGGTCTACAGTCACAAAGCCACCGCTGAACCTAAAGCTGAGAGACCAGGTCAAAAGCATGTCGGCGAGAACAGTTCAGTGAATTGCTGTCGCTGCAATGGAAATCACTCACCACAGTCCTGCCAATATAGAAATGCGAAGTGTTTTCACTTCCAGAAGCAAGACCATATTTACATAGGATTACATCGGATATACGGCACAGAAACAGGCCATTCCGGCGTTTATGCTCTACACAAGCCTCCTCCCGTCTTTCCTCATCTAAATCTATCAGCATTACCCTTTATTCCCTTCTCCCTCATATGTTTGTCTAGCCTCCCCTTAAATGCATCTATACTATTCGCTTCAACCACTCCCTGTGGTAGCGAGTTCCACATTCTCACCACTCTCTGGGTAAAGAAGTTTCTTCTGAATTCACTATTGGATTTCTTGGTAACTATCTTATATTGATGGCCTCTAGTTATGCTCTTCCCCACAAGTGGTTAGCACTGTTGCCTCACAGCACCAGGGACCCGGGTTCAAATCCAGCCTCGGGTGACTGTCTGTGTGGAGTTTGCACATTCTCCCTGCGTTTGCGTGGGTTTCCTCCGGGTGCTCCGGTTTCCTCCCACAGTCCAAAGATGTGCGGGTTAGCTTGATTGGCCATGATATAAATTGACCCTTAGTGTTAGGGGGGATTAAATACGTGGGGTTACGGGGTTATGGGGATAGGGCTTGGGTGGGATGGCTGTCGGTGTAGGGACCGGGTGCTAGGGTTTGGATGATCAGCCATGATCTCGTTGAATGGCGGAGCAGGCTCGAAGGGCCGAATGGCCTACTCCTGCTCCTATCTTCTATGTTTCTATGTTTCTATGGAAACATTCTCTCTGTATCCACTCTATCAAAACCTTTCATTAAAGACCTCTATTAGGTCACCCCTCAGCCTTCTTTTTCAAGAGAAAAGAGACCCAGCCTGCAGATTTCAACAGCTTGCAGAGCTCAATCTAAAGCAGAAAGTAAGAACCATTCTAGTGGCAATGCAAAGCAGCGACAACAAAAGGGAGGAGTTCACAATATTGAAGAACTAGGCATCTACAGTATCTATGTCATTAGCGACAACACTAGCAGTCATGAGAAAGACTTCCGTACAAAACTTTAGATCAATGAGCAATGTACCGCCATAGCGGCAGACTGCTCTATCATGAGTAAGGAAACATACGAGAGTAAGTTTAATCAAATACCACTTGACATATGAAAACTACTAGGCACTTGGTCTGAGTATTAAACAAGGCTTTAATCAACTGTTTTTCAACATGGAGATCTAGTTGTGTCCTTCACTAGTTCCTGTTAAAGAATGTCCTGAGCAAGCTGGGCCCATGCCCGAGTATTTATACTCTCCCTGGACAGCGCCACCAGCAGGCCGCCCAGTATCATTTCATAAGTCATTTCCACATGAATGACAAGATTCATGTCACCACTTATAAAGAATACCTACTCTGGAAAAATCCTAGAGACATGTGGACAAATGGAAAGTACAGTTCAGCACAATGGCCAGTCAGTAAAGCTGCCTATTATAGTAGTGAGCTACAACAACAGGCCAACCCACATGGGCAAAGGCTGGTTGAGAAAGTTAAAACTAGACTGGAAAAACATCTTCAGTGTAGATGCTTTAAAGAAGTGACTCGACACAATGCTGAACAAGTACGAAAGTATGTTCACAGACAGTTACGAGCGAGTCACTGGGTATGACGCGCATATCTGCATCAAGTCCAATGCGAAGCCTGTCTATCGTAAGGCAAGGCCGGTCCCCTATATGTTTAAGAGTCAGGTGGAGGAAGAGCTACCGAAGCTCAGAGAGAATGGAGTGCTAGTAAAAACTGACAAAAGTGAATTGGTAGTGCCCAAAGCAGACAAAACTGTAGACTTGTGTGGTGACTACAAAGTTACTATCAACCAAGCAGTTGACGATGAGCAGTACCCGTTACCTACATCGCAAGATTTGTATGCAGCACTCTCTGGGTCAAAGGTTTTCTCCAAGCTTGACCTGTCGCACGCTTACACTCAGCTGAATGTTGACAAAGAGAGTGAACAGTATCTCACCATCAACACACACAAGGGACTGTACTCATACGCCAAGCTGTCGTATGGTGTAAAGTCCTACCCCAAAATCTTCCAGGCTATGATTTTGCAAGGAGTTCCAAATTGCTTATGTAATCAAGACGATGTGCTGATCACAACAAGCAGTGAGGACGAAAATCTAGAAGTGTTAGATTTAGTGCTTCAAAAGGTGGAATTCCCACAATGTCAAATTGAAAAGGAGCAAATGTGCTTTTGTGCAGCCCGAGGTTGTGTACCTTGGTCTGAAAGTTGATGCAAATGGCTTGCAACCAGTGAAGGAAAAGGTTAATGCTCCAAAGCCACAGTACGTCTGAGTTAAGATCTTTCCTTGGAATGGTCCAGTACTACGCACGTTTCTTACCTGAATTACCGACTATGTTAGCTCCATTGCATGAGCTCAAGAAGGATGTCAAGTGGAAGTGGATGAAAGCGCAACAGGAAGCTTACGACACTTGTAAGAGAAGTCTCTCTAGAGATACTCTACTTGTGCACTACGACACAGAGCGTGAGCTTACGTTAGCATGTGATGCTTCTAGCTATGGTGTGGGAGCTGTCATAAGCCACGTAATGGACAACGGCCAAGAGAAACCAATCGCGTTCGCATCTTGAACCCTCACAAAGAGCAAAAGAAACTACACACAAATTGAAAAGGAAGTACTCGCTATAGTGTTTGGAATCAAGAAATTCCAACAGTTCCTGATCGGCAGAAAGTTTACCCTGATAACCGATCACAAACCGCTCCTAGCAATATTGGGGCCCAAATCCGCCATCCCTGCAATGGCCGCATCAAGAATGCAACGTCGGGCAGTGTTATTGTCACAATAGGACTATGCGATTGAATATCGCACGTCAAAGCAAAACGCAATCGCAGATGCTTTGTCCAGGTTGCCACACGAGGACTCATGTGTTAGGAGTGAAGGTGCGATTTTCACAGACTTTCCCGTGAATGCAACTGAGATTGCAGATGAGACTCAAAAGGACTCAGTACTAAAAAGAGTGTATGAAAACACCTTGAATGGATGGACTGATCAGTGCCTGGACACAGAATTGAAACCCTTCCATAACCGTCGTACTGAATTGTCCTGTGAGCAAGGTTGTATCAAGTGGGGAAACAGAGTGGTGGTACCTACTTTGTCGAGAGATAGAATTCTGGCCGTATTTCATATTGAACATCCAGGGATCGTCAGTATGAAATCAATGGCAAGAAGCTTTGTTTATTGGCCTGGAATGGACAGTGATCTTGAATCACTTGTCAGCAAATGCAGCGTCTGCCAAAATTGCTGAAACAAACCACCCAAAACTCCACTACAACCCTGGTCATGGTCAAGTAGATCTTTTCAGAGTACATGTAAACTTCTGTGAGAAAGCAAATGATTATTTCCTGGTACATGTAGATAGTCACTCAAAGTGGATTGAAGTGAAACACATGGGTTCTATCAAATACTACAACTGAACGCACCACAGATGAGTTGAGGTCTATCTTTGCATGTCATGGCTTTCCTGAAGAGCTTGTTTCTGACAATGGCCCTCAGTTCTGTTCTGTTCTATTCCAAGAATTCATGAAACGGAATGGTATCAAATACACTCTCGTTCCACCATATCAGCTAGGATAGTCAGAATAGTAAAAGTTCTCAAAAAGCAAGTGTTGCAGGGTTGTTCGGGACTCAGCATAAAGTAACATTTGGCAAATTTCCTGCTGAAGTACAGTACAACTCCGCACACTACAACTGGACATACCCCAGCAGAACTCTTGAAGAGGAGATTGAGAACACGATTGAGTCTTGTTCAACTAAATTTGACCTCAAGAGTTGAACAGAAACAGTGGAGTCAGAAACGTTATTATGACAGCAATCAGAAAGAACGCAGTTTCAGACAAAACAAGTGTGTTCGTGTTCTCAGTCCCCCTGGCAAGTCGAGTTCACACAAGTGGGATATAGGAACCATGGTGGAGGTTGGTGGAACCAAGAGATATTTGGTTGAAATTGGTGACAACATCCGAAGTGTTCATGTAGATCAAATGATCTCTGCTAGAGATGAACCAAGACGTGATTTTGAACTCATTGATCATGTGTTTGACTCAGTTCAGACTTCAGTAACTGAGTGGAAAAAGAGTGGAAGAGCAATAGTGGTAGGGCATTCGATAGTTAGGGGAGCAGACAGGCTTTTCTGCGGCCGTAGACGTGACTCCAGGATGGTACATTGCCTCCCTGGTGAGAGGGTCAAGGATGTCACTGAGCGGCTGCAGGACACTCTGAGTGGGGAGGGTGAACAGCTAGAGGTCGTTGTCCATATCGGTACCAACGACATAGGCAGAAAGAGGGATGAGGTCCTGCAGGCAGAGTTTAGGGAGCTAGGAGAGACATTAAAAAGCAGGACCTCAAAAGGTAGTAATCTCCGGATTACTCCCAGTGCCACGTGTTAGTAAGGGGAGGAATAGGAGATAGAACAGCTGAATGCGTGGCTGGAGAGATGGTGCAGGAGGGAGGGCTTTAGATTCCTGAGGCATTTGAACCGTTTCTGGGGAAGGTGGGACCTGTACAAGCCGGACGGGTTACACCTCAACTGAGCCGGGACCAATATTCTCGCGGGGAGCTTTGTTAGTGCTGTTGGGGAGGGTTTAAACTAGCTTGGCAGGGGGATGAGCACCAGCATATAGGAGTAGAAAAGAGGACTAAGGTGCATAAAAGAGTGTATTGGGTAGTACTAGAGGCGGTAGTAGTACCATATTAGATAGGAGCAGACCAAGAAAGACTACGAAAAATTCAAAAATGGATTTAGCATGCGTGTACGTAAACGCACAAAGTGTGGTGAATAAGGTTGGAGAGCTACAAGCACAATTAGCCGTGTGGAAATATGATGTTGTGGCAATAACGGAAATGACTGGGCACTTAATAGTCAAGGGTACAAGGTGTTCAGAAAAGATAGGGAAGGAAAAAAGGGAGGTGGGGTGGCAGTGCTGATTAAGGAAGACTTTAATTAGTGTTGGAAAGGGAGGATGTTCTTGAGGGGACAAGGACAGAATCCATTTGGTTAGAGTTGAGGAGCAAAAAGGATATGATCACGCTATTGGGGGTATTCTACAGGCCTCCAAATAGTGAGAGGAAGGTAGAGGAGCAAATCTTTAGTCAAATCACAGAGATATGCAAGAGCTATAGAATAGTGATATTGGGGGACTTTAATTACCCAAATATCGATTGGGATAATGCTAGGGTAAAGGGAAAGGAGGGGGGGGGGGGAATTTCTGAACTCTGTTCAGGAGAATTTACTTGACCAATATGTTCTTGGCCCAACTGGAAAGGAGGCATTCCTGGATCTGGTGCTGGGGAATGAGGTGGGCCAGGTCGACCAAGTGTCTGTGGGAGAACACTTGGGCTCGAGTGATCATCGTATCATAAGATTTAGATTAGCAATGGGGAGGAGCAAGGAACAATCGAGAGTGGAACTTCTAAACTGGAATAGGGCTAACTTCAATGGGATGCGAAAGGATCTAGCCAGAGTAAAATGGAACCAAAGACTGACAAGAAAAACTGTAATGGAACAATGGGTGATCTTTAAGGAGGAGATGTTCCAAGTACAGGCTAGGTACATTCCAACAAGAGGAAAGGGTAAGGGAACCAAAGCAAGGGCTCCTTGGATGACGAGGGCGATAGAGAAGATAATGAAACAAAAAAGAGGGTGTATGATGCATGTCAGGTGAATTCTTCAAAGGAGAACCAGACCAAATACAGTAAGTTGAGAGGAGATGTGAAGATGAAAATAAGATTGGCAAAGAGAGAATATGAGAGTAGAATGGCGGTTAACATATAAGGTAACCCAAAAATCTTCTACCAGCATGTAAACAGTAAGTGGGTAGTAAGAGGCGGGGTGGGGCCTATTGGAGACAAAGCAGGTGATACATGCTTAGAGGCACAGGGCAAGGCTAGAATACTCAATGAGTACTTTGTATCGGTGTTTACTAAGGAGGTGGATGCTGACAAAATATCGGCAGAAGTGGAAGAGGTAGAAGCAATGGAAGGGGTGAAAATTGATATGACAGGATGTACTAGAAAGGCTGGGTATGCTTAAAGTGGACAGGTCGCTTGGTCCAGATGGCTTGCATCCCAGGTTGCTAAGGGAATTGGGGGAGGAGATAGCGGAAGGGCTTGCCATAATTTTCCAATCTTCCCTAGATGCGGGGGAGGTGCCAGAGGATTGGAAAGTGGCAAATGTGGCACCATTGTTCAAGAAAGAGTGTAAGGACAATCCTAGTAACTACAGGCCGGTCAGTTTAACATCAATGGTGGGTAAAGTTTTAGAAACAATAATCAAGGAAAAAAATTAACAGGCAGTTGGAGAGGTTTAAGCTAATTAAGGCGAGCCAACATGGATTTGTAAAAGGCAGATCGTGTTTGACTAATCTAATTGAATTTTTTGAAGTAACAGGGAGGATCGATGAAGGGAATGCAATGGATGTTGTCTACATGGATTTTCAGAAGACGTTTGACAAAGTACCACATAGAAGGCTGGTTAACAAAATTGAGGCTCATAGAATAGGTGGGTCAGTGGCAGCTTGGATAAGGAATTGGCTTAAGGACAGAAAACAGCGAGTTGTGGTAAATGGCTGTTTTTCAGACTGGAGGATGGTAGACAGTGGTGTTCCCCAAAGGTCAGTGCTGGGGCCACTGCTTTTTTTGATATATATATATATAAATAAATGACCTGGATATTGGAATACAGAGTAGAATTTCTAAATTTGCCGATGATACCAAACTTGGGGGTGTGGCAAACAGTGAGGATGATACCAATCGACTACAACAGGACATAGAAAGGCTAGCAGAATGGGCAGACAAGTGGCAGATGGAATTTAATACAGAGAAGTGTGAGGTGATGCATTTTGGCATAAGGAACAGGGAAAGGCAATATACACTTAATGGCACAGTTTTAAAGTGTATGCAGGGACAGAGGGACCTGGGATTAATGTGCATAGGTCCCTGAAGGTGGCAGGACATATTGAGAGAGTGGTTAACAAAGCATATGGGATCTTGGGCTTCATTAAATAGAGGTATTGAGTACAAAAGTAGAGAAGTTATGCTGAACCTTTATAAAGCGCTGGTTAGGCCACAACTGGAGTATTGCATCCAGTTCTGGTCACCAAACTATAAGAAGTGAAGGCACTTGAGAAAGTGCAGAGGAGATTTACCAGAATGGTTCCAGGGATGGGGGATCTTCGCTACAAGGACAGGTTGGAGAAGCTGGATTTGTTTTCATTACAGCAAAGGAGGTTGAGGGGTGATTTGATAGAGGTGTACAAGAATATGACGGGTTTGGATAGGCTAGACGGGGAAAGGCTGTTCCCACTAGTTGATGGTACAAGGACTAGGGGACACAGATTTAAGGTTTGGGCAAGAGATTCAGGGGGGGACGTGAGGAAAAACTTTTTTACGCAGCGAGTGGTGAGGATCTGGAACTCGCTGCCGACGGAAGTGGTGGAAGCAGAGACACTCAATGTTCTCAAGGGGAGACTGGATAGGCACTTGAGGGAAATAAACTTGCAGGGCTACGGGGATAGAGCGGAGGAATGGGACTGACTGGATTGCTCTACAGAGAGCCAGCATGGACTCGATGGGCCAAATGGCCTCCTCCTGTGCAGTTATGACTGTATGATTCTTTGACTATGAATTAGCAACTCTTCGTGTCTCTGTCCTTCATTTGTTCTACCCACATATATTAAAGCTATCCCCACTTGGAATGAAGAGCTTCTCCAACAGCGAAGTAGGACGAGAAATGAGTTTGTAACTGTGTTGCATTTCTTTGTAATTTATTGGAACAAAATTGCTCAGTTGGCAGTCTCACTCAGAGGTCACCAGGATCGATGGTGCAAAAATGTTTGATGTTTGATAAAGCACATTGTTGAGATGAAGCTTTATTCTAAATTTGGCGTTTCGCTGGCTCCGTGACTTGCCTTGGGTCATTTTTCTACATTGAAGGTTGTTGTTGTTCATCCAGGACTGTGTTCATTCTCCAGCATGGTATCCCCTCACCTCAATAAATAATCACCATCCTTCTCCCCGTCCTCCACCCACATCTCTTAGAATCATAGAATGGTTACAGCACAGGAGGCCATTCGGCCCGTCGAGGCCGTGCCGGCTCTCTGCACGAGCACTTCAGCCAGTCCCACTCCCCCGCCCTTTCCCCATAGCCCTGCAAATTGTTTTCCTTCAGGTACTTATCCAACTCCCTTTTGAAAGCCACGATTGAATTTACCTCCACCACCCTTTCAGGCATTGCATTGCAGATCCTAACCACTCGCTACATAAAAATGTTTTTCCTCATGTTGCCTTTGGTTCTTCTGCCAATCACCTTAAATCTGTGTCCTCTGGTTCTCGGCCCTTCCGCCAATGCGAACAGTTTCTCTCCATCTACTCTGTCCAGACCCCTCATGATTTTGAACACCTCTATCAAATCTCCTCTCAATCTTCTCTGCTCCAAGGAGAACAACCCCAGCTTCTCCAGTCTATTCATGTAACTGAAGTCCCTCATCCCTGGAATTATTCTTGAAAATCTTTTCTGCACCCTCTCTAAGGCCTTCACATCCTTCCTAAAGTGCGGTGTCCAGATTTGGACACAATACTCCAGTTGAGGCGGAACCAGTGTTTTATAAAGGTTCGTCATAACTTCCTTACTTTTGTACTCTTTTAAAAAAAAAAAAGCAAGGAAGTAATGATGAACCTTTATAATTCTGGACACCACAGTTCCAAAACTCAAAAGAAATGTATTCCTTAAACAAACATGTTCTTTGTAGAATGATGATTGAGTCCAATTACTTCACCGGTCTATCGACAGCAGGTATAGCTACTGGAAAACTATGTACTCTGTGTCATGGTAACTATCAAACCTCCCACATAACAGTACTTCACCGTTTGTTCAATTAATAGGTGATCCATACAGGTATAGGTCACGGCAGCTGGCAAACAGTTTCACTGCAACATTCAAAGTTCACAAGGTAATTACAGGTGAAGGCGGCCGCTCAGTGCACCTTAACCCATCCATTCAGGAAGCTCCTTTGGTCCCTCCCCTTGCAGCATCCAATTGGGTCGTAAATACTTCCAGGGTTTTCACCTCCACTACTTTATCCAGGAGTACATTCCATGTACTGATCACTCTTTGCATGATAAATAACTCCTCAATGTCAGTTCTAAATTTGTCTTTTTAATTATTTTGAGTCTGTGTCCCCCTTGTCCTACACTTACAATTTAAAGTAATTCTCCATACAGTTTAACAATCTTCTATACCTCAGTAAGATCACACTCAGGCACTTTCTGTCCAGGTTGGAAACGCTAAAGTTTCTCTCATTAATAAACAACAACTTGAATTTCTATAGCACCTTGAACATATGTAAGAAGTCACACAACACCAGGTTATAGTCCAACAGCTTTATTTGAAATCACAAGCTTTCGGAGCGCTGCTCCTTCTTCAGGTGAAGTGGAGAAATGCATAAAGACACAGCTTATATAGTCAGAGAATCATGTCAGATGTTTACAGGTAACCTTTCCAACTGCCATTTATCACACCTCGGCAGAGAGATAATCACAGCAGTCAAAGGTGTGAATGGTGTCCAAACAGGTCAGTCAGGGAAACATTACATCAAAGAACAATGAGGTGGGGTCACAAGGGGTCAAATATTGCAGATGCTGGGGTCTGTATGAAAAACAAAAAAAGACAAAAAACATTTTTTTTGGCTGGAAATCACAGCAGGTCCGGCCGCATCTGTGTAGAGAGAACAAGCCAATGTCGACTCGAGTCTGGATGACCCTGCATCAGGTGGGGTTACATGTAGTGTGACATGAACCCAAGATCTCGGTTGAGGCCGTCCTCATGGGTGCGGAACTTGGCTATCAGTTTCTGCTCGACTATAACCTGGTGTTGTGTGACTTCTTACATTTGTCCACCCCAGTCCAACTCCGGCATCTCCACACCTTGAACATAGCAAAACGTCCCAAGGCGCTTCACAGGAGCGTTATCAATCGAAATTTATCACTGAGCCACAGGAGGTGATATCAGGACAGACCAAAAGCTTGGTCAAAGAGGTAGGTTTTAAGGAGTGTCTTAAAGGAGGAGAGAGAGCGGTAGAGAGGTGGGGAGGTTTAGGGAGGGAATTCCAGAGCTTAGGGCCTTGGCAGCTGAAGGCACGGCTGCCAAAGGTGGAGCGTTTAAAATCGGGGCTGCACAAGATGCCTGAATTGGAGGAGCGCAGAGATCTCGAAGGCTTGTAGGGCTGGAGGAGGTTACAGAGATAGGGAGGGGCGAGGCCACGGAGGGACAGCACACATTTGTCATCAGAACTGCAGACACTCAAGTCTTCCTCTTAATTCCTCCTGTTCTCACAATCTCACCAGAAGTATCCCAACAAGAGTTGTACTTTTTAAAAACATCCCTGAACTTGGTAATGAGGGCGCTTTAATGCACAGCTATATTTTTAAACCCATTTTTTAAAGTTAGTAACTTTGCTGCAAAAAGCACGAACAAAGGCCACAAATATTTGCTTAGGATATATTTGTTTAGACACAGAGTACCGAGTGACCACCTTGGCCAATCAGGTCAATGAAACTTGTTTCAGGAACTTGGCAACTCCGAGTTCAGAGACTTTCATTCACTCCTGTAATTTAGAGGCCTTGTGACTCTCGCTTATCTGGAGTTTCAAATGGAGAAATGCTTCTGTGGTGCCATGGATCTATTTTAATGAGTCCTGGTCTGTGCCGAGTTAGCTGGAATAGGGAACTGAGAGATACTTCCCATTCCCAGGGTTCCCATTCCCGATTGCAATCCAGCCTCTGCTGTGAAAGGTGCAAGTGCGGACGGCAGGCATGGACAAAATCTGGCTCGGCTGTGAGAGCTCCCCTAAAGAGCCTAACCACGCTCACTGCCTGGACTCACACTTAAAGAATGGCCGTTTGAGAGGGGTACAGGGCAGCTGAAACTTATAAAATTCTAACAGGACTGGACAGACTAGATGCAGGAAAGTTTCCGATGGCGGGGGAGTCCAGAACCAGGGGTCACAGTCTAAGGATAAGGGGTAAGCCATTTAGGACTGAGATGAGGAGGAATTTCTTCACCCAGAGAGTGGTGAACCTGTGGAATTCTCTACCACAGAAGGCAGTTGAGGCCAATTCATTAAATATATTCAAGAAGGAGTTGGATATATTTCTTAAGGCTAAAGCGATCAAGGGTTATGGGGAGAAAGCAGGGACACAGTGTACTGAATTTGGATGATCAGCCATGATCGCATTGAATGGCGGAGCAGGCTCGAGGGGTCGAATGGCCTACTCCTGCTCCTATCTTCTATGTTTCTATATGTTTCTATGTTTCTGCCAGTGCCACTGGAACCACAGTGAGAGTCAGTGCCTTCAGGAAAGGAAGTGTGTGAGTGGGGCGGGGGGAGGGGAGAAAATAAAACAAAAATCTATTTTAGTTCTTGCAATCATCTAGAAATCCTCAGGAATCTCACTGTGGAAATTAACTCCAATCAGCATTATATCCCTAACCTAAGATTTTTTACAAAGCTTGGACCATTTATCAATTGACAGGAAGTGATGTACCGTAACATTAAAATTTTAAGCAACTTCTTTAAGACTCTTCTCAGTCGTCAGGAGGGGGTGGATTTTGGGATGTCCTGTTTAATTAAACATTTCCTAGTGAAAATACAATGGGTCTTTTTTTCCCCCCCAAAAATACTTGAATAGTAACCTTCAAAGAAACAGAGACTAAAAGGATTGAAAATCCAGCAACAAATTCTAAATAAGATCACAGCAGAATGTCTCACCAATGTACAAGCCAAATTACGGCCACTTTGGGAGTAAAAAGAAAAATGCTGCAGATGCTGGAATTCTGAAATGAAAAGGAGAAAGATGCTGGAAACGCACGGGAGCTTCAGTCGGAATCTGTGGGGATGAGAGAACAGACATGACTGAGGTTTCGGGTGCAGACCCTTCTGTGCGCTTCCAGCATTTTCTGTTTTTGTCAACGGTCACTTTCGGGTTCTGTTGCCATCGAGATCTTTGTGCCAGGTAACTTGAAGCAGGCCGGGTGAACAAATGACTTGAGAGGTAGATGGCAGCAGGACACCAGATAATCTGACTGGATACACACTTGAATAATCCGATGTCTTTCGGGTGAGACATTAAACCGAGGCCCCGTCTGCTCTCTCAGGTGGACGTAAAAGATCCCACGGCACTATTTCAAAGAAGAGCAGGGGAGTTATCCCCGGTGTCCTGGCCAATATTTATCCCTCAATCAACATCACTAAAAAAACAGATTATCCAGTCATTATCACATTGCTGCTTGTGGGAGCTTGCTGTGCACAAATTGGCTGCTGCGTTTCCTACATTATAACAGTGACTACACTTCAAAAAGTACTTCATGGGCTGCAAAGCGCTTTGGGACGTCCGGTGGTTGTGAAAGGTGCTATAGAAATGCAAGTCTTTCTTTTCTTTATGTCTGCGGATCACATCTGTAATGATCAATAACATGTCATTCTATAGTGGACACTAGGTGGAGCCGTAGAGCTGTATATAGCTGTATGTATAAGACTACACTACCCAGCTGTATGTATATTAAGACTACATTACCCATGAGGCACTAGGCTACCCACAAGGCAACAGTCAAGATGGATGCCTCTACAGATACTGTACCTAGTCCACATGTGCTCAATAAAAGTGTCTAGCAAAAGCTAGCTGTGTTCATAATAAGAATGTCTATTTATTAATGAACATAAGAACATCCACTTGACCTTTCAGCGCAGCTGACAATGAGCGGTATATCAATGGCGCTCAAGCTTTTATTCTTCCTGGGCTGCAAAGGGGCAAACCACACAGCCTCAGGGAACACTTTCTGGCAGTAATTCTGACTTTGCACCGCCAGTCGGAAGCCTCGCCCGCAGCCACGCACACATCAGGAAATCAGGGGCACAGTAGGAGTGCAGGAATGCACCCCTGTTCTCGAGGAGCATCAAATCCACATTCACATTCATTCCCATCTATTATAAGCTGCTGATACCAACAGATCTTGGTCTTTTGATTCATCCAATCATGAGGCAACAGCCCTCACCAAACCAAACAGGCCCAGAAAATTAAAGTGGAAAATCCAGCAAGTAGGAAATATTAGCTGAGATAGGACCATTACCTGGACTTTGGGGGGCTGAATTGCCAGGGCTCGGGGACTTCCCATTTCGAGGTGCTGAAAACGACCCTCCCTGTTGATATCAAGCTGGTGCTTTCCAGCTTACTTCAGTCATTATCTCACTGATGACACAGAGCCTTTCACAATATGATTTATTCCAAACAGATAGCCCAACCCTGTCTGTACAAGTGTTCTCCGTTACTTCAGTAACTGAACAGAACGCACCTTTTACTGACAGCGGTGAACACGCGGCAAACACTCCTGCTTCACAGACCTACCCCAATTCCAAATTGGACACACGGATGGCAACTTCCCATAGTCTGGAGGTGGGATGGGAAGAAACCGCAAGGTGGAGGGCATTTCTGAAATCTGGAGAGTAACGTGGATTTAAATAGACCAGAGGAAAATTCAACATGTGGAAGTAGGTTTGAGAAAGACCCACCTTGTCCTGAAACCCAGACAGTTCACCTGAAGTTGTGATTTCTGTACAACACAGATGGATAGCTACATGTCTGGACTAAGCCAAGTAATTGCTTCCAATCAATCATGCCGTGGCTCAGTGAGCAGCACTCTCGCCTGAGTCAGAGGTTGTGGGTTCAAGTCCCACTCCAGAGACTTGAGCACAAATATCTAGGCTGACACTCCAATGCAGTACTGAGGGAGTGCTGCACTGTCGGAGGTGCCATCTTTCGGGTGAGACGTTAAACCGAGGCCCTGTCTGCTCTCTCAGATCCCATGGCACTGTTTCAAAGAAGAGCTGGGGAGTTCTCCCCGGTGTCCTGGCCGATATTTATTTCTCAACCGGCATCACTGAAACAGATTATTTGCTCATTATCACATTGCAGTTTGTGGGAGCTTGCTGTGCGCAAATTGGCTGCCGTGTTCCCTACATTACAACAGTGACTACACTTCAAAAAGTACTGCATTAGCTGTAAAGCACTTTGGGACGTCTTTCTTTATGGAGGGGGAAAAAAAACAGGCCGAACATGAAAGAACCCTACAGATTACACGTTATTTGATCATGACTAAAATTTCTATTAAAAACATTTAGTTCAGCTCATTGGGGTTTGACCATGAATAACTGAGCCATAAACACCAGGGAGGTCTTTGGATTAATATCCAGTCTGAATTAGCTTGGAGAGGAAGGAGTTGGGGAAGGGAGCAAAGAAAATGGAGCTCGTGCTCACTATTCAGAGACGCAGAATGGAAGTGCACGTGTTGCGATGCCGGTGTGATGAAATATGTCATTCATCAGACTCTGTATTTAACTACATATATTGTATTGCCTGCTCCTGTGTTTTTACCTTGTATTGTATATAGTGCACCGCCCCCTTTCTCCCCATTGGGTGTGTCGGCTCCGCCCATACCTGGCCCTACTTAAGACAAGCCCAAGCTTATCTTGCAGCAGAACAGCAGAATGCTAGGTGAAGACACAGGCATCTTTCTTTGCTAATAAAAGCCTTGTTTTATCCAGTAACTTTGAGCCTTGAAGTTATTGAGGCGCATCAGCCGGTCAAGGACAAGATTGTTCTCGACAGTAGCGCCCCTTTCCTTTCCCACTTGGACGCGGTCCCAGGAGCCAAACTATAAGGAGTTGATGCCTTCAGGGGGCGGGGGAGGGAAAGGTATTCGAGTTACCATAGCTCAGAACCAGCAATTACCCTATTTCAGGCCAAATAAACCTTAGGAGACCATATCCTTTCTAATTTGAAACTTGTTTTTTTTTACCATCTCTGCCAAATTAAGCATATGGAGATTTTGTTCCCCTCCTTAAGCAGTCTCTGAACTGAATGTTAATGGTATTTTCTCATGTCCAAAAGAATTATAGTCTAGCAACAACACTGGCAAGAATCCAAAGCGTGCCTGTCAATCAAATTCACCCTCTAATTGGATGGAGATCTGCAGACTGTGGTTTCACCACACAATGTGGGAATGTAGCCCATCGTCCTCAGATCCAAATCCAGAGCTGCAGTGCCTTCCCCCCGCCCCCGCCCCCACCCAGCCCCCTCCTCCTCAACATTCAAACGAACTTCCAACCGCTTTCAACAGTCTGATCTTCACAGACCGATTACACACAAACAAACATACTCACAACTTCCTCAAACAGTTTCTTGAAATGCATTCCACGGCTAGAATGAGGACAGAATTTTGTGAATAGGAACTGGCCAATAAATGTTGCCTCCATGGCCTTACAACGTGGAAGAGTTGTGAACCACAAACATTTTCTCACCCTTGGAGTGAACTTCACCAGAATGTAACTGTGGCCCCCCATGCCCTAAAGCCCATATTCTTTCTACAGCCAAAAAAGGGGAATGTCTGCACAGCCTAGTCATTTCAGCAATGTCTCAAGTATGTATGGGTGGAATGGTTCAAAGTATTTTCAGTACTCAGATTAACAAATGGTTGTTTAAATGTCATTTGACAACATGGGAGTGTCTGATTGCAGACAGTGTTTGACTCTCCTTAGTAAAAGCCAAGCTGTCTGGATCATTCTTTCTATACTGAAAATTATTGAAAAGCAAGGCCCCGCTATTTACTCGAGTTTGGGAAGAGAGCGGGGGGCTGGGGGTGATTTTCGTACGGGAAATCCTTAAGGCTTTCCCACACCTCCTGCAGTGATTAACCGCAAGACATCTTTTAAATTTTTCAAGAGGTTTCCCGCCCGACAGATTGATGGGTTGGCTGTCTGTCGGGCAGGAAAGCAGCTGGGGAGCAGATGTCAGGCAAGTCTGACATTCGGGGGTGGTGGCGGCCAATCGCGAGGGTCCGATCGCACGGAGGTAAGCTCGTTGGGCCTGGGTGTAACACTCCTGCTCCTTCTGGAGCACAAGCAGTGCAGTAAAGGCAATTACCTCATGGGTCCGGCCCTTCTCACCTCCTTCGACCCGCCGGGATTCCTGAGGCTCGGGAATCCCAGCCTCCACGAGTTCAAAAAAAAACTGTTAAATTGGAGGCACGCAGCCTCCTTATTAGATTTTAGTGACCGACCCGCCACCTGAGAGCAGGCCCCCCAATCCGCCTCCGATAGAACTGGAAGTGGGCGGGTTGGAGGCACATTGGGGGTCGGATTTGGGAATTCAAAAAATGTTGCTTTCCCACCCACCCCAACCCACCTGTCCTTGGAGGTAATCCCACCAAAGTGTTTGTTTAGATTACATGATTTTCTGTGCTAGATCCTTGTTGGTTATTAATGTTGGCACACAAGACAAAACAGATCACTGCGCGGCACAAGGTATTGGGTCAGCAGGCAGAAGGTCATTTAAGGACCTGTGAGAGTAATAAGTTGGGTTTTAGGAGGACAGTCTAAGAGCGCCAGGCTCACAAATGTACACTGGAAGGCGCACCACCTGTCCCATTGCTGCTAGGCACGAGACAAGGGTGGGCTTGCTGGCATCGTGGCATCAGCAGGTGAGGTGCCAACAACATCCGGGAGTTTTAACTTTATCTGGCAAGACAACAACTTGCATTTATATAGCGCCTTTAACATAGTAAAATGTCCCACGGAGTGAGACAGCGAGTTCAAAGTTCAATGTCTGTACTTCCCTCTCCATTTTAAACGCGACTTAGACTGTCCTAGCATCCTAAAGGCACTTTTATAGATCACATATCGGGAGGTGACATACATGAACCAGCTCCCATGAACCAGCAGCTGGCTCATAGGCCCAGTCTGTCAGGGTTTGTTTCAACAACGCTACCACCGAGATAAGGGAGTATGATTCAGCAGCATAAAATTCAAGAGCAGGCTCGCGGATGCCAGTCGTTCCGAATCGAAACTAAACCAGTGAATAAAAAGCAGCCTCTTGAGCATCCCTGATTATAATCGCTTCCCCACTGGGGGCCGTGCCTTCAGCTGCCCGGGCCCCAAGCTCTGGAATTCCCTCCCTAAACCTCTCCGCCTCGCTTTCCTCCTTTAAGACGCTCGTTAAAATCTACCTCTTTAACCAAGCTTTTGTTCATCTGCTTTAATATCTCATGTGGTTCGGTGTCAAATTTTGTTTGATAACACTCCAGTGAAGCTCCTTGGGATGTCTTACTACATTAAAGGCGCTATATAAATACAAGTTGTTGTTGTTAATGTTAAAACAGAAAATCATGGTAAAAGCAACAGGTCAATAGCATCTGAATAAAGAGATAGGTTACTGCTTTGGATAGAAATCCTTCACATATGCTAACTACCGCCATTACGTTTCCACGGTGGGGTAGAGGGCGCGGTCTCCCGATCGACCACCCTAAAGAGGATGTTTCCCCTCGTGGGGGAATCTAGAACTAGGGGGCACAATTTTAGAATAAGGGGGTACCCATTTAAAACGGAAATGAGGAGGAATTTCTTCTCCCAGAGGGTCGTGAATCTTTGGAATTCTCTTCACCAGAGAGCTGTGGAGGCTGGGTCATTGAATATATTTAAAGTGGAGATAGACAGGTTTTTGAACGATAAGGGAGTCAAGGGTTATGGGGAGCGGGCGGGGAAGTGGAGTTGAGGCCAAGATCAGATCAGCCACGATCTTATTGAATGGCGGAGCAGGCTCGAGGGGCCAAATGACCTACTCCTGCTCCTACGTCTACTTCAGAAGATGATCACAGGAAACTCCGGCAAAATTACATAAACAGCCATTTACATCATTTCTCCAGGATTTCTGCTGAAATTATGGCAAAGAGCAGGGAACCCCACCTGAAATTCTACCCCTACTAGTACAAAGTAAATGGATTTGTTACATCTGCAGGCTTTTAAAACCATTAGAAGTTGCTTTGCGCTATCAGATAAACATATGCGTATCCATTACCTGTTGCTCTTTCTCCCTCCGTTCTTTGCTCTGGTCCGTAAAGGGGCTCACCTGTTTATTCAAAGGATCTATTCCTTACACCGGAGGTTCCCCAACTGCGGTTAATCAAGGGGGCGCTAGGAGGACAGGCTGGCCAAGAACGAGAGCTACTGCTGCAGACTCACCTCGCCAAAGGAGGTGCATTATGGGGCGATCTCAGCTCAATGTGGGTGCTTGAATACCCGCGTATTTCTAGAGGTGGACACTGGACCTCTCAGAGCTGCTTGAGGTGCACTGTAACCAATCACTTCTTGTACCAGAAAGCAGCTCCGATCATTCCAATAGCAAACTACTGCAGATGCTGGAAATCCAAAATAACAACAGAAAATGCTGGAAAAACTCAGCAGGCCAGGCAACATCCGTGGAGAGAAATTAGAGTCGACGTTTCGGGTCGAAACCCTTTTTCAAAACTGGAAAGGAAATAAAATAGATCGAAGGCAGGGCTGCGATAGAACAAAAGAAGTAAAAGAGACATTAAGAGGTATTCAAAACCAGATGAGATGGTAATAGGACAGTGGAGACAAAAGACGGCTGAGATTAGGTGTGAAGTGTACTGGCAGGATGAGAGACAGCTGCCATGTGGGAGAGAGAAAGAAAAGGAAAGGGGGGGGGGGGGGAGAGAGAGAGGGAAGACCCAAAACAAAGGGGTGGAAAAAAATATAAGTAAAAATGTAATAGGGGCCGAGGTTATGATCTGAAATTGTTGAACTCCATATTGAGTCCGGAAGGTTGCAAAGTGCCGAATTGGAAGATGAGGTGCTGTTCCTCAAGTTCCTCAAGTTGAGGAACAGCACCTCATCTTCCAATTAGGCACTTTGCAACCTTCCGGACTCAATATCAAGTTCAACAATTTCAGATCATAACCTCGGCCCCTATTACATTTTTACTTATATTTTTTTCCACCCCTTTGTTTTGGGTTTTCCCTTCCCCCCCCCTTTCCTTTTTTTTTTCCTCTCTCCCACGTGGCAGCTGTCTCTCACCCTGCCAGTACACTTCACACCTAATCTCAGCCGTCTTTTGTCTCCACTGTCCTATTACCATCTAATCTGGTTTTTGAATACCTCTTAATGTCTCTTTTACTTCTTTTGTTCTATCGCAGCCCTGCCTTCGATCTATTTTATTTCCTTTCCAGTTTTGAAAAAAGGGTTTCGACCCGAAACGTCGACTCTAATTTCTCTCCACGGATGTTGCCTGGCCTGCTGAGTTTTTCCAGCATTTTCTGTTGTTATTTCCAATCAGTCCAATGTCCACTTCTAGAAATCAGCAGGGATTCAAACATCCCCTTCTGTGCGGAGATCGCCACCAATGGTAAAGGAGAACCTAAAAATAAGTCCGGCGGAGTGCGAGGGCGGGGGTGATCTCAGTGGATTTAATACAAGTAAAAAGACTGGTAATGGAAAACATAAATGACTTAAGATATAAAAATCTCCAGGACCTGATTCTTTTCCAAACAGATAGGGAAATTGCAGATTCAAATGTCATAATTTTCCAAAGCTTTCTAGGTTCAGAAATTGTGCCTTTGGATTGGAGAATTGCATTCCATTATTTAAGAAGGAATGCAGGGAGAATCCAGGTAACTACAGACCTGTCAGTTTAACGTCAATTGTGGGAAGTTACTGGAATCTGTCATCAGGGACAGAGCGGCTGAACACTTGGGCAAGTATCAGTTGATCAAGGAGAGTCAGCATGGATTTCTGAAGGGTAGGTCATGTCTGACTAACCTCGTTGAATTTTTTGAAGAGGTCACGAACATGTTGGATAAGGGAGTGTTCTATGGATGTTGTCCGTGTGATGAAATATGCCATTCATCACTCATCTGTATTCTCTGTGTGTGATTGTGCCTGTGACTGTGGTTTAGTTTCAGTTTCATTTCCCTTACCTCACCTGTATTGTATTGTGTATAGGGCTCCGCCCATACCTGGCCCCTATGTAAGCAGGCCCAGCGTGTCTCACATCCAGTACAGCAGACCTCTGGATGGGAGACACTTCTCCACTGTGTGTTACCTTCTAAGTTAATAAAAGCCTTGCTTTGTTCCGCTAACATTGAGTCTCGGATTTATTGAGGCACATCAGTCTGTAGGAACTTCCAGAAAGCATTTGATGAAGTTCCGCAAAAGAGAACATTAGCAAAAATGAGAGCACACAGAATTGGAGATAACCTTGTGAGCAGGAAGTTACAAAGTTTTGCACTTCACGGAGTCTGTCTGTGGTAGATGGAGCTCAATGTGGGGGAGTGTGAGGGCATCCACTTTGCATCAGAGAAAGACAAATCGGAATATTTTCTTCATGGTGCGAGACTAGGAACTGTGGTGAGACCACATCTTGAGTATTGTGTGCAGTTTTGGTCACCTTATCGGAGGAAGGATGTTCTTGCCATGGAGGGAGTGCAGCGAAGATTCACCAGACTGATACCTGGGATGGCAGGAATGACGTATGAGGAGAGATTGGGTCGATTGGGCTTGTACTCGCTGGAGTTTAGAAGAATGAGAGGGGATCTCATTGAAACTTATAAAATTCGAACAGGACTAGACAGACTAGATGCAGGAAGGATGTTCCCGATGGTCGGGGAGTCCAGAACCAGGGGTCACAGTCTAAGGATAAAGGGTAGGCCATTTAGGACAGAGATGAGGAGGAATTTCTTCACCCAGAGAGTGGTGAATGATGTAAGAAAAAGGAGACTTACCATCAAGTAACTTTAAAGTAAGCTTTAAGTAACTTATAAACACACTATATACAAGAGAGGTCTTTACCATGCCTCTGGTAGAAGCCTCTTACAATACTGAACAGACCAGTATTTATACCAGTCCAACAGGAAGTGAGGTATGTACACAGTTCATAGTTCACAGGAAGTGATGACATAACTTCCCGGAAGTTAGCATTTTTATCACATTCTTCCCTCCTGCAGGATTAGGAGGCTGTGGTCTACCTTTTGGTCCGCAGCCGCCGAACAAGGAAGAGTCGCACCCGTTTGGATTCCCGTCGTAGAGGGTCGCTGGTCCGCTTACATGCGGTTGGCCATTGGTCAGAGTCTGTGTGGCCTGGATTGCCCTGTGAAGGGTCGGGGAGATCATGGCTTCGAGTACGAGCCCCAATAGGTTCAAAGTCGGACTGCCTCTGTTCAGAGGGAGGTGCAGAGCTGGTCTGTGGCGGATCAGTACTTTCATGCGCGGTACTGGGAGGGTCGCAACCTTGAGCACGGGGTTCTACCGGCACCAAGCTAGTTGGTGTCCGATCAGGATCCTGGAGAGGGGTACCCGATAGGTCCCAAGAGTTTCCTGGTGAAATGCCAACACCCGATGTCCCACTAGGTCCTGGTGGGCAGGGAGCCAGATCCCGTAATGATACGGTAGATTCTCGGCCGTCGGAATATCGTATGTTTGCATAGGTGGGGTTGGCATCGGTTAGTTCAACCTCGTCTACGAGAGGGTCATTTTTAGACGTCCGAACGTATCTTCGGAGTAATACAGGTCCAGGAGTAGTTAGCCATGGCGGGAGTGATGTCCCATGAGATGAGCGACGCTGGAATCCAAAGAACCGCTCATGAGGTGTAGTATTTGTGGCTGTAGAAAGCAGAGACTGTATAGAGTGCAATGCATCCGGAAGCACTGTTTCCCATTGCTGGTCTGGTAGGCCCCAAGATCTTAAAGCGAGACGTACGGAATTCCAGATGATACCGTTATACCTCTCTACCTGCCCATTTCCGATGGGATGGTATGGTGTTGTTTTGCTTGTAGCAATTCCCCGTTCTGAGAGGTAGTCCTTGAGTTCCCTTGACATAAAGGATGGACCCCGATCTGAGTGAATATAAGCCGGCATGCCACAGAGAGAAAATACCTGCTCAAGGCAGCAGATTACTGTGGACGCCAGCATATTGGAGCAGGGGAAGGCAAACGGAAAACGTGAATATTCGTCGATCATGGTGAGCAAATATGTGTTCCGAGTTGAAGAGGGCACTGGGCCCTTAAAATCGATGCTAAGTCGTTGCATCGGTTGGGTTGCATGTATGAGTATACCAGCTGAGGGGCGGAAGAACTGAGGTTTTAATTCCGCACAAAGCCGGCATTCTGAGCATATTTTCTTTACATCTCCAGTGGAAAAAGGGAGATTCCGTGATCGTACGAAATGTAGCATGCGCGTAACGCCAGGATGACACAAACCATTGTGGACATCCATGAGAGTGGAGGATGACATAGTGGAGCAGAATGCCCGTGTGAGGGTGTCCGGGGCCACATTCTCCTTGCCAGGCCGATAGAGAATGGTATAACCAAAAGAGGCCAGTTCCATCCTCCAAAGTTGTATTTTATTATTCTTAATTTTGGTTCGTTTTCGATTATCGAGCATGAAGGCGACTGATCGTTGGTCCGTGATCAATGTAAAGTGCTGGCGAGCTAGAAAATGGTTCCACTTCCGTACTGCCTCTATGATGGCTGTGGCTTCTTTCTCAACCGGAGGATAATGTAGCTCGGCACCTTGTAAGGTCCTGGACATAAATGCTACAGGACGACCTTCCTGATTCAGAGTAGCCGAGATCGCCACCTCCGAGGCATCACATTCAACCACGAAAGGGAGATTCTCATCGATGGAGTGAAGAGCCGCTTTCTCCAACTGTTTTTTGAGAAGGTTAAAGGCTGCAACAGCCGCTGTTCCCAGTGGAAATGATCTAGCATGCAGCAAGGGTTGGATTTTGTCCGAAAAATGAGGAATCCATTTAGCGTAGTATGCAAACAGACCGAGAGCCCGACGTAAAGAAGCCGGATTCTTAGGTGACGGGAGCTCTTGGAGCGGGCGAAGTCTTTCTGGGTCTGGCTTAATGATACCATTGCCTACGCAGTAGCCAAGGATGTTGATGGTCGGTTGCGACTCAACAGATTTGGATTCATTCAGGGTCAAATTACGGCGATGGAGGGCATCCCGAAATTTTTGGAGGTTGGAGTCGTGTTCCTGTTGATCGTGACCTGCAATGGTAATGTTATCAAGATAGGGAAAAGTGTCCCTTAGGTTTTCCTGCTTAACCAGGCCATCCATTGCCCGTTGAAAGACAGCCACTCCATTAGTAACCCCGAATGGGAGGCGACGAAATTGGTACAGCCGTCCATTAGCCTCAAAGGCTGTGTACTGCTTATCTGAGACCTTCAAGGGTAACTGATGATAGGCACTTTTTAAATCGTAAGTTGAGAACACTTTGTATTCGGCCAGTTTATTAACCATATCATCAATGCGTGGCAATGGGTAGGCGTCCAAGTCGGTATATTGATTGATGGTTTGCGAATAATCGATGCATAGTCGCTGTTTGTGAGGTTTTAGAGGGTTCTTGACAATGACGACTTGAGCCCGCCAGGGCGACGAACATGGTTCAATGATATCCTCTGCTAGAAGTCGAGAGATTTCAGCCGCAATAAAAGATTGGTCTTCCTGATTAAAGCGCCGCGATTTCGTTATTATCGGTTGGCATTGAGGCGGAATACTGGCAAATAATGAGGGTTCATCAAGTGAAGCTGCTGATAATGCACAAAAAGGTAATTTAGATGGTATATTAGAAATAGTAAGTCCGGGTTTGGATCCACCAAACTCAATGGTGAGTTTCTTATGCTGTTTTTGGAAGTCCAGCCCTAAGAGGAGATCACTACATAAGTCTTTGAGCACCGAAAGTCGGGTGGAGGGATACATACGACCATGAAGTGTCATATCAACAACACAAAAGCCGGAGATTCTGGTATTAAGTGATGACTGGGCCATCGCAATTGCCTGGTCCGATGGGAAGACATGTAGTTTCAATTTCGCAACAATCTGTTCCTTAATGAAACTATCAGTACTTCCTGAGTCAATTAAGGCATCTAAGGTATGCCCTTTAATTGAAATTTTTGTGGCTGCCTGAGACAGGTTCTGTGGGCAAGCAGCTGTAATTGGTGTCGTTGCACAGAGAGTGGCTAAAACTCTCGGTGTGCTTCTTCGGGAGAGAGCTCGAGAGGAAGCTTGATAGGTCCTAGCTGGAGCATCTTGATAGGCCCTAATTGGGGCAGTTCGGTAGGTCTTAGCTGGATTGGCCCTCGTAGAGGCCCTTGATAGGCAAACTTTAGCAAAGTGTCCTTTTTTCCCGCAATAACTGCAGATTGCATTGCGAGCAGGGCAGGTTTTCCTAGGGTGAAAAGCATCTCCACAAAAGAAGCATTCCTTCCTAGATTGCCAAGAGGCTGCTAAAGTGGGGTCGTCCTCCTCTTCTTCATCAGAATTATCAGAATTAGATTCCCCCATGATAGGGTTCACCTGAGACCGCTTGAATTGTCTGGTTGCAGCTACAGCAGCAGATCGAGATCTGGGCAGCTGATAGAGGTCTGCATTTCTCTTTGCCAAATCCAGTGAACAAGCTAGGTCAAAAGCTTTTTGTAGCTCAAGTGTTTTACTTTCTAGTAGACGCTGGCGTATAAATGGAGAGGCAATCCCGCAGATGAAAGCATCACGAATCATTTCTTGGCGGTACAGCTCAGCTGAGGCTGCCTGAAAGTTACAATCTACGCTGAGCCTGCGAAGTTCTTGCAGGAATTCGTCAATTGATTCCCCTGGCCCTTGTCGGGCTGTGGCCAGTAGATGTCTAGCATAGACCTCATTTGGGGTCTTCGCATACAGTTTCTTAAGTGCCCGAATCACCTCTTCGTAATTATCCCAGTCATCAACATATTCGAACACTTTTGGGGTCACATAATTGACAAGTATCTTCAATTTAGCAGGAGCATCCACTTTACATTCATCCAGAAAATTCTCAAAAGTACGATACCAATGCTTCCATACCCTGCCAGCTGCTGGTGTATTCGGGTCCAAGTCCAGACGAATAGGTCTAAGGATTTTCTCCATGATGGGTGGTTCCCTGGATCCTTAACTTCCGAGTTTGTCTGAAGGTCTAGTATTTGTCAGTGTAAATACTAAGTTACTTAAATTGATGTAAGAAAAAGGAGACTTACCATCAAGTAACTTTAAAGTAAGCTTTAAGTAACTTATAAACACACTATATACAAGAGAGGTCTTTACCATGCCTCTGGTAGAAGCCTCTTACAATACTGAACAGACCAGTATTTATACCAGTCCAACAGGAAGTGAGGTATGTACACAGTTCATAGTTCACAGGAAGTGATGACATAACTTCCCGGAAGTTAGCATTTTTATCACAGTGAACTTGTGGAATTCTCTACCACAGAAGGCAGTAGAGGCCAATTCATTAAATATATTCAAGAAGGAGTTGGATATATTTCTTAAGGCTAAAGGGATCAAGGGATATGGGGAGAAAGCAAGGACAGGGTACTGAATTTGGATGATCAGCCATGATCGCATTGAATGGCGGAGCAGGCTCGAGGGGCTGAATGGCCTACTCCTGCTCCTATCTTCTATGTTTCTATGTGAAGGAGCAAAGGGATTTGGGTGTCCATGTACACAAATCACTAAAAGCTAGTGGACAGGTAAAAAAAGTCATGAAGGCTAATAGAATGTTGGCCTTTATCTTAAGGGGGTTGGAATTCAAAAGTGATGCTTCAGTTGTATAGAGCCTTGGTCAGACCCCATCTGGAATTTTGGGCACCGCACCTCAAGAAAGATATACTGGTCTTGGAGTGGGTACAGCACAGGTTGATACTTAAAAGGGTTAAATTAGGAGGACAGGTTCCATGAACTTGATTTGTATTCCCGTGCATTTAGAAGGTTGAGGTAATTGAATCGAGGTGTTTAAAATGATAAAGGGATTTGAAAGGGTAGATACAGAGAAACGCTTTCCTCTAGTGGGGGAATCCAGAACAAGAGGGCATAATCTTAAGATTAGAGCTAAACCATTTAGGAGTGAAATCAGAAAGCACTTTTTCATGTAAAGGGTAGTGGAAATTGGAACTCCCTCTTCCCCCAAAAGACTGCGGATGCTGAGACAAAAGAAATGTTTAAGACCGAGGTCAATTGATCTTTGTCGGGCAAGAGGATCAAGGGATGTGGAATAAAGGAGGGTAAGTGGAGTCGAGGTACAGACCAGCCACAGTCTAACGGAATGGCGGAGCAGGCTCGAAAGGCCTCCTCCTGTTCCTACGTTCCCGTAATGCACCTTCCGTGGCGATGCGAGGCTGCTTCAGTTAAAAGTAAAAGGCATTTCTGTGACATCTGGTCGCTGTGTGAAAGTAGAGATTGTTGAAACAGCTGGCTAGTTGAGGCACACAATCCCAACGCGACTGGAGGCAGGGTGAGCATTTTCAACTCCTCAAACATTTTTTTTCCCCCTCAGTTTTTGAAACCAATAGGATTGAAGTCTGCCATCTTGTTGGGGACTACAAAACACTGTTTCTTAGAAAAAGGAGAAAGGGGCGTGAATGGGGTACGAGTCTCCGAGAGTGGTGGGGGCTCATCAAAAAGGTTTGGGAGCCTCCGACTTAAATATCACCCTACCTTTTCTCTTTCTTTAGACCCGAACGTTATCTCCAACATTATCTGATTTTATTTCAGAATTGCATTTTTTTTCCTTGTTTTAATCTGCGACAGTATTCCGGCCTTGTGTGAGGATTAGCAGATTATTTACGGGAGAGAGATTATTGGGAGCAACAATGGATGCAATTCACACAAGCACTGCAGGTTAAAAAAAATTTTTTCGATTCAAACACCTTCAGTTTACAAGCTTGGTAAACACGGCCTCACAAGCACAAAATTGCTCATCAGATGCCATTTATAAATACAAAATATTTTATTGGCCTTCCTCTTTCGGGTCTATGCCAATTACTTAAGTTAATAATTTATTACATGCGGCTTCCCCTTTCACCGCCTCATTAGTTAATGTACTGCAGCTCACTCGGGAAAAAATTTCCATTATTTGCCACACCCGAATGTTTGAACGGCTGCGGTATACTTGGATACATCATGCAAAGACTTGCAAACAGCATCACTGTAACACAGTTAAGCAGCCAAGTATAAAACTGGAAATGTGTGAGATTTAATGAATCTGCAATTTTGCCAGAGCACTAGGAAGCATGAAATAAGAAAGCTCAGCAGTTCTGACGCAGGGTCATCGACCTGAAACGTTAACTCTGTTTTTCTCTCTCCACAGATGTTGCCTGACCTGCTGAGTATTTCCAGCATTTTCTGTTTTTATTTGAAATAAGTAAGGGTCATTTCACCCATTACGCCCCCTTTCTGGTCATTATCACATTGCTGTTTGTGGGAGCTTGCTGTGCGCAAATTGGCTGCCACGTTTCCCACTTTACAGCAGTGACTACACTCCAAAAAAGTACTTCATTGGCTGTAAAGCGCTTTGAGACGTGGTGGTGGCTGTGAAAGGCGCTATATAAATGCAAGTCTTTTCTTTCTTCCAAGAGATCAACACAATTTGCACCAAATAGAATTCACCCCAACTTAATCAGTCTTCTGAGCACACGATAGTGTTGCAGTTATGGTGCTGGACTAGAAGACCAATAGTGCTGCAATTAATTTGATTAGTAGCCTCCTGCCCAAGCTTGCTGGCCTGCCCTTCAGGTCACCTGATGGCTATCATGAGAAACAGGAGCCCCTGCCTCTGGTGCACTTGCTGCAGTCAGATTTCGATCGACTCCTCCTCGAAGATGGGCGCTGTGCTGTTGCCAGAACTGCTCTCAGACATGTTCTTCGGTTGTTGCAACAGTATCAGCAAATACTATTCAAAAAAAAAATGCTCTTGCCCCTTTAAGCTGCTGCAGACCTTTAAGATCTGCAACAGCACATAAATGCTAGGCCCTTGTTCAATAAGCGCTGAACCGCAGGCTGTAGCCGAACTGGAATTCACCGACATTATACAAATGTGCTAAGCCCCCCCCAAAAAATACAGCCGGGTTTAGTGAGGTTCAAGTCAGGCACATGTGAACTGTGCACCACCCACCTTACACTGGGGCGAATAGCCCATATGAACATAGGTCACATTGTAGAGTTAGCTTGTTGCTAACACTGGTTACAGAAAACCAAATTAGGTCCTTGGAATGGTTGGCATCAAATTTGAAAGCAGAATAGAGAGAAAATAGATTTTCTATTCCACAACAATGATGTCCCTCATTCTGACCAGCAAAAAATATAATCCTTCTCCCCACCGTGCATTAAAAAAAAACACAATGGCCTATAAATTGGGCCGTGGCCATTTTTGGGCACACGGGGGCGGGGGGGGGGGGGGGGGGTGTAGTTCGTGCCGCACCGCCACCCCCAGCCACCCCTGCCCTCAAAAGATGAAACCCGAGGCTCTCCAGAGATGGTCAAGCCCCAAGACCATAAGACCCAAATCTGTCACTGAATGCAGCCCTTCCTCCCAGTCATATTCCCACAATCGCTGCACGCTTAATGTAAAGCCCAGCTAAAACTCCAATCTTCCTCCTGTATCAAATGGTGCTTCACAGGATATCTGAAGACTGTGCAGTGAGCTGGGGATAGAGAGGAGAAGAAAAAAATAGGAGCAAAGAATTCTGTACTCACGTCTTGAGGGCAGTACTCCATCTGCTGGAAAAATTCTAGTCCCCTTTCCGGGGGGGTCTCATGTGTTGACTGACAGCAAGCATCCATCCCTTCTTTAATTGCCACATTGATGTTTTTGACTGAGAAAGTGCATAAGGCCGACTTCCGACGCAAGACGTTGGTTTTGGGCTCACTTTCTGCAAAAACTCCAAACAACACATCATCATTCTCTGTAACTTTAAGCATCTTGGCAAGATGCCTACCCGGTTTAGCCAAATAAGCAGCTTGCAATACATTGTATATGGTGTCCCTGGCCCCGGGTGTCATCCATGGCTCATAAAAGCACTCCAGGACAAGCTCACGGTAATTTCTGACCTCGTACTCTCCAACCTTCAACCGAGCGATTCTAGTTTGATAGCTTTCTGAGGTTGTGCTTTCCTTTTGAACGGTTAGAAAGTAGACATAGTCACCAGAGCTGAAGGAATAAATGTAATCTATAGGATAGGAGTCTAGAAATTCATCCAGCACAGTTAAAGATGACTCATTATCAGAAGGGAATACAAACCCGTCCATTGTTGCCAGCAGTCTCTTCATTGATATTGACTTTGGACCATGCGTTTTTGCAACTGTGCTGTTGACTGTGGCACCAATGAACAAATAGGTGACATATGATTCTGCATGAACCTGCACTTGGGTGCCTAATGGGCTCGCCACACAGTCAGGACAAAGGCCAGGCCTATTGTTTTCCTTCTTGAATAGACAAGTCAGGTCACTGAGATTACCCTCCATGAGATGGTGCTGGTAGCAGATGCCATGTTGAGAGCTTCCACAGCTATATAGATATGGGTCGATAAGATCAAACACGAGGACCTCATTGTCATTATCTTCCATGCCAACTGTCGGCTCCCAGTCTGTCACACAACGTTTGCACATCGCACAGTCCGGGCTGCCAACTGGACCGGTCTGCAGTTCAGACGTCTTTTTGAGAGCCAAGTTTAAAGCGTACAACCGGTTCCTCACTGCTAGATAGATGCCTCGTGGCTCATAACCATACACCACTATATTCTGGATTGGTTGTTCTGCATTAAAATTGGTCAGGGTGTATTGGACATCAAAGTCAAACTGTTTAGGCTCCCTCGGGCACTCGTGAGTATCACAGGATGAAATATGTGTCAATATCCATACAGTTAGCCAGAGGAAGATTTCTGCCCCAGATGTCATCCCGTTGCCAGACGTCACTTCAATGAGGGTTGTTGGTGGGTGGGAGGTGAAGAGATCAGCAATTTCCAAATTTTCAAACAATCAAGAAAAAATTCCTTAACTTTTGAGCAGTCTTCTTCAGTCCTGCGATCATGACAAAGTACCCAAGAAACGGGGTTGTAATACGTTGATGTAGAACTACTTTTATACACTAAAGATGGGGTACGGGATCGTGCAGTTCAGACGCAAAACTCGTATCTTCTTCAGTGGAGTTTTCTTTCTGCAGCCACCTCCCAGATGTGAAGGCTGTCCTACTGCTACACCAGAAGGGGAAAAAAAAATTAAGTTAGCTCGCCGAAAACCAGGAATAGTTGCAGAATTTTCTCCCCTCGTTCAGTGTAATAACCCTTAAATAACAATTCAAAAAATAAGCACAAGGGACTTTAACAGAACATTTCATCTGCTGAAGAACTCACAACACCTTACAGTTTAAAGCACATTAACACAGAAACATAGAAGATAGGAGCAGGAGTAGGCCATTCGGCCCCTCAAGCCTGCTCCGCCATTCAATGCGATCATGGCTGATCATCCAAATTCAGTACCCTGTCCCTGCTTTCTCTCCATATCCCTTGATCCCTTTAGCCTCAAGAAATATATCCAACTCCTTCTTGAATATATTTAATGAATTGGCCTCTACTGCCTTCTGTGGTAGAGAATTCCACAGGTTCACCACTCTCTGGGTGAAGAAATTCCTCCTCATTTCTGTCCTAAATGGCTTACCCCTTATCCTTAGACTGTGACCCCTGGTTCTGGACTCCCCGACCATCGGGAACATCCTTCCTGCATCTAGTCTGTCTAGTCCTGTTAGAATTTTATAAGTTTCAATGAGATCCCCTCTCATTCTTCTAAACTCCAGCGAGTACAAGCCCAATCGACCCAATCTCTCCTCATACGTTATTCCTGCCATCCCAGGTATCAGCCTGATGAATCTTCGCTGCACTCCTTCCATGGGAAGAACATCCTTCCTCAGATAAGGCGACCAAAACTGCACACAGTACTCTAGATGTGGTCTCACCGAGGTCCTGTACAACTGCAGCAAGACATCCTTGTTCCTGTACTCAAACCCTCTCGCTACGAAGGCCAACATACCATTTGCCTTCTTAACCGCCTGCTGCACCTGCATGCTTACCTTCAGCGACTGGTGCACAAGGACGCCCAGGTCTCGTTGCACTTCTCCTTCTCCCAATCTATTGCCATTCAGATAATAATCTGCCTTCTTGTTTTTGACACCAAAGTGGATAACCTCGCATTTATCCACATTATATTGCATCTGCCATGCATCTGCCCAATCACCCAACCTGTCCAAATCATACTGGAGTTTCTCGGCATCCTCCTCAGAGCACACACGCCCACCCAGCTTTGTGTCGTCTGCAAACTTGGAGATATTACATCTAGTTCCCTCGTCCAGATCATTAAATTCTTTCATATACTGTACTCTGAAAGTTTTAAAAAGATCACCTCAGGGGAATTAAAGTCAAAGGGATTTTACCTTGTAATTGTACTCATTTCCTTCTGACCCGCTCCAAGAGTCAGAATTACAAAAATAATTCCTCACCCTTTCCTGTTTCCCTGATTGGCTGCAAAAGGGAACTCACCCCCCGGTGCCATACACGGTTTTTACCTTTAGCATTCTTTAACACTTGCATGCCGGTTTTTCCCCTCAGAAGGCCCAGTCTTTTCTAAGCTCTCTTCCATCCTGCAGGTGAGATTTCCTTATAATAGTCAATCACTCAACTTTTTTCATTTGAGTTACCATTTTTGCATTCCATCCTGGAGTTCAAAAGAACTCTGCAGTTCTCTCGCTACCCAGCATGACCAGATAATTTATATTTTTATTTGAGAAATAAATATTGGCCAAGACACTGGGGAGAACTCCCCTGCTCTTCTTTGAAATAGTGCCATGGGATCGAAATAGTGCCGTGGGATCTAAATATCCTGAGGTCAACACCACAATGCAGCACCCTTTCATGTTGTCACTGGGTATCATCTGGTTTACTGGTGCCAATCTACTACTGAAAATAACACACTAAAAGCTGACATACTATAGTGCTGTAAAAGCAGAAAATGCTGGAGAAACTCAGCAGGACAGGCAGCATCTGTACAGAGAGAAACAGAGTTAACGTTTCAGGCCGATGATCTTTCGTCAGAACTAGAAAAAGTTAGAGATGTAACAAGTTTTAAGCATGTACAGAGGCAGGGAAAGCGGGGAGGGGAGGAAAGAACAAAAGGGAAGGTCCGTGATAGGGTGGAAGGCAGGAGATTAAAAATGATAAACAGGGTGATGGTACAAGGCGAAAGGAAATGGTAATGGGATAAGTATAGAAACAAAAGATGGGTCCAGAGGAGGTGTAAATGGGAATATCAGAATCATCAGCAACAGGTGCCGTCTGAAAAAATAGGGGCAGAGGTTATGATCTGAAATTGTTGAACTTAATGTTGAGTCCAGAAGGCTGTAAAGTGCCTAATCGAAAGATGAGGTGCTGTTCCTCGAGCTTACGTTGAGATTCATTGGAACAGTGTAGGAGGCCAAGGACAGAGGTCAGAGTGGAGGGGAGAATTAAAGTGACAGGCGACTGGAAGCTGAGGGCCACGCTTGCGGACTGAATGGAGGTGTTACGCAAAGCGGTCACCCCATCTGCATTTGGTCTACCCAGTGTAGAGGAGACCGCATCGTGAGCAGCGAATACAGTACACGAAATTGAAAGAGGTACAGGTAAATCGCTGTTTCACCTGGCAGGAGTGTTTGGGGCCCTGGTCAGTGGGAAGGGAGGAGTTAAAAGTGCAGGTGATGCATCTCCTGCGCTTGCACAGAGAGGTGCCGTGGGAAGGGCCGTAATGTTGCGTCATGTTCAATTAATCACCTCAAGTCACTCCCACAATGACTACTCTCCTGTAATCGAGAGGACGTCACCCTAGCTCAGTGCACTCGCCCCAGACACAACCCAAGTTTGGAAGGACGAAGTGTGTGATCCAATCACATGTTTTTCGCAGTACAGGTATTCTCAGTTTGAGCACTTCACATCCTTCAATACACTTTATTAAAATCCTAAAGGACACATTTTTTTTTTACAAGGGAGAGAGCCTTACCACCTAACAAAATGTTTCAAAGCTGGCGTTCCTACAATTTTATTAGTGACTCACTAATTACTGCGAAAACAGGCATTTTCCACATTTTTCATTCAAAAAAGAGAATATACCACAAGTCCCTCCCCCCCATGACAATATAGGATCCTACATTATGTGACACTGCACTGAAACTGGTCAACAAACACCAATTGTGCTTTTAGTCTTAATGGCTACCAAGAATATTTTTCTCATGTAGCTTTTTACATTCAGTAACCTCTATATAATATTAGATGGCCATTATTAAGTTACAAGATGTTGTAGCGGTTCGTGTAGATCGCCACTAAATAAGAGAGTTTGACTTCGACGAACTATTAACAAGTTGTTTATTTACAGGAACAGACTAATTACATCAGGTAAGATGGCTGACTGCAGGAGCACCATGGTATAGGTCTTGTCCCAGCGGGGACTCCACGAGGACTGAGTTCGCAGTCCTGTGGGGAGCGTGATGATGTCATCACGTTGTTCGCGTTTCCCGCGCTTAGGCCGTCACGTGATGCGCGTCGTTGCGTCGCTGGCCGTTGAGGCCGAGGTTGTGAGGCCGGGCTGTGCCGGTGCTTGCCGCGGGAGCGGAAGATCGCGTCGCTCCCATCGGCTGGCCGATGCGGCCGAAGACGCGGTAGGCCGGGCTGTGCTGGCGGCCGTCATGGAAAGCTGAGTCGGGCCGGCGGCCGCCGCACGCACGTCACGTCATACGTGACGTGACGTCAACACGTTAGGGTGCATCTTAAAGGGGCAACGGCCCCAACAGGTAAGTTAAAAGGGCAACGGCCCCAACAGGCAAGTTAAAGGGAATTATGTGTCTTTATGTAAGGTACAACCGGTGGTACCGCCACAATGTATTCCAATCTCAAGATTCATCAGAACCCGAAACCATTTGTATTTTATTCTGGTGATTTATGATAACACTTGACTTAGTGAGTCACTTTGATTGCTGCGGTGTAATAAATTGAAAGACGTCCAAAATCCTCTACACATTTCCTGTACAAGCTGATGTTATCACATGCCACCACTTAGTCACTTTTTGGGCTTGGGGAGGTGAAACTAATAATAAAAAAGGAAGCAGAGGACACTATGGTCCCAGTACTCAACTACAGACCATCAGTCACTGCCAGTCTTCCCTCTGCCATTAGGGAGGTAAGCTCTCAGTGTCAGCTGTGGCTCAGTGGGCAGCACTCTCTAGGTGGGAGGGGCTAGGAGTGAGCCAGGTGTTACTGGTTGCCTAATTGCAGCTGGGTGTTGGAGGGAGTTTTGTAAAAAGTTGGTGGTGGGTTTTGTTTTCACGTTTTAGGGCCTTTTTGGCCCACAAAAAACAGCCAGATGGCTGCTGAGGGGTCCGGAGAGCCGGGCCCCTTGGAGGACAGTGTTCCCGAGAGGAACTTAATTAGGGAAGAAACTGTGGTGGGAAAGGAAAAAAGAAGGCCCAAAGATTTGGGCCGGGACCCCAGGAGGTTTGGTAAAGAAAACCCGGTGGTGGTGCAGTGTGAAGATAAGAAGATTCGAGCCTGGGATATAATCCAGGTGGTTCATGAGGACTGTGGCGAGGGAAGCTGCTTTGCCTGCCGACCAAAGCCGAATGTGGGATTTGAGGTGATGGTCAGTGGCCATGAGGAGGTGGAAAAACTGCTACTCAGTCTGAAAGTTGGTGAGAAATTCTTGGAGGTGACTCTACTATATTCAGAGGAGGTGGTGGTTTCATTTTTGAACTTGCCAGTGTACATTGAGGACGAAGTGCTGAGCAAAAAGTTGGAGTCGTGGGACATTAAAATCTGTTCTAAAATAAAGGTATTATCCGGGAACACGGGTAGCAGACGGAACCCGGTATGTAAAGGTGCGGTTCCCAGAGGGGGTGAGGTCTTTGCCGTACAGTATGAAGTTCAAGACACTGGAAGGAGTGCAGTACTTTCGTGTGCTGCACGATAACCAAGTAAAGGTGTGTTACTATTGTCTGGGACATGACCATCTCATAAGAAACTGTCCAGATTTGTATTGTTACAATTGCGGTGAGTCGGGACATATCGCTCGGAGCTGCTTGGCGGAGAGCTGTGGGGTGTGTCACAAAGGCCCCACCCGCTGTGAGTGTGTGGCAGAAGGGAGCGATATGAGTGATGAGGAGATGGGAGAAGGAGAAGGAGATGAGAGTGGAACGGCCGGAGGAGTGGTGCAGTCGGAGGACACAGCCGGTAAAATGAAGGAGAAAGGAGCACAGGAAGAGGCAGAGGATGGCGGAGCGGAGAACGGGATGGTGATGGCGGAAAACACGGTGAGTACTATGGAGGGGAACAAAGACAGCAGCGGGCAGCGAGGGTCGAGTGCAGACTCGAGCCTTAGTGCGGTTCGGCTCCCCCTGGCTGCAGGGGAAGAGGAGGCGGGAGCGGGGTGTGTGGTGGATGTGGGTGCTCCGGGGAGAGGTGGGGAGTCGGATATCTTGGTGAGCGGGAGGGGGCAGGAAGGGGAGAGGGAGCAAGAGGCAGGAGCCTTAAGGGACAGCAGGATGGGATCGGCGAGATAGAGACATCAGAAGGGAACAATTTAGGTGCGCCATTGTCCCATGGAGAGAGGGAACAGGGTGCAAGGGTCAGAGGTGGAGATGTGGTCGAAGGGAGCAGCACAGTGGGAGAAACTGCGATAGCAGGAGGACTCTCTATGGGAGATGAAGTATCTGACGGGGAGCAGGATTATGTATCGGATGGGGAGCAGACAAAGGGGGTTGCAGAAGAGCTTGGGTGTGAGGAATTAGAGGGGGACAGAGACATGGAAGTCAGGGGTGGGGTGGCATCATGTGGAAAGGGAAAGGTTAGTGACGGGCAGAAGGAGGGAGGAAGGGCAGCTCCTGGGCCCAAACTTAATGCAAGGAAGAGGCTGAAACAGCAGGGAAAGTTTAAACAGGAGGTGAAAAAGAGTCAGAGGCTGCAGGAAAAAGCAACAGCTGCCCGAGAAGTTGGGAAGGAGCAGAGATTAAATGATGGGGAGATTATCAGGCATACTTCCCTTCTTCGGAGCCATGATTACATTGGTCTCGATTAATGTGAACGGACTGAGGGGTGAGAAGAAATTGCAGCAGTTGTTGCAGGGTTTTAAAGGTACGGACTTGTTGTGTCTGCAAGAAACCTTTTGGGATGAGGATATCCTAGAAAAAGAGTTCAGAAGGTTTGGAAGGGAGAGGTGTTTGTGAGTTGTGCAAACAATAACCATAGAGGGGTGGCTGTTTTGGTGAGTTCGTCCATAAAAGAGAACATTGCCTTGATGGACAAGGACGCTGAGGGGAGATTTTTATGGCTAAGGGTAAAAATGGAGGGATTTAACTGCGATCTCTAATATCTATGCACCGAACGACCATTGCAAGCGTCGTGAGTTTTTTCGGGGGTTATTCACTGAAGCGGCAGAGGTGGAAAATCCTTGTATAGTGGGGGATTTTAATGTATTTTTATCTCGGATGGACATTTCAGCCCAGATGACCTTTTAAGGATGATAACTCCAGAGGGATGATTGTAAAAATGATGGCAAATTTAAATTTGAGAGACTTATGGAGGGACCAGAACCCCATAAAAAGGGAGTTCTCCAGATCAGTTTGGGTGGGTGATGTTTTAAAACAGAGCCGAATAGATTTTGTGTTAATGCGGGAAGGGTTAAATTCTGAGGTGATGGAGATTTATTATAAAAAAAGTATTTTTTAGTGATCACTCGGCTTTGGCCTCAGAATTAGGAACAGCAGAGTTAAGATCAGTTCAGGGGTGTGGATTTTAAACAATCAATACCTGAAAGAAATTGCTTATAAAGAAAGGATTATAAACATAAAGGATGCTTGGAAGGAACCTTTGTTCTTGAAAGAAAGAAGAGTTTGGTGGGATAATTTCAAGTATGAGGTAAAAGTTTTTTCGGTGCGTTATGGGAAAAAGGAGGGCGGCAGCTAACCGGCGTCGAGAAGAGAATATAAATAAAAGGTTTACGGATGTCTGTAAAGCAGTTGACGGAGGGGATAAGGGAGCGGAGACTAAGTTCCGGGTGCTAAAGGAAGAGTGGGAATTATTGCAAGCTGAAAAATGCTAGGGGGCCATTCTCCGTGCAAAGGCTAGAGATGCATTGGAGGGCGAAAGATGCACTAGATATTTTCTAGAGCAAGAAAAGCTGCGACAGAGATTATCGTTAATTGAAGAGTTGAAGGTTGGGGAGAAGATCATTCATGAAAGTGGGGAGATTTTAGAGGCGGCTAGCAGCTTTTATCAAGAGTTATATACTAAAGAAGGCATTTCCAATTTGGCGATGGAGAAGGTTACTGCTTTTATTGAAGAGGGTTTAAAGGATGATGAGAGAAGCATGTGTGACAAAGAAGTAGGATTAGCAGAAATAAAAGTAGCAATAAGTGGAATGAAGGGGGGGAAAAGCCCAGGGTCCGATGGACTAAGTGCAGAATTTTATAAAGAATTTTGCGAGATTTTAAGTCCATTGCTCTTAGAAGTTTTTAAGGAAATTAAAATTGAGGGCAGCCTGGCCCCATCTATGAGGAGAGGGATCATAAGCTTAGCTTATATAAAAATAAAGGGGATAGACGGGATCTGAAGAATTGGAGGCCCATCACATTATTAAATGTGGATTATAAGATCTTGGCGAGGGTTATGGCAAATCGTTTGAAGGAGGTGTTACCGCAGATAGTTTGGCCCTCTCAGTCCTATGGAGTCATAGGCCGGGACATCGCAGACTCTGTGATCTCAATCAGAGATGCGATGGAGCTCATGGAAGAGAGTGGGAGGGAGGCTTATGTATTAAAGATAGATCAAGAGAAAGCCTTTGATAGGGTCTCTCATGTGTTTTTATTGAAGGTTTTGGAAGCATTTGGTTTCAAGGAAAATTTCATTCAGTGGATAAGGATTTTTTATTCAAACATATTTAGCTGTGTTAAATGTAATGGTTTTTTATCCAAGTATTTTCCGATACAGAGATCAGTGAGACAGGGTTGTCCCCTGTCCTCATTGTTGTACACATTGGTAGTAGAACCATTAGGTTACATGATGCGAAAGAAACAAGTTGTAGTTAGGATTGGGGTCCCCAGTCCTGGGCTGGTGTCGGTGATACACCAATATGCAGATGACACAACCTTAACATTGAGAAATGGGGAGTCAGTGAGGAAAGCTATGGATGTCGTGGAGGAATATTGTAGAGCTTCAGGAGCCAGAGTGAATTATAGTAAGTCCCAATGCCTGGTTGCAGGGAGTGGTAGGGGGGGATGGTTGGGGGAATGTCCCTTTAAGGTGGTGGAGGTTTTGGAAGTTCTGGGGGTGCATGAAAGACAGGGATGAAGTGGATCGATTAAATTGGGAACCGAAGGTTATGAAAATTAAAAAGATTTTGGGAAGATGGGAAACAAGGTGGTTGAAAGTGCAAGGAAGAGCGACAGTGGTGTCTGCCCTCCTGCTATCTAAGCTATGGTACTTATTGACGGTGGAGGATATTCCTGAGTGGGCGGAAAAATCCATCCGAGAGGCTTGTGTGAGGTTTTTATGGGAAGGGAAACCAGCCTTGGTGGCTTACAATACCATCATTGGACGGAGAAATCAGGGAGGACTCAATTTCCCAGATATTGATTTGAAGAAAAAATCCTTTAGAATCAAATGGGTGAAGAGATTTCTTCAGAAGTCAAATACAAGTTTTTGGAATAGTTGTTTTGAGCATTTTTTTAAACGAAGTGGGATAGGAGGGCAGGGGGCAGGGGGCAGGGAACAGGGACAGGGGCAGGGACAGGGTCACTGGCAAGGCTTGGAAGCTAAGCAGAGCCAGGCCTGGTTAGTACCTGGAGGGGTGACCATCAGGGAAGACCAGGTGCAGAAGGTCACGGAAGGAGCCCCGAGGAGGGGCGGTTGGTGAGAAGGTCACGGAAGGAGGAGCGGCTGGTGAGCAGGCCCGGGCGTTGGGCTGAAGATTGTCGGACAGGAGGAATGGTGGAAATGGAATGGCGGCGCGCACCGACGCAGCGGCTTTGCTTCTCCCAGTCATGGGAGCTTGCAAGATCACATTTCGTTGTTCATGTACTTGTGCAATGACAATAAAGTTGAATTATTATTATAATATGTTTTTGAAATCGATTAAACTTCTCCCTAGGTTTTATAAGGGGGTTGTAGAGACTTGGGCCCAATTTGTAAAAAGTGTGCAGTTTATGCCCAAGGGGGCTGAGGAATTTTTAGAACAGCCCTTATTTTTGAACAGGTGGGTCAACATCGAAGGAGAGGTTTTATTTAATCAAGCTTTTATAAAAGCTGGGATTATATCTGTGAAAGATGTATTATACGAGGTGATTCCAGGTTGGTTGCCGGAAGCGATAGTGAGGGACATGGTGTGGGAGGAGGATCGGGAGGTAGAAGGAAAAGCAATAGGAATCATGTATGGGAAGATTGTGAGGGCAATGCCACAGGATTGGATGGAAGAAATAAATGCGGAAATCTCCAAAGGAAGTAAAATGCGTCCTGCTTTTCCAAGCTTTGTACTGGAGAAAGGGGGAGAGTTGGTTCAATTTGACAACTGTAATACTCGAGATTTCTATGAGGTATTTAGAGAATGGAGATTCAAGACACCTGCTGGTCAGGAGTTTTGGCAGAGTATATACCCATAGCTGGACTTCAACAGGATTTGGAAGGGAGTGTGGCCGAATTTTAAATGCCCAGAATGGATTGAACTGGATTTCAAATTGGCCCATAACCGGATTTTTACCATGACGATCTTGTGCAAGATTGGACGAGTGGAGGCGGCAACTTGCCCAGTGTGTGGGACATGGGCTGAGACTCTGTCCCATTTACTGGTGTTATGTCTGCAGTTAAATGACTTTAAATACTATGTTCGACAGTTGTGTGAAGCTTTTTTGCTGGGTGGGGACCGAAGAGCGAGAATGGGAATCCCGTGGGACTCAATTTTGAGATGGGGATTGCAGGAGAGTCTGCCAGAATCTAGCGGAGCAGCAATTAATTTAATGTTCAGTTTGGCTAGATTCGTGATTGTGCAAAGAAGGAATGTTCTGTTTTTTAAGGGGAGGAGAATCAATCTAAAAGAGTATTTTAAATATAAGCTAAAAGATCATAAGGCTCTGTGGATGTTTTATTCAGAAAGGAATTTAAGGACAGTATTTTACAACCAATTTTTAAAGTACAATCGATTAATATGTTACAGGTGACAAACTAAACTTTAGGTTTTGATGTTAAAATGTGGTGGCGGAATGGCTGTGCAGAGCGGTGGAATTGATTTGTATCATACAATGTAATGATCACGACATTGTAAATGTTCTTAATGTTCAATAAAGTATAATATATTTTTTAAAAAGTGGGCAGCACACTCGCCTCTGACTCAGAAGGTTGTGGGTTCAGGTCCCACTCCAGGGACTGGAGCACAAAAACCTAGGCTAACACTCCAGTGCAGTGCTGAGGGAGTGCTGCACTGTCAGAGGTGCCGTCTTTCGGTTGAGACGTTAAACCGAGGCCCAATCTGCTCTCTCAGGTTGACATAAAAGATCCCATGGCACTACTTCAAAGAGAAACAGGGGAGTTATCCCCGGTGTACTGGGGCCAATATTTATCACTCAATCAACACCACTAAAACAGATTATCTGGTCATTATCACGTTGCTGTTTGTGGGAGCAAATTGGCTGCCGCGCTTCCTACATTACAACAGTGACTACACTTCAAAAAGTACTGTCATTGGCTGTAAATCACTTTGGGATGTCCTGAGGTTGTGAAAGGCGCTATATAAATGCAAGTCTTGCTGCCCCAGAAAGCTGTGGAAGCTACATCATTAAATAAATTTAAAACAGAAATAGATAGTTTCCTAGAAGTAAAGGGAATTAAGGGTTACGGGGAGCGGGCAGGAAATTGGACATGAGTCTAGGTTCGGATCGGTCATGGCCCTGTGGGTAGTGGAGCGGGCCCAGGGGCCGTGTAGCCTGGTTCTGCTCCTACTTCTTGTGTTCTAATTCTGTGTTAGATTTCAGGAGATGGTTTTATTCCTGTTCCTGGCTGGGGTGGAGATCGCCTTTACAGAAGGTAAGTACTGTAGAAAATATAGGGACAGAGTGATCTCTTGGAAGAGTTTCGATCGCCTAGATGGGTCACAGAATCACAGAATCACAGAAACCCCACAGTGCAGATAGAGGCCATTTCGGCCCATCGAGCCTGCACCGACACATATCCCACCCGATCCCCGTAACCCCTACACCAACAGTTATCCCACCCTATCCCCGTAACCCCACGTATTTAATCCCCCTAACACTAAGGGTCAATTTATCATAGCCAATCAACCTAACCTGCACATCTTTGGACTGTGGGAGGAAACCGGAGCACCCGGAGTAAACCCACGCAAACACGGAGAGGAATTTCCCAGATTTTTTCTCCCAAATTGGCCATTGGGTTTTTTATCTGGTTTTTCGCCTCTCCCGGGAGATCACATGGGTTCGGGTGGGATGGAGAGTGATAGAAGATTTGAGGTTAGGATCAAATCAGCCATGATCTTATTGAATGGTGGAGCAGGCTCGAGGGGCCGATTGGCCTACTCCTGCTCCTATTTCTTATGTTATGTTTTTCTTTCTAAATGTGTTGTATATTAGAGAAAGATTAAGAGTTTGACTCGAATCTGGCATAACTGTTTCTCTGAGGTTTCTGCCGAAATTACCACAGGAGAGGAAGAGAAACCCTGTCGAAGTTTTAGACTTAAATGTATAAACCTTCATAATGTTTTTAAATCGCTGATGTATCCGTATCCAATGTTGCTACGGTTTAAATTCATTTTTATTAAGTGATTTCTTGTTATTTTTGTCCCCCCATCATTGGCTAATATTTCGTATTAAAAAAAATCTGGCCTTCACCATACAGAATTTGTTTTTGGTATTGTTCCAAAGGCAACATACTTCCTTAACAGAACTCTCAAGTTTCACAATTTTAGTGAACTATTAAGCACCATCACTCCTCTTAAAACATTGAGAAATTAAGACTAAATAGTCTACATGCTCTGTCGGATGACTTCTGCAGTGAAAAATGTTTAATATCTTTTACTCGTTTAAAAAATGTGCAGTAAAAAAATATTGCAAATTTAAGCACAGAATACGATACAATTCAGGGGTTGGAGAAGAATCACGTCAATATGGTAGCAGTCACTTCCAGTAAATCAGCATGGAATTGTTTGAGGGACTGCTCCAATTTACGTTAACCAGTAAAACACCGCGCTCAAATCTGATGCTTGGTTCAACTGTTAGATTTTTCACTTGGAAAAGCCGATACACTGCATTCTTAAAGCCAAGTGTGTTCACTTGGTTCACGCTCATCTCAGTCAGAAGGTTATGGATTCGAGCCGCACTGCTGCACATGAGCACACAATCTAAAGAAAGACCTGCATTTATATAGCGCCTTTCATGACCTCAGGTCATCCCAAAGTGCTTTCCAGCCAATGAAGTACTATTTGGAAGTGCAGTCACTGTTGTAATGTAGGAAACACGGCAGCCAATTTGTGCACAGCAAGCTCCCACAAACAGCAATATGATAATGACCAGATAATCTGTTTTTAGTGATGTTGATCGAGGGATAAATATTGGCCAGGACAGCGGGGATAACTCCCCTGCTCTTCTTCGAAATAGTGCCGTGGGATCTTTTACACCCACCAGAGAAGGCAGATGGGGCTGACACTCTAGTGGAGGCCTTGGAGTGGTGTATTGTTGGAGGTGTTGTGCTCTGGATGTGCTCTTAAGCCACAGTCCAGCTCAGGGACAATGAACCGAGTAGCTTCCTTCTGTGCTGTAATCACTACAACTCTTAAGATTGCTGTCCGCATGTGGTCGACGTGGGCATTACAGATCCTAAGCCACCATCTGAAGAGCAGGAGGTTCTCTTGATGACCATGCTTCTCCATGGTCTTTCATCAAACAACGCAAAAATAAAAATAGATTAGCTAGTCATTCATAGAGTCATAACGGCACAGAAGGAGGCCATTCGGCCCATCGAGTCCGTGCCGGCTCTCTGTAGAGCAATCCAGTCAGTCCCATTCCCCCGCTCTATCCCCGTAGCCCTGCAAGTTTATTTCCCTCAAGTACCTATCCAGTCTCCCCTTGAAAACATTGAGTGTCTCCGCTTCCACCACTTCCGTCGGCAGCAAATTCCAGGTTATCACCACTCGCTGCGTAAAAAAGTTTTTCCTCACGTCCCCCTTGTATCTCTTGCCCAAAACCTGAAATCTGTGTCCCCTAGTCCTTGTACCATCAACTAGTGGAAACAGCCTTTCCCCGTCTAGCCTATCCAAACCCGTCATAATCTTGTACACCTCTATCAAATCACCCCTCAACCACCTTTGCTCTAATGAAAACAAATCCAGCTTCTCCAACCTGTCCTTGTAGCTAAGATCCCCCATCCCCTGAACCATTCTGGTAAATCTCCTCTGCACCTTCTCAAGGGCATTCACATTCTTCCTAAAGTATGGTGACCATAGAGTCATAGAGTTATACAGCACAGAAAGAGGCCCTTCGGCCCATCGTGTCTGCGCCGTCCATCAAGCCCTGTCCAATCTAATCCCAATACTCCAGTTGTGGCCTAACCAGCGCTTTATAAAGGTTCAGCATAACTTCTCTACTTTTGTATTCAATACCTCTATTTATGAAGCCCAAGATCCCATATGCTTTGTTAACCACTCTCTCAATATGTCCCGCCAACTTCGGGGGCCTATGCACATTAATTCCCAGGTCCCTCTGTTCCTGCACACTCTTTAAAACTGTGCCATTAAGTTTATATTGCCTCTCGCTATTCCTTCTGCCAAAATGCATTACCTCACACTTCACTGTATTAAATTCCATCTGGCACTTGTTTGCCCATTACGCTAGCCTTTCTATATCCTGTTGCAGTCGATTGGTATCATCACTGCTTGCCACACCCCCAAGTTTGGTGTCATCGGCAAATTTAGAAATTCTACTCTGTATTCCAATATTCAGGTCATTTATATATATCAAGAAAGCAGTGGCCCCAGCACTGACCCTTGGGGAACACCACTGTCTACCATCCTCCAGTCTGAAAAGCAGCCATTTATCACAACTCGCTCTTTTCTGTCCTTAAGCCAATTCCTTATCCAAGCTGCCACTGACCCACCTATTCCTTGAGCCTCAATTTTGTTAACCAGCCTCCTATGTGGTACTTTGTCAAACGCCTTCCTAAAATCGCTGGAGTCATACCTAGCACAAAGGAAGATGGTTGTGGTGGTTGAAGGTTAATCATCACAACCCCAGGATATCGCTGCAGGAGTTCTACAGGGCAATGTCCTCGGCCCAACCATCTTCAGCTGCTTCATCAATGACCTTCCCTCCAACATAAGGTCAGAAATGGGGATGTTTGCTGATGACTGCACAGTGTTCAGCGCCATTCACAACTCCACAGATAATGAAGCAGTCCATGCCCGCATGCAACAAGACCTGGACGACGTTCAGGCTTTCGCTGATAAGTGGAAGTTAACATTCGCGCCACAGCAGTGCCAGGCAATGACTGTCTCTAACAAGCGAGAGTCTAACACCTCCCCTTGACATTCAATGGCACTGAATCCCCCACTACAGGTAGACTATCCTTTATCCAAAAACCTCGGGACCAGCCGTGTTTCGGTTTTTGGAAAATTTCGGATTTCGGAAGGTGGGTCGGCGGGGGTGTCGGCGTCGGCGGGGGTCCACGGGGGGGGGGTCGGCGGGGGTCCGCGGGGGGGGTCGGCAGAGGTCGGGGTCGGCGGGGGTCCGCGGGGGGGTCGGCGTCGGTGGGGGTCGGCGTCGGCGGGGGTCCGCAGTCGTGGCTTGTCCGTCGCTGCTAGCCTGGAATGCAATGAAGTTCCGCATTTCCACCAACAGGTCGTCGTGCTCGGTCGGAACAGGGGCCGGCACCGCCGCGGGCTCAGAGCTCTCGTTGCTTTCGAGCCATTGGAAGAGAGTCAGGTGGTTCCGCGGGGGGGTCGTGCGCACGACTTACGCTGACCCTCTGCTCAGCGTAAGTCGTGCGCCACTCTGGTCATGTCATGCGCACGACTTACGCTGACCGAAAAAACCTTCGGTTTTTAGAGGGTTTCGGTTTTCGGAAGTTCGGATAAAGGGTAGTCTACCTGTATCAACATCCTGTGGGTCACCATTGACCAGAAACTGAAGTGGACCAGCCACATAAATACTGTGGCAACAAGAGCAGGTCAGAGGCTAGGTATTCTGCGGCGAGTGTCTCGCCTTCTGACTCCCCAAAGCCTTTCCACCATCTACCAGGCACAAGTAAGGAGTGTGACGGAATACTCTCCACTTGCCTGGATGAGTGCAGCTCCAACAACACAAGAAACTCGACACCATCCAGGACAAAGCAGCCCGCTTGATTGACACCCCATCCACCACCTTAAACATTCACTCCCTCCACCACCGGCAGCCGTGGCTGCAGTGTGTACCATCTACAAGATGCACTGCAGCAACTCGCCAAGGCTTCTTCGGCAGCACATCCCAAACCCGCGACCTCTTCCACCTAGAAGGACAAAGGCAGCAGGCGCATGGGAACGCCAGCACCTCCAAGTCACACACCATCCTGACTTAGAAGTGTATCGTCGATACTTCATCATCGCTGGGTCAAAATCCTGGAACTCCCTCCCTAACAGCACTGTATGAGTACCATCACCACAAGGACTGCAGCGGTTCAAGGCGGCGGCTCACCACCACCTTCTCAAGGGCAACTAGGGATGGGCAATAAATGCTGGCATTGCCAGCGATGTCCTGATCCCATAAACAAATTTTAAAAAACCATCCATTGCATTCCCTTCATCAATCCTCCCTGTTACTTCATCCAAAAATTCAATTAGATTAGTCAAACACGATCTGTCTTTTACAAATCCGTGTTGGCTCTCCTTAATTAGCTTAAACCTCTCCAAGTGCCCGTTAATCTTTTCCTTGGTTATTGTTTCTAAAACTTTACCCACCACTGATGTTAAACTGACCGTCCCGTCCTTACACCCTTTCTTGAACAATGGTGTCACATTTGCCACTTTCCAATCCTCAGGCACCTCCCCCGCATCTAGCGAAGATTGGAAAATTAAGGCAAGCCCTTCCATTATCTCCTCCCCCAATTCCCTTAACAACCTGGGATGCAAGCCATCTGGACCAGGTGACTTGTCCACTCTAAGCATACCCAGCCTTTCTAGTACATCCTGTCATATCAATTTTCACCCCTTCCATTGCTTCTACCTTTTCCACTTCTACCGATATTTTATCAGCATCCACCTCCTTAATAAACATCGATACAAAGTATTCATTGAGTATTCCAGCCTTGCCCTGCGCCTCTAAGCATATATCACCTGCTTTGTCTCCAAAAGGCCCCACCCTGCATCTTACTACCTGCTTACTGTTTACATGCTGGCAGAAGATTTTTTGGTTCCCTTTTATGTTAACCGCCATTCTACTTTCATCTTCGCATCCCCTCTCAACTTATTGTATTTGCTCTGGTTCTCCCTTGAAGAATTCACCTGACATGCATCATACACCCTCTTTTTTTGTTTCATCATTTTCTCTGTCTCCCTCGTCACCCAAGGAGCCCTTGCTTTGGTTCCCTTACCCTTCCTTCTTGTTGGAATGTACTTAGCCTGTACTTGGAACATCTCCTCCTTAAAGATCACCCATTGTTCCATTACAGTTTTTCCTGTCAGTCTTTGTTTCCATTTTACCCTGGCTAGATCCTTTCGCATCCCATTGAAGTTAGCCCTATTCCAGTTTAGAAGATCCACTCTAGATTGTTCCTTACTCCACTCCATTGCTAATCTAAATCTTATGATACGATGATCACTCGTACCCAAGTGTTCTCCCACAGACACTTGGTCGACCTGGCCCACCTCATTCTCCAGCACCAGATCCAGCAATGCCTCCTTCCTAGTTGGGCCAAGAACATATTGGTCAAGGAAATTCTCTTGAACACATTTCAGAAATTCCTCCTGCTCCTTTCCCTTTACCCCAGCATTATCCCAATTGATATTTGGGTAATTAAAGTCCCCCAATATCACCACTCTATAGCTCTTGCATATCTCTGCGATTTCCCTGCAGATTTGCTCCTCTACCTCCCTCTCACTATTTGGAGGCCTATAGAAAACCCCCAATAGCGTGATCATATCCTTTTTGCTCCTCAACTCTAACCAAATGGATTCTGTCCTTGTCCCCTCAAGAACATCCTCCCTTTCCAACACTAAAGTCTTCCTTAATCAGCACTGCCACCCCACCTCCCTTTTTTCCTTCCCTATCTTTTTTGAACACTTTCTACCCTTGAATATTAAGTCCCCAGTCCTCACCATTTTCATGCCACGTCATATTGCCACACAACTAATTGTGCTTGCAGCTCACCAACCTTATCCACCACACTTTGTGCGTTTACGTAAATGCATTCTAAACCCATTTTTGTATTTCGTAGTCTTTCTTAGTCTGCTCCTATCTAATATGGTACTACTACCGCCTCTAGTACTATCTTCTCTAGTACTATCCAACACACTCTTTTATGCACCTTAGTCCTCTTTTCTACTCCTACATGCTGGTGCCCATCCCCCTACCAAGCTAGTTTAAACCCTTTCAACAGCACTAACAAACCTCCCCACGAGAATATTGGTTCCAGCTCAGTTGAGGTGTAACCCATCTGGCTTGTACAGGTCCCACCTTCCCCAGAAATGGTCCAAATGCCTCAGGAATCTAAAGCCCTCCCTCCTGCACCATCTCTCCAGCCACGCAGTCATCTGCTCTATCCTACTATTCCTGTACTCACTAGCACGTGGCACCGGGAGTAATCCGGAGATTACTACCTTTTGAGGTCCTGCTTTTTAATCTCTCTCGGTGGTTGACGGTGGATAGGCAATGACAAACATTTAAAGATCGCATGGATGAACTACAGAATTTGTTCATCCCCGTTTGGCATAAAAATAAAACAAAAAAGGTGACTCAACCGTGGCTAACAAGGGAAATTAGGGATAGCATAAGATCCAAGGAGAGGACATATAAATTGGCCAGAAAAAGCAGCAAACCTGAGGATTGGGAGCAGTTTAGGATTCAGCAAAGGAGGACAAATGGATTAATTAAGAGGGGGAAAATAGAATACGAGAGTAAGCTTTCAGACTGTAAAAGCTTCTATAGATATGTGAAGAAAAAAAGATTGCTGAAGTCAAGCGTAGGTCCCTTGCAGTCAGAATCAGGGGAATTTATAATGGGGAACAAAGAAATGGCTAACCAATTAAATACATACTTTGGTTCTGTCTTCACAAAGGAGGATACAAATAACCTCCCAGAGATGTCGGGGAACATAGGGTCTAATGAGAGGGAGGAACTGAATGAAATCAGTGTTTGTAGGGAAATGGCGTTAGGGAAATTGATGGGATTGAAGGCCGATAAATCCCCAGGGCCTGATAATCTACATCCTAGGCTACTTAAGGAAGTGGCCCTAGAAATAGTAGCTGCATTGCTGGTCATCTTCCAAAATTCTATAGATTCGGGCACAGTTCCCATGGATTGGAGGGTAGCTAATGTAACCCCACTATTTAAAAAAGGTGGTAGAGAGAAAATGGGGAATTATAGACCGGTAAGCCTGACATTGGTAGTGGGGAAAATGCTAGAGTCCATTATAAAAGATGTAATAGCAGAGCACTTGGAAAACAGTGACAGGATCGGACAAAGTCAACATGGATTTACAAAAGGTAAATCGTGCTTGACTAATCTACTGGAATTTTTTGAGGATGTAACTGGTAGAATAGATAAGGGAGAACCAGTGGATGTGGTGTATTTGGACTTTCAGAAGGCTTTCGATAAGGTCCCGCATAAGAGATTAGTGTGCAAAGTTAAAGCACATGGGATTGGGGGTAAGGTACTGACTTGGAGAGAGAACTGGTTGGCAGACAGGAAGCAAAGAGTTGCAATAAACGGCTCTTTTTCCGAGTGGCAGGCAGTGACTAGTGGGGTATCGCAGGGATTGGTCCTTGGACCCCAGCTATTCACAATATATATTAATGATCTAGACAAGGGAACTAGATGTAATATCTCCAAGTTTGCAGGTGACACAAAGCTGGGTGGGCGTGTGTGCTGCGAGGAGGATGCCGAGAAACTCCAGTATGATTTGGACAGGTTGGGTGATTGGGCAGATGCTTGGCAGATGCAATAGAACGTGGATAAATGCGAGGTTATCCACTTTGGTGGCAAAAACAGGAAGGCAGATTATTATCTGAACAGCAATAGATTGGGAGAAGGGGAAGTGCAACGAGACCATGGGTGCACCAGTCGCTGAAGTTAAGCATGCAGGTGCAGCAGGTGGTTGTAGTGTATGTACCTTTAAGGGGAGAACTACTTTTTACAGCTCCTGTATACTGTAGTACCGGCAGTGACCACACCTGTATATAAACCCTGAGTAGGGATCTGTACTGTTAGTTTTTAGAGTAACCCTCATCCAGTAAACACCTGTTGTTTGTTATCTGCAGTCTCTGTCTATTTATTGAAGGACACCATACATCAAGATACACGGATTTAACAGTGGTTAAGAAGGCAAATGGTATGTTGGCCTTCATAGCGAGAGGATTCGAGTACACGAGCAAGGATGTCTTGCTGCAGTTGTACAGGGCCTTGGCGAGACCACACCTTGAGTATTGTGTGCAGTTTTGGTCGCCTTATCTGAGGAAGGATGTTCTTGCCATGGAGGGAGTGCAGCGAAGATTCACCAGACTGATACCTGGGATGGCAGGAATGACGTATGAGGAGAGATTGGGTCGATTGGGCTTATATTCACTGGAGTTCAGAAGAATGAGAGGGGATCTCATTGAAACTTATAAAATTCTAACAGGACTAGACAGACTAGATGCAGAAAGGATGTTCCCGATGGTGGGGGAGTCCAGAACCAGGGGTCACAGTCTAAGGATAAGGGGTAAGCCATTTAGGACTGAGATGAGGAGGAATTTCTTCACCCAGAGAGTGGTGAACCTGTGGAATTCTCTACCACAGAAGGCAGTGGAGGCCAATTCTTTAAATATATTCAAGAAGGAATTAGATATATTTCTTAAAGCTAAAGGGATCAAGGGATATGGGGAGAAAGCAGGGACAGGGTACTGAATTTGGATGATCAGCCATGATCTCATTAAATGGCAGAGCAGGCTCGAGGTTGTAAGGTTCGAAAATTTCTGCACAACCCCAGAACACAAGGAAAGTCATTTTTAAAATGATTTTGGGAACATCACAGAAGAAATTTGTAAAAGGGGTAAAAATGTGGTTGGGCCAAACAGAAGATTTCAAAAAGAGTTGATTAAGGAAGAGACTTTTGGACTGTTTTAAAGAGTTATTGGGCAAAAGGGATTTAAAATAAAAATCCCAGGAAGTTTGGCTGGTTTAAAAGACATGTTCAGGCTTGCAAAAGGCTGGAACAACGGGGAGGCGGGGTGGGCCCCCAAGGTTTGGATATTGGACTGTCTAAGGAATGTTCAGGTCCGCCCCAGTTTTACATAAGGACAATGAAGCCTGTTTTCCCGCCGAGAATTCACAGAGCCAGGTATCGAATAAACAGGACATGTCCCCAGGAATACAAAGGAAGGAACATTAGCCCTACAAGTTACAGCAAACAAACCACAGTCCAAAGTCAATTAAAGAGATTGACAAATGTTTTGCATTTTTAAACTGGTTTCAAGGCAATCCCGAAACCAGTGAAAGCCGATTAAGTTTGGATGAGCCATCCCCGAAGCTCGTTAAAGTTTTTTTTTAAATTTAAATTAACGAACCCGCCAAATTTAACAAAGAAACCCGAGATTTGGCGGTCAGATATGCCAGGCCCCAAATTAGTATAATTGAGGCCTGCCTTTTCAGTTCAAACAGCATAAGTCGGTCAGTCAGTTCGTCAGAAGGTCAGCGAGAGCACAGTACAGCTCAAGAGAGAGATCATCATCAGAGACTCGAAGGAAGAAAGAAGAAACAGAGATCGCGGCAACGAAAGGCCTACAGAAACCAACAACCACCAATATTACCACCAACCAAGTAACATTGGGCCACCGCGACCAACAAGAAACCAACCGCCGAAAAACTCACGAACCAAAGACTTGTTTCCACTCTACAGGCTTACCCCTGGGTAAGATTTGGACACAAAAGACCCTAAAACTAGCCCTAACCAAAGAAAATTGGGTACTTACCCGATAGATCCAACAGCACGACTAACCGCATCAGCGGACAAACCCAAATTGAAGACCCAACGCAGGTGCAGTCTTCTACCATGTCCGAGGTACAGCAGGCCCCAACCTCCACAACTAAAGAGAACCCCAAAATCGCGAACCTCTACATCTGTCAAGAAAGTCATTTTGGTGAGCATTTCCTGGTCCTCTGGATTCCAGCCTAGCTAGTGTAGTGGGGTTGGGAGGTTAAGGGTTTTTGTGCATTGTAATCCTCCCTCGCTTATTTCTGAGTGTTCCCCACCCTTTTAAAATATAAGTTTTATTGTATTGTATATTTTCCTGTCTTAAAATAAAGATCTGAATTGTTTTTGACTAACCCAGGTGTCTGTTGCAAGTTTATTACAACCCCCAAATAAGTCCAAAGTCTAGAACAAAAGGGAGTGGGAGCGATTCGAACCGCTCAAAGGAGTCAGAGGTGAAGCTGACAAACAACCCACACCACCACCCCTTACAAGGGGCCGAATGGCCTACTCCTGCTCCTATCTTCTATGTTTCTATGTTTCCTAGCTCCCTAAGCTCTGCCTACAGGACCTCATCCCTCTTTCTGCCTATGTCATTGGTACCGATATGGACAACGACCTCTGGCTGCTCACCCTCCCCGCTCAGAGTGTCCTGCAGCTGCTCAGTGACATCCTTAACCCTGGCACCAGGGAGGCAACATACTATCCTGGAGTCACATCTATGGCCGCAGAAACGCCTGTCTGCTCCCCTACCACTATTGCTCTTCCACTCTTTTTCCTCCCACCTGTGCAGCTGAGCCACCCGTGGTGCCGTGGACTTGACTGTGGCTGCACTCTGCAGAGGAACCAGTGCCCTTACCAATACTCAGAACAGAATACTGGTTGGAGAGCACGACGCACTCCAGGGGACTCCTGTACTACCTGCCTGGTCCTCCTCTTCTGTCTGGCGGTCACCCATTCCCTCTCTGCCTGCACACTCTTAAGCTGTGGGGTGACCACCTCTAGAAATGTGCTATCCACGTAACTCTCAGCCTCGTGGATGCACCGCAGTGACTCCAGCCGCCACTCAAGCTCTCGAGTTGCTGTAGCTGGCGACACTTCCCACACATGTCGTTGTCCAGACTACGTGAAGCGTCCAGGACTTCCCACGTGGCACAGGATGTGCATTCCACGGGATGAGCTGCCCCGCCATGCCTCTATTTAATAGACTAAGAACTAACTTAGCAGAAATAAACTTAAAACTTAACAAAAAACACTCACCAGCTACTCACCAAACAGCTCCTTCCCTTGTGTCGATGTCATTTTTCTACTCTGACGTCACTCTCGAATCCTGCCTCGAGTTGCTGCCTCTCTCGCTCTGCTCCCGCTCTGGTCCCGCCCAGCTCCGCTGCCTCCTCCCAAATAAGTCTAGACTTATTTTATTTATTTAATTAGTCAAAGTCTTTAATCAACGATTATTTATAGTTAGTTTAACTAGTTAAGCTATAAATTTAATACAGTATTCTGTAGTTTCCCAATCCTAGTTTAAACCACTATCCTAGGTTAAGAGAGAGAAAAAAAACCTTAATACTCAGCAACCGATCACCTACCTGCTGTCCTGTGACGTCACACCTTGTTTTTTTCACTCCTGGATTTTTTTTCCTCTCTGCTCCGGTTCCCGGCTCAGTCCGCTCCTCCTCGGCAGTCCGCGGTGAGTTTAGGCTCCTCTCCGACTGCGATTTTGCTAATATGGCTGCGATTCTTGCCTACATTACAGTCACTGCACTTCGAAAGTGATTCACTCAATGTGAAGTGTTTCAATGATAGAATGCTACATAAATACAAGCCTCTCTTTCTTCAACGGGATTTGTCACTTTGTTAACAATTGGTGGTCATTGGTCAAGTGTCAGTCAGTCAGAGAATTTCTGGACAGAAGCTAAACTGAATATCTCGCATATTACATTTTTTTTGTTTTTTCTTTCTACCATTTTATCCAATACTCCACAAATTATTAACAAACCTTGTGGAAAAAGTGTAGAGATAGATTTCTATTCTCACTCATTTCAGCCCCTTTTCTGAAGGAGCTTTACAATGGGCTTCAGTGACCTTCACCAGGATTCCTCATCACTATCCAGTAGCCCCTGCAGAAAAGTATGCAGGTACAGATGCTGGGCAAGAACAGCATCGTGCTTGGCTGTAATGTCCTTGGTGGTCGAGTAACTTGCTGACGTCAGGGTTCACTTAGGAAGAACCACCACTTGGGCATGATGTTGGAGCGCTTCGATACCTGTGAATTGTAGCAGTACAAGGTGTTCGCTGTGGCTCAGTTAGTAGCACTCTTGCTTCTCAAGTCAGAAGGCTGTGGGTTCGAGCCCCACTCCAGAGACTTGAACAAAATTTAGGCAGACAATCCAGTGCGGTGCTGAGGGAGTGCTGCACTGTTGGAGGTGCTGCCTTTCGGGTAAGACTTTAAACCGAGGCCCTGTGTGCCTTCTCAGGTGGACGTAAAAGATCCCATGCTTTTGTAAGAGTGGGGGTGTCCTGGCTGACATTTATCCCTTGCTCAACATCACTAAAACAGACTATCTGGTCATTATCACACTGCTGTTTGTTGGACCTTGCTGTGTGCAAATTGGCTGCTGTGTTTCCTACATTAAAGAAAAAGAAAGACTTGCATTTATATAGCACCTTTCACGACCACCGGACATCCCAAAGCGCCAATGAAGTACTTTTGAAGTGGAGTCCCGGTTGTAATGTAGGAAAAGCAGCAGCCAATTTGTGCACAGCAAGCTCCCACAAACAGCAATGTGGTAATGACTAGATAATCTGCTTTAGTGATGTTGGTTGAGGGATAAATATTGGCCAGGACACCAGGGATAACTCCCCTGCACTTCTTCGAAATAGTGGCCATGGGATCTTTTACATCCAGCCTGAGAGAGAGCAGACGGGGTCTCAGTTTAACGTCTCATCCAAAAGACAGTGCAGCACTCCCTCGGTACTGCACTGGAGTGTCGGCCTACGTTCTTGCGGTCAAGTGTCTGGAGTGGACTTGAACCCACAACCTCCTGACTCAGAAGCGAGGGTGCTACCAACTCAGCCACTGACCGATACCTAGAACAGTGACAACACTTCAGAAGTACATCATTGGCTATAAACCACTTGGGATGTCCTTGTGAAAGGTGCTATATAAATGCAAGTCTTTCTTGTCACAACATGGGCCAGATAAAGAAAGATAATTGTGACTGTCAGGACGTACCATCAACTGTACAGAACGTAACCTGCATTGCAGAGCAGCTCATTAAAAGCTAGGGCATCTCAATTTCCATACCTGCCTTACTCTTTCCTTTAATGTATAACTGTGCATGGCTGGTTGATTGGAAGAGAGATATTATAACGTTTCATCTTTTTTTGCCGCACTTAGTAACTGCTTGCCCAGGCAACAAGCATCTCATTTTGTTGAGTTAATCACAGCCTCGGTCTATAACAGTTCTGCGGTTGAGCTATTGCGAAAATATTAAATCACCTCTCCATTCTCTGTCATTAGAAGAAGCCACATCCTAATGAGATGCCATGAATCTCCGTTTCTCCAGGCTGAAATCAAAGAGGAAAACTACCCAAATCCCAAAGATTCCAGTAGTTGCTTTCCCAAATCAACCGTGACTACCATCCACCTACTCCCATCAACAAGTCGGTGCAGGATTTGTTTTTGCAATTATAGAATCATAGAATGGTTACAGCACAGAAGGAGGCCATTCGGCCCGTCAAGCCCGTGCCGGCTCTCTGCAAAAGCACTTCAGCTAGTCCCACTCCCTCGCCCTTTTCCTGTAGCCCTGCAAAATTTTTTCCTTCAGGTACTTACCAATTCCTTTATGAAAGCCACGATTGAATCTGCCTCCACCACCCTTTCAGGGAGCGCATTCCAAATCTTAACCACTCGCTGAGTAAAAACGTTTTTCCTCATGTCGCCTTTGGTTCTTCTGCCAATCACCTTAAATCTGTGTCCTCTGGTTCTCGACCCTTCCGCCAATGGGAACAGTTTCTCTCTATCTACTCTGTCCAGACCCCTCTTCATTTTGAACACCTCTATCAAATCTCCTCTCAACCTTCTCTGCTCTAAGGAGCTTCTCCAGTCTATCCACGTAACTGAAGTCCCTCACCCCTGGAATCATTCTCATAAATCTTTTCTGCACCCTCTCCAAGGCCTTCACATCCTTCCTAAAGTGTGGTGCCCAGAATTGGACCCAATACTCCAGTTGAGGCCGAACCAGTGTTTTATAAAGGTTCATCATAACTTCCTTATCATAACTAATGAAAATGTTTTCTCCATTCCTCCCACTCTCCCACGGGCAAAGTATACGTCCAATGCAAACAATTCCGCAGTCAGAGCAACAATTTGCAGAAAGTTAGCGCATATCCGGTGGCCAGGCCAAGACTTCAATGGTCTCTGGAATCAGCAGAAATGGCAAAAAGAAAAGAATCGAAGTTGTTCAATTTTACTGCCTTACACTTCAGCCTATTTTACACCCAGGTAGAGGCCATCTGAGAAACAGCCACCGCAATCCAAAATAATAAGTTTGCCTTTCTTTAGAAATAGCATTGTGCAGATCTGCTGAGGGAGGGCAACTAAATCGCCGATGGGTAATTACAGGTAGGCGGTATATTGGAGTCAGACTTTCCAAATATCACAACACGACAGCTTAGAAATGCAAAATAAAATACATTTTTTTTTTTTTTTTTAAATCGGGGAACAATGGTAAACCCAAAATGATTGCTCAATGTTTCCCCACAAACATTTCCACACAGAATCGCACCCACTTCCCTCCATTTAACATCCCTCATTCTGAAAGAAGTGAAGTGCAAACAGGTCACGGTCATTCACATCTGCTGCATTCAAAAGAATTCAATTCTACTTGTCGAGTCAGTGCTATGTTTTGTGAATAAGTGATCGCAAGTTTTTTTTTTAAATCGGTTTTAAATGAGCGGTAAACAGAAGTGATCCAAATATTTCACAGCAAAAATGATACAAGGTGGCCTAACAGAGTACCAAATAGTACATGGAGGAGGGGCGTGGTGGGGTGGGGTGGGTGGTAGAGAAGGTCAAGCGTAAGCTGAACGCACGGTAAGAGGCATGGTCAGGAGTCACTGAATATCCACACAGGTTGGTCAAACTACATTTTTTCCACCAACTCTGCCAAAATCTGAAAGCACGAGCCTCTCGGGGAGATAAATCAATGAATCATCATACTGGTGGCACTGATGGAGTTAAGCGCTTAATGAACGGAGGGCCGATTTCCAGGGACATATTCTAAAGCAACATGCAAGTTTCAACAATAAATGATCAGTACTCAGATTTACAATGTTATGTCCGCAGTCATTTTAATTTAAAAGCAGGAGTGTCATTCCGTTAATTCACCTCGAGTGCTACCCAGTCACAACTCAAGTCATACAACTTTACAACAACTTGCATTTATGTAGCACATAGTAAAACGTCCCAAGGCGCTTCACAGGAGCGTTCTCAGACAAAAATTGACACCGAGCCACATAAGGAGACATTAGGGCAGGTGACCAAAAGCTTGGCCAAAGAGGTAGGCTTTAAGGAGCGTCTTTTGGAGGAGAGAGCGAGCGAGGGATAGATGCAGAGAAGTTTAGGGAGGGAATTCCAGAGCTCAGGGCCTACGCAGCTGAAGGCACGGCCACCAAAGGTACAGCGATTATAAATCGAGGAAGTGAAAGAGGCCAGAATTGGAGGAGCGCAGCAATCTCAGGAAGCCTCCTGTAATTGTTTGAAAAAATTATAATCAAATCAAAAAAAAACATAATTTGCCAAGTTTCAAACTTTTTTCTCTCTCTCTAGGTTTCATACGCACTATTGCCTAATCAAAGCAGCTAAACCTGCTGCCAGGCCGACTGTTGTGAATCCCAGCTAGGAAGTAAGAGCAGCCCACGGTTTGACTCAGCCTTTGATTTTTCCATCATGGCACAAGGACATGGCCTGACACACAGGGATCAGCAGACGTAGACCCACATAGTAATAACATCGCAAACAAAAAGCATAGCCACATACAACTGTTTGGTGCAAGGGAATTTTAATGCCCAGCTGTGGCAAAACCACTAAGTGACTTACATAATTGTCTGTAACCAATGTTATTACCTCTAGCATTAATTGTCTGTAACCAATGTTATTACCTTTCAAGTTGGCTCTGGTTAAACAGAGCTAGATCGACAACATCGCGATCTGACGCGATGACGTCATCACGTGGGTCACGTGACGTCCCCTTCGGCGGGAAACGTGATGACGTGATGACGTCAGAGGTAGGAGGGCGGGACCAGCGAGTCCTCGTGTGGATTGAAAGAGAAAAGACCTGTTTTGAGCTTCTCCTGTAGTTTCTTGTTTTGTAAAGTTCTTAGACAATAAATTCAGTTTGGTAACTTCCAGTAAGTTATAGATTCTTTGTTAGGAGTGCAGAGACTCCTACATTGGTGACCCCGATTCCTCGCGATCGTTTTTCGCGGTGAACGGCGAACACAGGCCAGTGATGGAGGCCAACGCAGTGGCCTTGAAGCTCCCCCAATTCTGGGAACAACAGGCAGCCTCTTGGTTTGTGCAAGCCGAGGCGCAATTTGAGCTCCGCAACATCGTTCAGGATCAGACCAGATATCTCCACGTGGTCTCCGCCCTCGAGAGCTCGACGGCGTCGAGAATCATCAGCCTGCTGGAGAGTCCTCCGACTGCTGACAAGTATGTCGCCATCAAGACACGATTGCTGCAGGTATTTGGTCTCACCAAAGCAGAGCGCGCTCGCCGTTTACTGGCTCTACAAGGGTTAGGAGACTCCAAACCCTCGGAAATGATGAGTCATATGCTGACTCTCCTGGGGTCCAAGCCCCAGTGCTTTCTGTTTCGCGAACTGTTCCTTACTCAACTTCCTGAGCAAGTACAGGCGTCCCTCGCCCGAGCAGAAACCGCAGACTGCGTCGCGCTCGCCGAAGAGGCGGATAAGATTTACGCGGTCCGGCAACAATACTGCGCCCTCGCGCAACACCCCGCCACGAAGAGCCCGGCCCCGGCTCCGACAAAGGCGCCTCCGACGACCGGTTTCTGCTACTACCGCGCTCGTTTCGGCCCGAAGGCCCGCTGCTGCCGCTCGCCGTGCACCTTCGTTACCAGACTGTCGAATAAACCGCCGCGAGTCATGCACGCCGGTCCCGGTACTTCCCCCGCTGCCGCGATGGTGATCGGTGCTTCCGGGAATCTCACCTACGTAACCGACTCCACCTCCGGCCGTCGTTTTCTATGCAACACGAGGGCGCAATGCAGCATACTGCCCGCCTCGGTCATAGACCTTCGCTCCGGCAGCCGTGGTCCCCCTCTGCAAGCGGCCAATGGGGGTTCGATCCGCACTTGCGGGAAGCGCCTCGTCCAAGTATGTTTCAGTGGACAGTTTTTCAGCTGGAATTTCATCACCGCTCAAATCTCACAGGCCCTGTTGGGTGCTGAATTTTTAGGCGCCAACGGCCTGTTGGTGGACGTGAAAAATCGACGCCTCGTTCGCGCCGCCACGCTCGACGATATTTCGGGGACGCGCAGCACGGCTGCGTCACACACGATTTCATGTGCGCGGCCGCAGCCTGCCGATTTCACCCGGCTCCTCGAGAATTTCCCCGAGCTGACGAAGCCCAACTTTTCGGCTCCAACCATCAAGCATAGGGTGGAGCACCACATTTCGACTACCGGCTCGCCCGTGTACGCCAGGGCGCGACGTTTAGAGGCCAGTAAGCTAGCGGCAGCAAAGGCGGAGTTCGCCGTGATGGAAAAAATGGGGATCATCCGTCGGTCCAGTAGCCCCTGGTCCTCCCCGCTCCACATCGTCCCCAAGCCCGGCGGGGGATGGCGGCCCTGTGGGGATTATCGCCGCCTCAACAACATAACGACGCCCGACCGCTACCCCATTCCCCATATACAGGACTTCTCAGCACATTTGGCGGGGACGTCCATCTTCTCCAAAATCGACCTCGTCCGTGGTTACCATCAGGTGCCGGTGCACCCTCAGGATGTCGAAAAGACAGCGGTAATTACCCCCTTTGGACTCTTGGAATTCCTGCGAATGCCCTTTGGGCTTAAGAACGCGGCACAGGCGTTTCAGCGCCTCATGGATTCAGTCCTGCGGGACCTTGACTTTCTGTTTGTTTATTTGGACGATATTCTGGTTGCCAGCACCTCCAAGGAGGAACACCTCGAGCAGCTTCGGGTCCTTTTCAGACGGCTTCAGCAGCACGGCCTCATCGTTAACTCGGACAAATGCCGTTTTGGCCTATCGCAACTGGATTTCCTGGGCCACCGCATAACCCCCACGGGGGCAACGCCACTTCGGGTCAAGGTGGAAGCAATTGCGGCATTCCCGAAACCAAAATCCGTGAAAGCTTTACAGGAGTTCCTGGGGATGGTTAACTTCTATCATCGTTTCATCCCCAGGGCTGCACAGCTCATGCGTCCTCTATATGAGGCCCTCAGAGGCTCGACGGGAAAGGACCCTGTGGTATGGTCACAGGACATGGATCGTGCTTTCGAGGAGACGAAAGCCGCACTCGCCAATGCGACCAGGTTAGCACACCCCCTGCCGGGAGCCACCATCACTCTCACGACGGACGCGTCAGACTACGCGGTGGGGGGCGTCCAGGAGCAGTGGGTCGATGGCGCGTGGCAACCCCTGGCCTTTGTTAGCCGCCAGCTACAACGGCATGAACGCCGGTACAGTACTTTCGATCGAGAGCTGTTGGCTTTGTTTTTGGCCATCCGCCATTTCCGTTTCCTCCTCGAAGGACGACGCTTCATCGCGTTTGTCGACCACAAGCCATTGCTGTTCGCAATGGCCAAGTCTGCGGAACCATGGTCGGCTCGGCAGCAACGGCAGCTGACGTACATATCTGAGTTCACCACCGACATCCGACATGTGGCCGGTAAGGACGTCGTCGTCGCCGATTGCCTATCCCGCGCCGCCATCCAGGCCGTCCAATTGGGCATTGACTACGCACAGATGGCGGTTGACCAAGCGGACGACCCGGAGACCCAGGGTTTTCGTTCGGTTCCAAACAGCCTCCAGCCGAGGGATGTGCTTTTCCATTCCGCAGGTACCACTCTGCTCTGCGACATTTCGCTGGGTGCACCCGGTCCGATCGTCCCGTCTAAATGGCGTCGTACAATTTTCGATGCCTTACACGGCCTATCGCACCCTGGGGTGCGGGCATCGCAAAAACTGCTGGTCTCCAAATTCGTATGGAGGGGAATACGCAAGGACGTCAGGGACTGGGCGAACACTTGTGTTGTTTGCCAACGGTCCAAGGTGCAGCGCCACGTCAGAGCCCCGCTCGCCACCTTCGAGGTCCCGGAACGGCGATTTGATCATATTCACATCGACTTAGTGGGACCACTCCCACCTTCCCGGGGCTTTACGTACCTTTTGACGTTGGTGGACCGCACCATGAGGTGGCCGGAGGCAGTTCCCCTGACGTCCACCACATCTGCGGACGTTGCTCGAGCTTTCGTTTCGTCCTGGGTAGCCCATTTTGGTGTCCCTGCGGACATTTCGTCGGATCGGGGGCCGCAATTTTCATCCGAACTGTGGAATGAGGTGATTTCCGTGTTGGGCGTTAAACTCCACCGCACTGCGGCCGATCACCCACAGGCGAACGGCTTGTGCGAGCGGTTCCACCGCTCCTTGAAGGTGTCGCTCAGGGCCAGCCTGCTGGATGCATCCTGGGTCGACAAACTACCGTGGGTGATGTTAGGACTCCGCACGGCGCCGAAGGAAGATCTCCAGTCGTCAGCGGCGGAGATGGTTTACGGGCAACCGCTTCGAGTCCCAGGTGAATTCCTGCCGTTACCTACGCGACCATGGTCCGCGGCCACACAAAGAGAGACCCTCCGGGATGCGGCCCGCTGTTTCCGCCCAGTTCCGACCTCACGACACGGTTTGTTTTCGTCCAACGTCCCGGGGGAGTTGTCGAAAGCCAAGTTCGTGTTTGTGCGCCAGGACGGCCATCGTACCCCACTTGCACCGCCGTATGCCGGACCCTTCAAGGTTTTGCAGGCAGAGGACAAGAGTTTCGTGATTGACGTCGGGGGCAAACCAGATCACATCTCTGTCAATCGCCTCAAGCCTGCACACCTGGACCTCGAATGACCGATCGAGCTGGCGCAGCCTCCGCGCCGCGGCCTGCCGCTACCAGACCTGACACCGCCGTACCGGTTCGCCGCCTGCTCAGCGTTTTCCCCTCCGGGAATTTCGGAGTCGGTCCAACAGACTTGTCCGACCTCCTCAGCGATTGATTCTTTTCGTTAAAGACAATTCTGGGGGGGCGTATGTGGCAAAACCACTAAGTGACTTACATAATTGTCTGTAACCAATGTTATTACCTCTAGCATTAATTGTCTGTAACCAATGTTATTACCTTTCAAGTTGGCTCTGGTTAAACAGAGCTAGATCGACAACATTGCGATCTGACGCGATGACATCATCACGTGGGTCACGTGACGTCCCCTTCGGCGGGAAACGTGATGACGTCAGAGGTAGAGGGCGGGACCAGCCAGTCCTCGTGTGGATTGAAAGAGAAAAGACCTGTTTTGAGCTTCTCCTGTAGTTTCTTGTTTTGTAAAGTTCTTAGACAATAAATTCAGTTTGGTAACTTCCAGTAAGTTATAGATTCTTTGTTAGGAATGCAGAGACTCCTACACAGCTACATATTTACAAATTCCAATATTCTTTTTAACTTTAGAAAATATTTATTTGTAAACTACGGCGCCCCCTCAGATGCCACATGTCCATGCAGAGACAGGAGCTAAGAAAGCCATTTAAAAAATTGAAATTTAAAGCCGGCATATCTAGGCTACCTGACGGTCTCAACAATCAGCAGCTGAAGTAAATAGGCCAGGAAGATCCCTGCTTCAGTTTGAATCTGTGCCGAGTTAGATGATCTCAGCTGGAGCAGTTGCAAAGGACACCCGGGTTATAGCAGGGAGAAAAATTGCCACATTTCCCATTCCTGATTACTAGCCAATGACCCTGTGGATATTGGGCAAGGTCAAGATCGGGTTCAAATACTCCCCTCCCTTAACCGAATAGCCTCCTAACACTCACTATCCATGCTCACAAATTAAGAATGGCCTCGAGTGAGGTACCAGTGGACAATTTCATAGGAACAGGTGTAGGCCATTCAGCCCCTTGAGGCTGCTCCGCCATTCAATTAGATCATGCATGAGCTGTACCTCAACTCCATTTACTCGCCTCCGCTCCACAACCTTTGATACCCTTACCTAACGCTTGAAAACTCCAAGTGGCCCAGCAACCACAGCCTTTTGGGGGGAATGATAGTTCCAAATTTCTCTCCTGAATGACCTAGCTCGAATTTGAAGATTATGTCCTCTCATTCTGGATTCCCCCACCAGAGGAAATACTTTCCCTGTACCTACCCGATATAAAATCCTTTTTAACATTTTAAACGCCTCAATCAGACCACCTCTCAATCTTCTCGACTCAAGGCAATACAAGCCAAGTTTATGCAACCTGTCCTCATAATTTAACCCTCCAAGGCAAAACATCCAGCCCGAGGTGCGGTGCCCAAAACTGAAGGCAGTGCTCCAGATGGGATCTGACCAAGATTCTATATAACTGAAGCATCACCTCCTCCCCTCTGTATTCCAGACCCTTTGAGATAAAGGCCAACATTCCATTAGCCTTTCTGATTGCTTTTTGTACCTGTCCACTAGCTTTTAATGATTTGTGAACTTGGACTCCCACATCTCAATGCTCATCCACAGTTCCTAGTTTCTCACCATTTTGAAAATACTCCGATTTCTCTCTCTTAGGTCCAAAGTGGATGACCTCACACTTGCCCACGTTAACCTCTATCTGCCATAGTTTTGCCCACTCACTTCATAGAATGGTTACAGCACAGAAGGAGGCCATTCAGCCCGTGCCGGCTCTCTGCAAGAGCACTTCAGTTAGTCCCACTCCCCCGCCCTTTCCCCATAGCCCTGCAGATTTTTTCTGTCAGGTACCTATCCAATTCATTTTAGGTACTTATCCAATTCCCTTTTGAAAGCTGTGATTGAGTCAGCCTCCATCACCCTTTCAGGCAGTGCATTCCAGATCCTAACCACTCGCTGCATAAAAAAGTTTTTCTTATGTCACCTTTGGTTCTTTTGCCAATCACCTTAAATCTGTGTCCTCTGGTTCTCAACCCTTCCGTCAATGGGAACAGTTTCTTTCTGTCTAGACTCATGATTTTGAATACCTCTATCAAATCTCCACTCAACCTTCTCTGCTCTAAGGAGAACAACCCCAGCTTCTCCAGTCTATCCACGTAACTGAAGTTCCTCATCCCTGGAATCATTCTCAAAAATCTTTTCTGCACCCTCTCTAAGGACTTCACATCCTTCCTAAAGTGCAGTTCCCAGAATTGGACACAATACTCCAGTTGAGGCCAAACCAGTGTTTTATAAAGGTTCATCATAACTTCCTTGCTTTTGTACTCTATGCTTCTATTTATGAAGCCCAGGATCCCGTATGCTTTTTTAACCGCTTTCTCAACCTGCCCTGCCACCTTCAACAATTTGTGCACATATACCCCCAGGTCTCTCTGTTCATGCACCCACTTTAGAATTGTACCCTTTAGTTTATATTGCCTCTCCTCATTCTTCCTACCAAAACATATCACTTTGCACTTTTCTGTGTTAAATTTCATCTGCCACGTGTCCGCCCATTCCACCAGCCTGTCTATGTCCTCTTGAAGTCTATCACTCTCCTCCTCACTGTTCACGATACCTCCAAGTTTTATGTCATCTGCAAATTTTGGAATTGTGCCCTGAGCACCCAAGTCCAAGTCATTAATTGGCTAACATTTACGATCGGAGGCTTCCTGCGGGCGGACCTACAGAACTGTCAAAAGTATGAATGAGGATCACTTAAAAAATACACCAACACATGAAATAATTTTTTTTATTTGCATATTTAAAATTAATTAAAATGTAATTTAATTAAATATTTTAAACATTTTCTGAAATAAAAAATGTAATGCTTTTTCAGGGCTAAAAATAAAACTTACCCTTTTGAAGAATATTTTTAATTTATAAATGAGTGATAACATTTTATTTTTCTGTTTTTTAAAACTCTTAAACTGGTAAAAGCAGGCCTTACACCTGCTTTTACCAGGTGTAAGAATTTGACAGGCTTTCAGCGGGCGGAAGTTGTGCAAATAGCGCAGATCTCCCGCCCGCAGTGTGACTGTCCTTGGGCATGTGGAAGATCTGTTGAGAGAATTCTTGACAGATCGCAAGTGCTGGGTTTCAGCGCATGCACGTTGCATGCCTAAACCCGGCACTTGCGCAGCCCCTACAGGTGCGTACAAACCACGTACGCACCCCTGGGGGGGGGGGGGGGGTCGCAAATTACGGCCCGATATATATCAAGAAAAGAAGTGGTCCTAGTACCGACCCCTGGGGAACACCAGTGTACCTTCCTCCAGTCCGAAAAACAACCATTCATCACTACTTTCTGTTTCCTGTCACTTAGCCAATTTCGTATCCATGCTGCCACTATCCCTTAATGTGCCTATGTTTCTTTGCAACTTCCTGCTCCCGTCTGCACTACTTACTGTCCCTCCTAACTTAGTGTCATCTGCAAATTTGGATATACAACTCTCTATTCCTTCACCCAAGTCATTAATAAATATGGTAAAAAGTTGGGGCCGCAGAACAGATCCACGGGGAACACCACTTGTCACATCCTGTAAATCTAAGTACGTACCCTTTATTCCCCACTCTCTGTCCCCTACCTCCCAATTTCTAGCCCGTCAAAAGGCTACCTCCAATTCCATGCGTTCTCATTTTTGCCAATAATCTTTTGTGTGGAACCTTATTGACTGCCTTCTGGAAGTTCATATAGAAACATAGAAAATAGGAGCAGGAGTAGGCCACTCGGCCCCTCGAGCCTGCTCCGCCATTTAATGAGATCATGGCTGATCATCCAAACTCAGTACCCTGTCCCTGCTTTCTCCCCATATCCCTTGATCCCTTTAGCCTTAAGAAATATATCCAACTCCTTCTTGAATATATTTAATGAATTGGCCTCAACTGCCTTTTATGGTAGAGAATTCCACAGGTTCACCACTCTCTGGGTGAAGAAATTCCTCCTCATCTCTGTCCTAAATGGCTTACCCCTTATCTTTACACTGTGGCCCCTGGTTCTGGACTCCCCCGCCATCAGGAACATCCTTCCTGCATCTAGTCTGTCTAGTCCTGTTAGAATTTTATAAGTTCCAATGAGACCCCTCTCATTCTTCTAAACTCCAGCAAATATAAGCCCAATCGACCCAATCTCTCCTCATACATCATTCCTGCCATCCCAGCTATCAGTCTGGTGAATCTTCGCTGCACTCCCTCCATGGCAAGAACATCCTTCCTCAGATAAGGTGACCAAAACTGCACACAATACTCAAGGTATGGTCTTACCAAAGCCCTATACAACTGCAACAAGACATCCTTGCTCCTGTACTCGAATCCTTTCGCTATGAAGGCCAACATACCATTTGCCTTCTTAACCGCCTGCTGCACCTGCATGCTTACCTTCAGCGACTGGTGCACAAGGACGCCCATGTCTCGTTGCATTTCCCCTTCTCCCAATCTATTGCTGTTCAGATAATAATCTGCCTTCCTGTTTTTGCCACCAAAGTGGATAACCTCGCATTTATCCACATTATACTGCATCTGCCAAGCATCTGCCCAATCACCCAACCTGTCCAAATCATACTGGAGTTTCTCGGCATCCTCCTCACAGCACACACACCCACCCACCCAGCTTTGTGTCGTCTGCAAACTCGGAGATATTACATCTAGTTCCCTCGTCTAGATCATATATAGTGAATAGCTGGGGTCCTAGCACCGATCCCTAGATAACATTCATAGACACTCCTTTGTCTACCTTATTAATGTTACCCTTACCTCAAAAAATGCAATTAGATTAGTCAGACATGACTTACCTTTAGTAAAGCCATGCTTGGCTCTCTCTGATCACCTCATATTTGCTCAACTGCTCAGTCACTTTATTCTTAATGACAGATTCTAGCAGCTTAAACACAACTGACGTTAAGATAAGAGTTCCACAGCTGGAAATTTAGCAAGGAATTAGCACTTTCAGGAGAGGAGGCAGGCGGGCAAGAAACCTGGCAGAAAAAGACATTTAAAAAAAAACCACATAGGCGCACCTTCTCAGCAGGCGCATACACACAAGAGCGTAAAAAATATTTAGCTGTCTCTGCAAATGCCAGTTTCAGGAATGTACAGTATCGCACAATCGCATCATTGACTTCTGTTTGTTATCCCTGGATTCCTATTAAATATAGAACTGGAACTCCCAGGAAGGGGTAAAGACACACACCGCACACCCCATAACCAACAACCACCGCTTTAAAGGGCGTTAATTATCTCAATAACTGACAGTAGCAGGAAAGAGCTTAAACTTGCAAACATTTTAATTTTAATTATAAATGTAACGCCAGAAAGTGGCTCACTCACACGGGTAACTTTTTTTTTTCAAAAAAAGCTGAAACATTGCCACACACAACCCCAGCTGCCTTTTGCAAAATATCAGCAGTTGCACAACACGATATTTCTTTAATTCTTTGCCTTATAAAGTACCTCGCACTGTGATCTCGATTTCCAGTTGTATTTTGAACATATTCCTACCGAAAAAACAACATCCTCATGAGGTTTACCCTCATCAGAGAGAGTGGGGAAAGTAATGTCCAACTGGGAGTTAATATTAACATTCGCCAGGAGAGGAGCAGAGGCATTGAAAAATAGTCACAGCTCTCAAAGGGGTCACATACAGGACAGACCAACCAACACAACGACGGGAATATACTAGCAGATCTCCCAGGACTTCACTCACAGTGAACCAGTAGATGTGCTGTTCCACAAGGTTAAGACAATAAGTATTATTCTGCCGCCTGTCCCTTTAAAGCCACAGACTCTTAACTGCTGAGATCACTATTCCAGGGAGACCCCCTTGTCAGAAGTAACCAGCATTAAATTATCTCCTTTCTGTCCTCTCCCCCCCAGTATATAATACATAGACACATACCACCCCTGGTCTGTGACAAAGCCACTGTCGGGTCCATTTCTGAATGATGTCTGACTTGAAATTTCCCTATGTCGGTTAGGGACCCGTGTTCCTGCCGCTGGTTCCCAAACCAAAGCAAAAATATTTAATGGACGGTATATATAGGTTACAACATGTGGTTAAATACTCAACAATATTCTTTCTCCCCCTCCCTTGTCCCCCCCACCCCCCAGAATTTGGAGGATAATTTTGGTCCTACATTGGGGAAGCTTTCACTTTCAGGTAAACGTTTCAATTCTTTTCTAGCTGCATGTCTTAAAGTTGGTTATTGGGCCCTGTAACTTCCCCCCTACCCTAAGGATTTGGGAATGAAGTATGAAATTCTCAGATGATTTTTTTTTAAATTAAGTATTCTTCCTGATTTTCAACCTTTGATCGTAGATCGTGGTTGCTAATTAACTTCAAGAACTTTTTTAGGATTTTGGGGGAGGGGGACTTCAAGGCTGTTGAAGGAGTCTCATTTAATTGAGTAACTTAGAGAAAGAGTTCTGGAAATATCCAGGTAACTCGCCCCAGGTAAGGTATGAAGAAGCCTCGCGGGTTACCAACCTGCCAAGTCTCTGCTGTTGAACAGTCGCCCCGAGTGCTTCTGGCTTGTGACCGGGGGCTCGGTGGACCTGTCCCTCTGCCCCTCACCTGGGCGCTGCGCTCTCTCACCTGGATCGGACGCGGCGCCTGGGCCCCGCCAGGGATAGTCCAACTCCGGCAAACGTGCGGCGTGCTGACACTGCGGTGGGCTGGGCTGGGCTGGGGAATTTCGACTTTACCCAACTTTCCGACCCAGCAATTGCTTTGACTTTTCTGTACAACTTTAGTACGAGTCTCCCTCTTGTGGCAACCACCTCTCACTCTCTACTTCACAGCAAGTATCTCCACCCACTTACATGCCTGTAAATCTTTAATTAGACATATAATTTCCTTATGGTCCTCATCTTATGTACAGATTTAACACCTCACGTGTGCGCAGGTGTGTAGTCCCTAATCTATCTATTTGGGGGTCAGCATAGCTTTTTAAAAAAGGATTTGAGAGGACATTTTGATGGTGAGGGAGGGGGAGTTCGCTTCATCTAGTTATGTGCCATAAGAACATAAGAATTAGGAGCAAGAGTAGGCCATCTGGCTCCTCGAGCCTGCTCCGCCATTCAATAAGATCATGGCTGATCTTCTACCTCAACTCCACTTTCCCAACCGATCCCCATATCCCGAGAGTCCAAAAATCTAACTGTCTCAGCCTTGAATATACTCAACGACTCAGCATCCACAGCCCTTTGGGGTAGAGAATTCCAAAGATTCACAACACGTTGAGTGAAGAAATTCCTTGCCATGATTAACCTGGACGTTGCAGGGAGGAGTCTCTCCAAGTTTATCCCGGAATTAGCCCCGTGCTCCTCAAGGATTTAACATCAATAGCAGTTGGGGAGGGGTAGTGCAAAAGTGGACATAGTGAATATTGGTGCGATAGCAAAATACTGCGGATGTTGGAAATCCGAAATAACAACAGAAAATGCTGGAAAAACTCAGCAGGTCAGGCAACATCCGTGGACAGAAATTTGAGTTGACGTTTCGGGTCAAACCCTTCTTCAAAACTGGAAAGAAAAGATAGATCGGAGGCAGGGCTGCGATCGGACAAAAGAATAAAAGAAACAAAAGAAGTAAAAAAGAGACAATAAAGGTGTTAGAAGCTAGAAGTTAGAAGCTAGACCAGAAACGCTGTTTACGGAGGTCACGGTCCATCATCAAAGACCCTACCCACCCCAGCCACAGTCTGTTCGCCCTCCTGCCATCTGGGAGATGTTACAGATGCATTCGCACCCGTACGACCAGATTTAGGAACAGCTTCTTTCCCAGGGCTGTCATCCTACTGAACTCCACAAATAAACTCTAAAGCCTGCACATCTGCCAATGCACTTTATTATGGTTATGTTTATGTTAATGTATTACAAGCCAAATGTATGTTGAATGTTTAAATGTCTTAATCTAAATGTACACTCTCGGGAGCCGCAAGCCTACATTTTGTTATACTGCACTTGTGCACTAACAATGACAATAAAAGTTGATTTGATTTTGTGTACTGGCAGGGCAAGGGATAGCTGCCAGGTGTGAGAGCGAAACAAAAGGAAAGGGGGGGGGGAAAGGAGTGGAAAAATTACAAGAAAAAATGAAATAGGGGCCGAGGTTATGATCTGAAATTGTTGAACTCGATATTGAGTCCAGAAGGCTGCAGAGTGCCTAATCGGAAGATGAGGTGCTGTTCCTCGAGTTTACGTTGAGCTTCCGTGGAACAATACAAGAGGCCAAGGACGGTGAGGTCCGAGTGGGAATGGAGCGTTGAATTAAAATGACAGGCGACTGGAAGCTCGGGGTCACCCTTACGGACTGAACGGAGGTGTTCCGCAAAGCGGTCACCCAATCTGCGTTTGGTCTCCCCAATGTAGAGGAGACCGCATCGTGAGCAGCGAATACAGTATACTAGATTGCAAGAAGTACAAGTAAATCGTTGTTTCACCTGGAAGGGGTGTTTGGGGCCCTGGACAGTGGGAAGGGGGTAGGTATAGGGGCAGGTGTTACATCTCCTCCGCTTGCACGGGAAGGTGCCAGGCGAAGGGGAAGGGCTGTTTGGGGTGATAGAGGAGTGGACTAGGGTGTCTCGGAGGGAGCGGTCCCTGCGAAATGCTGAAAGGGGAGGGGAGGGGAAGATATGTTTGGTGGTGGGATCACTTTGGAGGTAGCGGAAATGCCGGAGGATGATCCGTTGAATGTGGAGGCTGGTGGGGTGAAAGGTGAGGACAAGGGGAACCCTATCGTGGTTCCGGGAGGGAGGGGCAGGGGTGAGGGCAGAAGTGCGGGAGATAGAACTGACATGGTTGAGGGCCGTGATAGTCTTTTCTCTTCATTCATTTACGATATCACAGATAGTGGGGCTTGAGCCCATAAGATTCTATCTCCAAAGAGAGAGTACTACCAACTCGGCCAAGTTGATACTGTAAATCAAAGAAAGAACTTGCATTTATATAGCGCCTTTCATGACACCCAGACATCCCAAAGCCAATGAAGTACTTTTTGAAGTGTAGACACTGTTGTAATGTAGGAAACGCAACAGCCAATTTGCAAACAGCAAGCTCCCACAAACAGCAATAAGATAAATGACCCTGTTTTTGTGATGCCTGTTGAGGGATAACTATTGGCCAGGACTCCGGGGAGAACTCCCCTGCTCCTCTTCAAAATAACGCCACGGGACCTTTTGACTGTTTCATTAAAAAAATTAAATGAACAAAAAGGATGTAAAAAAGCACACTGAATTTACCAACATTTATATTTTAGTTCCAAGGTACAAGGCAAGAGATGTGTGTGACTTTCAATAGGATAGAGGCAGTTGGAATTTACACTTTATTTTATTACATTGTGGCAGATCGCCACCTAAACGGGCGCAAACCACTTTTCCGTCCGTGGACAATAAATCGGGCACCTTGCCTTTACGAAGCATGCTGCCTTTAAGGCATGACAAAGGAGCGGGCGTCGCCCTCAGTGTGTACACAAAAGTGCGGGCGTCGCCCTCATTCTGCTTTCGGGTTTAGCAGAGAGAAGAGCTGGGGCAGCCATCTCTCAAGAGAATAATAAAAAGCCATGTGTCCCTCGGATCGGTTCGGCCTCCATTCGTGTTCCGCGGCAGCCTCAACATTGGTGACCCCGACGCTCAGAACGTATTCCAAGCACTGCAATGGCGGACATGAACGCAGTTTCCGTGAAACTGCCGGAGTTTTGGGAAAACCAACCCGAAGCCTGGTTCCTCCAAGCTGAGTCCCGATTCCGGCTGCGACACATCACCACAGATGGGACGAAGTATGACTACCTCGTCGCATCACTCGGTAGCTCCACAGTCACGAAGGTCTGGATAGCGCTGCAGAACTCACCAGAGGAGGGCAAGTATGCACATCTTAAGGCCGCGCTCCTTAAAAAATTTACGACCTCGACATACCAGCGAAACTGCCGCCTCCTCGACCTTCCAGGCCTCGGTGACGCTTCACCGTCAGACCTCCTCTCCCACATGCTCTCACTCACCGACGAGAGCCCACCCGGGTCCCTCTTCCGCACGCTGTTCATCCGCCAGCTACCTCCCAACATCCGCCCAGCGATCGTGGCGTCCGGCCTCACGGACCTAGAAGCCCTGGCCAACGAGGCCGACAAGCTGCTGTCCGCTCACTCCAGCCGCGACGTCGCTCCGGACCTGGCAGCCACAGCCTGGGCGCGCCCCTCACTGGCCACCACGCGGCCACAAGGCCCAGCCACGGGGCCCACGGGGCCTTCGCGCCCCACAAACCTGGGCTACTATTACTACCACGCACGGTTCGGCGCCAGGGCACAACGGTGCACACCTCCCTGCTCCTTCAAGTCCGCCCCCGTACCAGCCCCCGCGATGGCCGTGGGCCACGCGGGCTCCCTGCTGTACATCACGGATGACAAAACCGGCCGCCGGTTCCTGTGCGACACTGGAGCTCAGCACAGCATCATCCCAGCCTCCGCCCTCGACATCCAAAAGGGCGAACGAGGACAGGTGCTGGCTGCCGCTAACGGCTCAGACATCCGGACGTACGGCACCCGCACAGTCACCCTCGACCTCGCTGGTCGCCGCTACCGATGGGAGGTCATCACTGCCAAGGTACTCTCCCCTCTCATCGGCGCAGATTTCCTGTGCGCCCACGGCCTACTGGTAGACATCCCTCGACACCGCCTCGTGGACATGAACACCATGTCCCCCATCCTGGGCGCCATGGCCCCCCGTCAACCCGCCGACATGGCGTCACAGTGCCACGCCCGGGCCACGGATGACTACTCGGCACTCCTGGCCGAATTCCCAGCCCTCACCAACCCGACCTTCTCCGCGGAGGTCGCCAAACACGGGGTGGAACACTTCATCCCCACCACAGGCCCCCCAGTGTACGCCCACGCCCGCAGGCTGGACCCGGCCAAACTGGAGATCGCGCGGACCGAGTTTGCCACTATGGAACAGCTCGGCATCATCCGCCGCTCCAACAGTCCCTGGGCCTCCCCACTCCACATCGCCCCCAAACCAGGCGGGGGCTGGTGCCCCTGCGGGGATTACCGCCACCTCAACGACGCCACCACCCCTGATCGGTACCCCATGCCGCACATTCAGGACTTCTCGGCTAGACTGGCCGGCCGCTCAGTCTTTTCCAAAGTCGACCTGGTGCGCGGCTACCACCAAGTCCCCATCCACCCCGCGGACGTCCCCAAGACGGCCGTAATCACCCCCTTCGGGCTTTTCGAGTTCCTGCGGATGCCCTTCGGCCTCAAAAACGCGGCCCAGGCATTCCAACGGCTCATGGACTCGGTCCTTCGGGACCTGAAGTTCCTGTTCGTCTACCTGGACGACATCCTGGTAGCCAGTTCCTCCAAGCAGGAACACCTCGAGCACCTTCGCATCCTGTTTGGGCGCCTCAGCGACCACGGGCTCATCCTCAGCCCAGCCAAGTGCTAGTTCGGCCTGGACAAGATCGACTTCCTCGGCCACCACATCACCCATGCTGGGGCCATTCCCCTGCCCACCAAGGTGCAGGCCGTCCAGCAATTTCCCGCCCCACCACCATCAAAGGACTCCAGGAGTTCCTCGGGATGGTGAATTTCTACAACCGCTTCATCCCCAAAGCGGCGTCCCTCATGAGGCCCCTGTATGAAGCCCTCCAGGGCAGGAGTGGCAAGATGGCGGTCGAATGGACGGCAGACGTATCAGCCGCCTTCAACTCCACCAAGACCGTGCTCGCCGACGCCACCCTGCTCGCGCACCCACGGCCCAATGCCAGAGTAGCGCTCACCACGGACGCCTCCAACAACGCGGTTGGCGCCGTGTACGAGCAGTGGGTCGACGGCGCCTGGCAACCACTTGCCTTCTTCAGCCGCCAACTATGCCCCCCGGAGGTCAAGTACAGCACCTTCGACCGTGAGCTCCTCGCGCTGTACCTGGCGGTCCGCCATTTTCGGTTTTTGCTGGAGGGCCACCCCTTCACTGCGTTTGTCGACCACAAACCCCTGACATTCGCAACGGCAAAGACAACCGACCCCTGGTCCGCCAGGCAGCAGCGCCAGCTCACGGCAGTGTCCGAGTTCACCACGGACATCCAACACGTCTCCGGCCGAGACAACGTGGTAGCCGACTGCCTCTCCCGCCCCGCCATCCACGCCGCACACCTGGCAGCCGACTACGCTCAACTCGCAGCAGACCAGCTCACGGACCCTGATCTGCTCTCCACACCTACCAACCTACCAGGGCTACGCCTGGCCAACGTCGCCTGCGGCCCGACCGCAGTCACAGTCAAATGCGACATATCCCTATCTCAACCTCGGCCCGTCGTCCCAGCGTCCTGGCGCTGCCGGGTATTCGAGATTCTCCACAACCTCTCCCACCCCGGCGCCCGCACATCCATCAAATTGGTAGCCAACCGCTTTGTCTGGCGCGGCCTTCGCAAGGATGTGTGTACTTGGGCCAACTCCTGCCTAGCCTGCCAACGGGCCAAGGTGCAGCAACACACGAAAGCACCCCTCGAGGAGTTCACCGTCCCTTCATGTAGATTCGACCACATCCACGTGGACATCGTCGGGCCCCTGCCGCCGTCGCAAGGCCACACGCACTTGCTGACGATCGTCGACCGCACCACGCGCTGGCCCGAGGCAATTCCACTGACCTCTACCACCACCGTTGACATTGCCAGAGCCTTCGTCAGCACCTGAGTCGCACGGTTCGACGTCCCCTCCCACATGACGTCGGACAGAGGTCCACAATTTACCTCTGAACTCTGGACCGCCATCGCACGCAATCTCGGGGTGACCATTCACCGCACCACAGCGTACCACCCCCAAGCCAACGGACTGTGTGAGCGGTTCCACAGATCCTTGAAGGCATCTCTTCGAGCCAGCCTCCAGGACGGCGCCTGGACCGACCGACTCCCGTGGGTCCTCCTCGGCCTGCGCTCCGCGGTTAAAGAAGACCTCCACGCATCGGCAGCAGAGCTCGTGTACGGCCAGCTGCTGCACGTACCCGGCGAGTTCCTGCCCACCACCACGACACCCTGGTCAGCTGACCAGCAACGCCACGACTTCGCCTCACCGGCACTACAGTTCGCCCCGGTGCCCATTGCCCGGCACGGTGAATCCACCTCACACGTCCCGCTAAGCCTGCACCAGGCACGGTTCATTTTCATCCGGCACGACACCCACCGCGGACCCCTTCAACCCCCGTACGACGGGCCCTACAAAGTGCTACAGGCTGGGGACAAATTTTTCGCCCTACAAGTGGGCGACAGGACTGAAAAAGTGTCGGTTGACCGACTCAAGCCAGCACACTCGGAGCCCGGTGAGCAGGTCCCAGTAGCTCATCCACCGCCACGCGGCCGACCTGCCCTCAAGCCAGTACACCCGGCTGCTCCACGCCCGGCCGTTCCACGTCCACCGGCGTCCTACAAGAGCCGCTCCGGCCGGCCCATCAGACCACTACACCGTCTCGTCCACACCTCCTAAGCGGATTCTGGGGGGAGCTGTGTGGCGGATCGCCACCTAAACGGGCGCAATCCACTTTTCCGTCCGTGGACAATAAATCGGGCACCTTGCCTTTAAGAAGCATGCTGCCTTTAAGGCATGACAAAGGAGCGGGCGTCGCCCTCTGTGTACACAAAAGCGCGGGCGTCGCCCTCATTCTGTTTTCGGGTTTAGCAGAGAGAAGAGCTGGGGCAGCCATCTCTCAAGAGAATGTAATAAAAAGCCATGAGTTCCTCAGATCGGTTCGGCCTCCATTCGTGTTCCGCGACAGCCTCAACAACATTGTATATTTGGCAAACTTTGTCTCATCTATTTATAAAGAATTTTTCATTAAGTTGATGCCCATTTAAATTAACTTTGTCTTGTCTTCTAATTATGAAGCAATGATTTAGTTTTCACGGGGAGAAAATGGACAGAATTGCAGAATTCAATCGCAAAACACCAATAACAATCCATGAATTCCACATAATAACTTATTCAGTCACTGTAAAACAGTGATACTGGGCATAACCAATGTTGCTAACACTTGCAAACCCATGACTGGCTTGTCTTATTTACAAGCAGAATCAGAATTCTTGTTCATCCCTGCACCTTCGTTAAGCTTGTGGCATAGCTAGGCTGACACTCCAGTGCAGTGCTGAGGGAGTGCTGCACTGTTTGAGGTGCCGTCTTTCGGATGAGACGTTAAACCGAGGCCCCGTCTGCTCTCTCAGGTGGACGTAAAAGATCATATGGCACTATTTCAAAGAAGAGCAGGGGAGTTATCCCTGGTGTCCTGGGCCAATATTTATCCCTCAACCAACATCACTAAAAACAGATTATCTGGACATTATCACATTGCTGTTTGTGGGAGTTTGCTGTGCGCAAATTGGCTGCCACATTTCCCACATTACGACAGCGACTACACTCCAAAAAGTACTTCATTGGCTGTAAAGCACTTTGATTCGTCCAGTGGTTGTGAAAGGCGCTATATAAATGCAAGTCTTTCTTGCTTGCTTGCTTTCTTTCCGATCTTAATCAATGTACTGTAAAGCCCCAGCCATGTCTTGTACTCTACTGTTCTGGTTATATAGCGCAGCATTCTGTTTGGGTATTTTGCGCATAAACGAAAGTTCTGACTCAGATCTTCAGCTCCCTCTCCAAGTCTCCTAGAACAGAATCATATACATTTCTGGAACAGAAGAAGGCCATTCGGCCCATCGTGCCTGTGCTGGCCGTAAAAGAGCTCTCCAGCCTAATCCCACTTTCTTGGTCCGTAGCCTCGCAGGTAACGGCACCTCAAGTGCATAGCCAAGTACTTTTTAAATGTGATGAGGGTTTCTGCCTCTACCACCCTTTCAGGCAGTGAGTTCCAGACCCCCACCACCCTCTGGGTGAACAATGTTCTCCTCAACTCCCCTCTAATCCTTCTACCAATTACTTTAAATCTATGCCCCCTGGTAATTGACCTCCCTGCTAAGGGAAATAGGTCCTTTCTATTCACTCTATCTAGGCCCCTCATAATTTTATACATCTCAATTAAGCCCCCCCCCTCCCCAAGCCTCCTCTGTTCCAAAGAAAACAACCCCAGCCTATCCAATCTTTCCTCATAGCTAAAATTCTCCAGTCCTATAAATCTCCTCTGCACCCTCTCTAGTGCAATCACATCTTTCCTGTAATGTGGTGACCAGAACTGCACGCAGTATTCTAGCTGTGGCCTAACTAGTGTTTTATACAGTTCAAGCATAACCTCCCTGCTCTTGTATTTTATGCTTCAGCTAATAAAGGTAAGTATCCCGTATGCCTTCTTAACCACCTTATCTACCTTTTTATTGGTTTATTAGTAATTGTAAGGTTTCATTAGTACTAGTTTACTAGCAGTAGTAAATCATATTAGGTGTTAATTAATAAAAATAAATTAATTAAGACTCAGTAAAGATGACAGGGCAGGTGATGTGTTACGACTGCAGTATGTGGGAGCTCCTGGACGCCAGTGTGGTCCAGGACGAACACATCTGCGGTAAGTCTGCGGCTTGCGGAGCTTTGGCTCAGAGTTGATGAGCTGGAGGCCGAGCTGCGGACTCTGCGATGCATTAGGGAGGGGGAAAGTAACCTGGACACTTTATTCCAGGAGGCAGTCACACCCCTTAGGATAGGGTCTTCTGATTTGGTCAGTGGTCAGGGACAGGAGGATGTGAGACAGGTATGGGGACCCAGGAGGTGGAGGAGCCTCAGCCTTTGCACTTGTCCAACAGGTTTGAGGTTCTTGCGGCCTGTATGGATGAAAGCGGTGGCTGCAGGGTGGATGAGCAAACTGACCATGGCACCGAGGTACAGGTAGCCTTTCAAGCGGGGGGAGTTAATAGGAATGTAGTGGTAATTGAGGACCAGGGTTCAGGACATCTGCTCTGGGCTGGAGAGGAACTTGCAGTGGGAGGGGGAGGAGCCAGTGGTCGTGGTCCATGTAGGTACCAACGACATAGACAGAACTAGGAAAGAGGTTCTGCTGAGAGAGTATGAGCAGCTAGGGGCTAAATTAAAAAGCAGAACCTCAAGGGTAATAATGTCTGCATTATTACCTGAGCCATGAGCAAATTGGCATAGGGTAAATAAAATTAGAGAGATGAATGCATGGTTCAAAGACTGGTGTGGGAGAAATGGGTTTCAATTACTGGGGCACTGGCACCAGACTGGGGAAAGTGGGATCTGTATCGTTGGGACGGTCTTCACCTGAACCGTGCAGGGACCAGTGTTCTGGCGAGTCGTATAACTAGGGCGGTAGAGGGGCCTTTAAACTAAATATTGGGGGCATGGGATCAAATTTGGGGAGATGTGGTAATTCAAAGATTAGAGACAAGGCAATAGAGAAAGGTATTAATATGGGAAATGATAAACAGACCGTGACAGGAAGGGATAGAGAGTACAAATCTAAGAGTAAATCAACAGATAAGGCTAGAAGTTACAAAATATTAAAAGAACAAAACTAAAGGCTCTGCATCTGAATGCATGTAGCATTCAAAACAAATCAGATGAACTGACAGGGCAAATAGAAATAAATAAATATGATCTGATAGCCATTACAGAAACATGGCTGCAGGATGACATAGATTGGGACCTGAATATTGAAGGGTACATGACATTTAGGAAGGTGGGAAAAGGTGGAGGGGTGGCTCTGTTAATTAATGATGGTATTAGCACAATAGAGAGGGATGACCTAAGTTCACGAAACCAGGATGTAGAAGCGGTTTGGGTAGAGATGAGAAATAATAAAGGCAAGAAGTCACTTGTGGGAGTGGTGTGCAGGCCCCCTAACAGTAACCACATGGTAGGATGGAGTATAAAGGAAGAAATAATGTGAGCTTGTCAGAAGGGTATGGCAATAATCATGGGGGATTTTAATCTGCATATAGACTGGAAAAATCAGATGTGCAAAGGTAGCCTAGATGAGGGGTTCATGGAATGTTTTCAGGATAGTTTCTTACAACAGCATGTTCTGGAGCCAACCAGAGAGCAGGCTATACTAGACCTGGTATTGTGAAACGAGATAGGATTAATTAATGACCTCATAGTGAAGGTGCCCCTAGGTAGCAGCGATCATAATATGATTGAGTTTTACATTCAGTTTGAGAGAGAGAAGAGTGGGTCCAAGACAAGTATTTTAAACGTAAATAAGGGCAATTATGAGGGCATGAAAGCAGAGCTAGCTAAAGTGAACTGGCAAATTAGGTCAATGGAGTTGCAGTGGCAGACATTTAAGGGGATATTTCAAAATACACAGAATATATACATTCCAACAAGAAAGAAAAATTCCAAGGGGAGGACCCACCATCCGTGGTTAGCTAAAAAAGTTAAAGATAGTATTAAACTTAAAGAAAAAGCATATAATTGCGCAAAGATGGGTGACAGGTCAGAAGATTGGACATAATATAAAAAACAGCAAAAATGACTAAAAGATTAATAAGGAGAGAAAAATTAGAGTACGAGAGAAAGCTAGCTAGAAATATATAAAACAGATAGTAAGAGTTTCTATAGATATTTAAAAAAGAAAAGAGTTAACAAAGTGAGCGTTGGTTCTATAAAAAGTGAGTCTGGGGAATTAATAATGGAAAATAAGGAGATGGCAGTTGAATTGAACAGGTATTTTGCATCAGTCTTCACTATAGAGGATACAAGTAACATCCCAGAAATAGCTGTAAATCAGGAAATGGAAGGGAGGGAGGAACTCAAGAAAATTATAATCACCAGGGAGGTGGTACTGAGCAAATTGTTGGAGCTGCGTGCTGACAAGTCCCCGGGTCCTGATGGACTTCATCCTAGGGTCTTAAAAGAAGTGGCTAGTGAAATGGTTGATGCGTTGGTTTTAATTTTCCAAAATTCCCTAGATTTGGGGAAAGTTCCATTAGATTGGAAAATAGCGAATGTAACTCCTTTATTCAAAAAGGGAGGGAGACAGAAAGCAGGAAACTACAGGCCAGTTAGCTTAACATCTGCCATGGGGAAGGTGTTAGAAGCTATTATTAAAGATGTTATAGCAGGGCACTTAGAAAAGTTCAAAGTACAGGAAACTTTGGTTTATCCGGAGGTTGTATGTCCGGAAACCTCAATCTACCGGCAGAAATCAGGAGCCGTTTTGTTAGGTTTTTTTTCTTCTCGTGGCTTTGTTTTCAACAATCGGGCTCTGGAAAGTCTCTCTGAAGCTGTTGCTAAGCTACAGAGACACTTCCAAGGTACGGGCCGACTGTTTACAAGCTGTTGCTAAGCAACAGTGTTTGTTGTCAGATACGGAGATGAAAACCTCCTTATGCTTCAACATTAACTTTGTATGTCCGGCAGTTTTGATAGATCGGCAACAGCTCGGTCCCGTCGGTGCCGGATATAACAAAGTTTCCTGTAATTAGGCAGAGTCAACATGGTTTTGTGCAAGGGAAATCATGTTTAACCAATTTATTGGAGTTCTTTGCGGAAGTAACATGTGCTGTGGATAAAGGGGAAACGGTGGATGTACTGTACTTAGATTTCCAGAAGGCATTTGATAAGGTGCCACATAGAAACATAGAAGATAGTAGCAGGAGTAGGCCATTCGGCCCCTCGAGCCTGCTCCGACACTCAATGCGATCATGGCTGATAATCCAAATTCAGTACCCTGTCCCTGCTTTCTCCCCATATCCCTTGATCCCCTTAGCCTTAAGAAATATATCTAACTCCTTCTTCAATATATTTAATGAATTGGCCTCAACTGCCTTCTGTGGTAGAGAATTCCACAGGTTCACCACTCGCTGGGTGAAGAAATTCCTCTTCATCTCAGTCCTAAATGGCTTACCCCTTATCCTTAGACTGTGACCCCTGGTTCTGGACTCCCCCGCCATCGGGAACAGCCTTCCTGCATCTAGTCTGTCTAGTCCTGTTAGAATTTTATAAGTTTCAATGAGATCCCCTCTCATTCTTCTAAACTCTAGCGAATATAAGCCTAATCGACCCAATCTCTCTTCATATGTCATTCCTGCCATCCCAGGTATCAGTCTGGTGAATCTTCGCTGCACTCCCTCCATGGCAAGAACATCCTTCCTCAGATAAGGTGACCAAAACTGTACACAATACTCAAGGTGTGGTCTCACCAAGGCCCTGTACAACTGCAGCAAGACATCCTTGCTCCTATACTCGAATCCTCTCGCTATGAAGGCCAACATACCATTTGCCTTCATACCCACCTGCTGCACCTGCATGCTTACCTTCAGCGACTGGTGCACAAGGACACCCAGGTCGCGTTGCACTTCCCCTTTTCCCAATCTATTGCCGTTCAGATAATAATCTGCCTTCCTGTTTTTGCCACCAAAGTGGATAACCTCACATTTATCCACATTATACTGCATCTGCCATGCATCTGCCCAATCACCCAACCTGTCCAAATCATACTGGAGTTTCGCTGCATCCTCCTCACAGCACACACGCCCACTCAGCTTTGTTTCATCTGCAAACTTGGAGATATTACATCTTGTTCCCTCGTCTAGATTGTGAATAACTGGGGTCCTAGCACCGATCCATGCGGTACCACACTAGTCACTGCCTGCCACTCGGAAAAAGACACGTTCATTCCAACTCTTTGCTTCCTGTCTGTCAACCAGTTCATTATCCAAGTCAGTACCTTACCCCTAATCCCATGTGCTTTAACTTTGCACGCTAATCTCTTATGCGGGACCTTATCGAAAGCCTTCTGAAAGTCCAAATATACCACATCCACTGGTTCTCCCTTATCTATTCTACCAGTTACATCCTCAAAAAATTCCAGATTAGTCAAGCATGATTTACCTTTTGCAAATCCATATTGACTTTGTCCGATCCTGTCACTGTTTTCCAAGTGCTCTGCTATTACATCTTTTATAATGGACTCTAGCATTTTCCCCACTACCGATGTCAGGCTTACCAGTCTATAATTCCCCGTTTTCTCTCTACCGCCTTTTTTAAATAGTGGGGTTACATTAGCTACCTCCAATCCATGGGAACTGTTCCAGAGTCTATAGAATTTTGGAAAATGACCAGCAATGCATCTATTATTTCTAGGGCCACTTCCTTAAGTACCCTGGGATGTAGATTATCAGGCCCTGGGGATTTATCGGCCTTCAATCCCATAAATTTCCCGAACACCATTTCCCTACAAATACTGATTTCATTCAGCTCCTCCCTCTCATTAGACCCTATGTTCACCGACATCTCTGGGAATTTATTTGTGTCCTCCTTTGTGAAGACAGAACCAAAGTATGTATTTAATTGGTCAGCCATTTCTTTGTTCCCCATTATAAATTCCCCTGATTCTGACTGCAAGGAACCTACGCTTGACTTCAGCAATCTTTTTCTCTTCACATAGCTATAGAAGCTTTTAGTCAGTTTTTATGTTCCATGCAAGCTTACTCTCATACTCTATATTCCCCCTCTTAATTAATCCCTTTGTCCTCCTTTGCTGAATCCTAAACTGCTCCCAATCCTCAGGTTTGCTGCTTTTTCTGGCCAATTTATGTCCTCTCCTTGGATCTTATGCTATCCCTAATTTCCCTTGCTAGCCACGGTTGAGTCACCTTTTTTGTTTTATTTTTATGCCAAACAGGGATGAACAAATTCTGTAGTTCAAACATGCGATCTTTAAATGTTTGCCATTGCCTATCCACCGTCAACCCTTTAAGTAACATTCCCCAATCCATCCTAGCCAACTCGCGCCTCATACCATCATAGTTTCCTTTATTTAAATTCAGTACCCTAGTCTCTGAGTCAACTACTACTTCACTCTCCATCTTAATGAAGAAATCTATCATATTATGATGGCTCCTCCTCAAGGGGCCTCACACAACAAGATTGCTAATTAATCCTTTCTCATTACATAATACCCAGTCTAAGATGGCGTGATCTCTATTTGGTTCGACATATTGGTCCAGGAAACCATCCCGTATACACTCTACGAATTCCTCTTCCACAGTATTGTTACTAATTTGGTTAGCCTAATCTATATGTAGATTAAAGTCACCCATGATAACTGCTGTGCCCTTATTGCACGCATCTCTAATTTCCCAATAAATGCCATCCCCAACAACTCCCACTAACGTTTTCTGCCCCTTGGTATTTCTCAGCTCTACCCATACAGATTCCACATCATCATTGCTAATATCCTTCCTTACTATTGTGTTAATCTCCTCTTTAACCAGCAATGCTACCCCACCTCCTTTTCCTTTTTGCCTGTCCTTCCTGAATATTGAATACCCCTGGATGTTGAATTCCCAGCCTTGGTCACCCTGGAGCCATGTCTCTGTAATCTCAATTATATCATATCAAAGGTTATTGTGGAAAATAAAAGCTCATGGTGTAGGGGGTAACATATTGGCATGGATAGAAGATTGGCTAGCTAACAGGAAACAGAGAGTAGGCATAAATGGATTATTTTCTGATTGACAAGATGTAATGAGTGGTGTGCCACAGGGATCAGTGCTGGGGCTTCAACTTTTTACAATTTATATAAATGACTTGGATGAAGGGACCGAAGGTATGGTTGCTAAATTTGCTGATGACACAAAGATAGGTAGGAAAGTAAATTGTGAAGAGGACATAAGGAGGCTACAAAGCGGTATAGCTAGGTTAAGTGAGTTGGCAAAGATCTGGGCCCAGAAATTCGGGTCTCCACGGGTGAGTACGCACGGGGTACTCACCCGTAGGCCCAATGGAAGTGCCGGTTTCCTGCATGCACGGGAAACCGGCACTTCCGTTCCCCTGAAAGAAGGGGTTGAAAGGTCGAACGCGTGCGCAGGAGAGGCAGCGCGTGCGCATCGAACTTACGTTATTTTTGCAGGTTTTCCCGGGAGGGTAAGTCTGCAGAAGTTACACATTTAAAAAGCAGGCGTAAGGCCTGCTTTTTACAAGGTAAGTGGTGAATTAATTAAAATTAAAGCATTTTTTCCACAGGTTTATTATTTTTAAATACTTTAAAGAAAGGTAAGTTTATTTTTAGCCCCGTTAGAAAATAAAATGATTTTTTTCAAAAATTTAAATTATTGTTTAAAATAGTTATTTCATGTAATTTATAGAAAAAATGTGATTTTTAAAAAAATTATTTGAAGATTTAGTGATGTTTTGGGGCTTATAGTATTTATAAGTTTGACAGCCCTTCCTGTCAAACTTATGAATGAAGCATTCCCTGCTACCATTGGCTCTCCATGGCCCACGTGATCCCAGGGGACGCATCGAACTAACTGCGCCCCTGGGATACGCAAGCACTGCGTGCCGGCGGTTGGAGGAGGCCCAGGATCAGAATTCCACGGGGGCCCACAGCTCAACGGTCGGCGCGCAAGGTAAGTGCAGGTCGGGGGCTTGCACCCGCGGGAAGCCCCCAACCCGAATTTCTGGGCCAAGGTAAATGGAGTATAATGTGGGAAAATGTGAAGTTGTCCATTTTGGCAGGAAGAATAAAAAAGCGTTTCATCTAAATGGTGAGAGATTGCAGAGCTCTGAGATGCAGAGGGATCTGGGTGTCCTAGTACATGAATCGCAAAAGGTTACTATTCAGGTACAGTAAGTAATTAGGAAAGCTAATAGAATGTTATTGTTTATTGCGAGGGGAATTGAATACAAAAGTAGGGAGGTTATGCTTCAGTTATACAGGGCATTGGTGAGACCACATCTGGAGTACTGTGTACAGTATTGGTCTCCTTATTTAAGGAAGGATGTAAATGCGTTGGAAGCAGTTCAGAGAAGGTTTGCTAGACTAATACCTGGAATGGGCGGGTTGTCTTATGAGGAAAGGTTGGACAGGCTAGGCTTGTATCTGTTGGGGTTTAGAAGAATAAGAGGTGACGATTGAAACATAAGATCCTGAGGGGCCTGGACAGGGTGGATGTGGAGAGGATGTTTCCTCTTGTGGGAGAATCTAGAACTAGGGGTCGCTGTTTAAAAATAAGGGGTCGCCCATTTAAGACAGAGATGAGGAGAAATTTTTTCTCACAGAGGGTTGTAAGTCTTTGGAACTCTCTTCCTCAGAGGGCAGTGGAAGCAGAGTCTTTGAATATTTTTAAGGCAGAGGTAGATAGATTCTAGGTGAGCAATGGGGTGAAAGGTTATCGGGGGTAGGCGGGAAAGTGGGGTAATCGGATCAGCCATGATCTTATTGAATGGCGGCGCAGGCTCGAGGGGCCGAGTGGCCGACTTCTGCTCCTAATTCGTATGTTCGTATCTACCTGTCCTGCTACCTTCAGGGATCTGTGGACATGCACTCCAAGGTCCCTGTGTTCCTCTACCCCTATCATAGGTAATGAATGGGATTGAACTGGTTGCGATGTTCAATTTTTGTGACCAATATGAGTTGGAGAGGGAAAAATATAAAGTAGCAGAGGCTGTTTTTTGTTGGATAAGTCCTTTCCCCTTTAAACAGATTTTTTGTAAAAACCTATCTGGTTCACTAATGTCCTTTAGGGAAGGAAATCTGCTGTCCTTACCCGGTCTGGCCTATATGTGATTCCAGACCCACAGCAATTGGTCGACTCTTAACTGCCCTCTGAAATGGCCTAGCAAGCCACTCAGTTGTACCAAACCGCTACAAAGAACAGCGGTTCAAGATGGCGGCTCACCGCCACCGTCTCAAGGGCAATTAGGGATGGGCAATAAATGCTGGCCTTATCAGCGACGCACATATCCCATGAGCAAATAATTTTTTTTTAAACTCTGATAATTCACTTCATTTATTATTGACAAGACATTAATCTTAAACACCCATACCGAGTAGCGCATATTAGCCTCTGAAACCTGTGTGCGTGGATTTTAATGAGGAATCGCGAAGGTGGCTTCTCCAAGCCTGTTCACACCACCGGGTCTCGAAGGTAGTGAGCGATCTCTTTCTTTCTAACTAGGTAAAAACACTATTGTTTCTTTATACCATTTTGTTTACGTTCCTCCTCCTGCTGAATGCAGCACCATCTGATGCTTTCCGACCACCCAATTGTTTGTACCGATTACCAAACCGAGAGGAGAGGCCCCATGCCTTTTCACACTGAGTCAGAAGGTTGTGGGTTCATAGTTCCACTCCAGAGATTTGAGCACAAAAATAGAAACATAGAAGATAGGAACAGGAGTAGGCCATTCGGCCCTTTGAGCCTGCTCCGCCATTCAACGAGATCATGGCTGATCATCCATCCAAACCCTAGCACCCGGTCCCTACACCGACAGCCATCCCACCCAAGCCCTATCCCCGTAACCCCACATATTTAATCCCCCCTAACACTAAGGGCCAATTTTTATCATAGCCAATCAACCTAACCCGCACATCTTTGGACTCTCCAGTGCAGTGCTGAGGGAGTGCTGCACTGTCGGAAGTGCTGTCTTTCGGATGAGACGTTAAACTGAGGCCCCGTCTGCCCTCTCAGGTGGACACAAAAGATCCCATGGCCACTATTTTGAAGAAGAGCAAGGGGAGTTTTACTAATGTCCTTTAGGGAAGGAAATCTGCCGTCCTTACCTGGTCTGGCCTATATGTGACTCCAGACCCACAGCAATGTGGTTGACTCTTAACTGCCCTCTGAAATGGCCTAACAAGACACTCAGTTCAAGGGCAATTAGGGATGGGCAATAAATGCTGGCCTTGCCAGCGACGCCCACATTCCATCAATGAATTTTTAAAAACGCCTGCTATCCAAAAGAATAGAACAGAGGAATGTAGCAGAAGAGGACAGAGGCAAAAACAAAAGTGAGAGTAACAGAGAGCAAATCATAATGACAGGGGGAAGAAACAGAAACACTAAGATGAAGACGACAGGTGCTGTGTGTGTGTGCCTACGTGTGTCCTAGCAAGCCACTCCTTTACGTCAAACTCCAGATAACTAGGGATGGGCAATAAATGCTGGCATTGCCAGTGACGTCCACATCCTGAGAATGGAAAAAAAACCAGCAAGTAAGAAATAAAAGCGCCAATAGGAATGAGCAGCCTCGGCTTCACGTTCCAGAGCAGAAAGGCCTCATGTGATTCACTGCCTGTAATTTGCTCCATTTTGTGTGTCAGCTGTGACTCAGTGGGCAGCACCCTCGCCTCTGAGTCAGAAGGTTGTGGGTTCAAGTCCCACTCCAGAGACTTGAGCACAAAAATCTAGGCTGACAGTCCCAGTGCAGTGCCGAGGGAGCGCTGCACTGTCGGAGGTGCCGTCTTTCAGATGAGATGTTAAACCAAGGCCCTGTCTGCCCTCTCGGGTGGACGTAAAAGATCCCACGGCACTATTTTGAAGAAGAGCAGGGGAGTTCTCCCCGGTGTCCTGGCCAATATTTATCCCTCAATCAACATCACTAAAAACAGATGAGCTGGTCATTATCACATTGCTGTTTGTGGGAGCGTCCTGTGTGCAAATTGGCTGCCGCGTTTCCCACATTACAACAGTGACTCCACTTCATTGTCTGTAAAGCGTCCCGAGGTCGTGAAAGGCGCTATATAAATGCAAGTCTGTCTTTCTTTTTAAAAACCTCCCTTCAACCAACACCTCCCCCCCCACCCCCACCCCCACCCTTTGGTCGGCTCCCTCAATTATTCTAACTCCTGCTCAGGTAATCGCTCTCCAATTTGTGAAAAGCCTTCGGGTATTTTGCCACGTTAAATATGTTTAATAAGTGGAAGTTGTTGTGGCGTGTGCCACAAAATAATTGAAGAGAAAATGCAGGCAACCGATTTCTTTCGAGCAATCGTTTATTTAAGTGACAAATTTTCTTCACATTTTTCATTGAAGAAAAGTAGTAATCATGAAAATTCAAGCAAAAATAGTCAATTTATTTGCATCCTCCTTAATTACAGTGATTTTCAACATAAATGTTCTCAATTTTACTGAAAAATCTAACTCTTCTGTGCCACTAGAGGGACCATTTCTCCACAGTCACCCAGGCCCTCCAGCAGCAGACACACTGTACTGCAGTTAGATTTTTTCCAGTTCTTGTATATCTTTACATTAATTAGGAGGCTAGAAAAGGAATGTACAATAACAGCATGTACTTTCATACAATTTTAATATTCTGCAGGCAAAGTGTGTCCTGGTCCCATTTTCCACTACCCCAGGTCAGTTATGCACCATTGAGTCCTCAGCAATTGTAATTGAAAATTAAAGATTCTGTTTCTTACCAACGAATCTTTGCCTTGAGCTCTCGATGCTTTTGACAGTGTTAAATCCTTCAGGCCTTCACCTGTTTAGCTTTGGAGGGAGCTGCCCATGAGAGCAGCTCTGTAATGCCAGCCATCTACACCAGGTGGTAGCAGAGAGCGATGAAACTGGAGCACTGTCTTCTGACACAGGTCAACGCTGGTACGTTTGAACTTGATCCAAGGGCCCTAACTTTTATAAAGCTATTTCTGCAGGATTCTTTACCCCCCACCCATCCCACCACCCCAAAGCCTGGGGAATGTTTCCTCTGGTTAAGAATACAAGAAATTCTAGGAAGCCATTACACACTTAAGAACAGGATTACTGCGATTCACATTAACTACTGGCTAAAGCCACGTGAGCCGAGATTGGCGTAAATCCACCCTACAAGCTGCGGGCAATTGTGGTTCCACTCAACCATTCCCATTGCCCAGAATTGGTGCACTCATGACAAGTGGCCAGAAGGCAAAGATTTCACTGCAGACTCCCAAAACAAGCACTCTACTCGGAGCTCCGACACAGCAAGAGAGCCCCAGGTGGGCAGAGGAAACGCTTCAAGGACACCCTCAAAGCCTCCTTGAAAAAGTGCAACATCCCCACCGACACAAAGTGGAGGAGAAACATCCGGGAAGGCGCTGAACACCTCAAGTCTCTTCGCCGGGAGCAAGCGGAAGCCAAGCGCAGGCAGCGCACGTCAACCCAAGCACGCCACCCACCTCAACCCAAGCACGCCACCCACCTGCCTCTTCAACCACCGTCTGCCCCACCTGTGACAGAGACTGTAGGTCCCGCATTGGACTCATCAGTCACCTGAGAACTCATTTTTAATGTGGAAGCAAGTCATCCTCGGTTCCGGGGGACTGCCTAAGAAGAAGAAAAAGGCAAAGATTTCACTGTAGTTACAAAGCTGCCAGGTGACTACTGACCCGAGCAGCCAGTGTGCGAGTCTGTGTTTCCCAGGGGAATCCTGTCGACAGGACAGAGGAGGTTGGAACTGGAAGTCTGGATCTCTTCCCAAGACCAATTTGAGCCCAGTCTCTCGAGAACAGACAAGTTTTCTATGGCTGTACTCGATGGTTTCTACATCAAGAAATGAATAGCTGGGAGAGATGCAAGATTCTCTCCAGGGTATTTTAACATTTACTAGGAATTGCCTCAGAACGGCTCAGTTGGTAGCACTCTCGCCTGAGTCAGAAGGTTGTGGGTTCAAGTCCCACTCCAGAGACTTGACCACAAAAATCTAGGCCGACGCTCCGGTGCAGTGCTGAGGGAGTGCTGCACTGTCGGAGGTGCTGTCTTTCGGGTGAGACGTTAAACCGAGGCCCCGTCTGTTCTCTCAGCTGGACGTAAAAGATCCCCTGGCACTATTTCGAAGAGGAGCAGGGATGTTATCCCTGGTGTCCTGGCCCATATTTATCCCTCAATCAACATCACTAAAACAGATTATCTGGTCATTATCACATTGCTGTTTGTGGGGGCTTGCAGTGCACAAATTGGCTGCCCTGTTTCCTACATTACAACAGCGACTACACTTCAAAAAGTACTTCATTGGCTGTAAAGTGCTTTGGGACGACCAGTGATTCTGAAAGGCGCTATAGAAATGCAAGACTTTCTTTCCTTCACTCTGCTGCTGGACGTGTGATGGAACCCCTGACATGCCGGTGGAGTGGGAGCAGCTCCAGGGAAACTCCAGCCCGTTCTGTTTAACTCGGTGACAGCAGAGGAACAATTCAACACTTTTATTGTTTGTTTAAAGCAGCACCAGGTTACAGTCGCTTTGTCTGCGAATACTGCCCATTACAGCAAGGAATTCTGTACGATTTGGGAATTCTACACTATTCAGCAACATCCATTGTCTGAAACTCAAAAACCTTAAAAGGATTCAGGTGATGGAATGAATCCTCTTCAGGAACATTTAGTCGGTTCTTAAATATACTCTCGCCTGCTGACACGTTCTCCACACCTTTCACCCACGCTGAACAGCTGTTCCTGAAACTGTGCTTACCTTTACATAAATCTCTGCTTTTATGTTCTAAGAAAAATACTTCCTATCGGTCCCAATATAACACAATGGGTGGTCGCGTTTCACACTGGCCGTAGTGGTTGGAAATTCTCCAGCCACCGTCATCACAACAGGATATAAATGTACCTGTGCATACAGTGGGTCCCATCTCCAACGTGAACCTAACGTTCAGATGCTGACTGGCCTGCTGTACTTTTCCAGCCGTTTTTTTTAAGTTTCGGATTGCCAGCATTTGCAGTGCTTTTTCTTCAATCTCTACACGTATCTCCTTGCCCTTTCCGTCACGTCATGTGACGTGACGCACCCTGCAACGCTCGCTGGAACCGAGCCAAGTGACACGGCCACTCTGCTGCCAACAGACTCGCCGTTGCGGAGGTCAGTTCTGGACTTCGCCGTCCCATGACCGCTTGCACGTGTTCAAGAAAAAAATAATCAAACTGATTTTGTTTATTACAGGAAACTCTCTTTTAACCGGCACCTAAATATCCGGAAACCTCTGTTAACCGGCAAAATTCAGGAGTAGGTTCAGGTAAGTTTTACTATATATTAGTGGCAGTGTAACTGGGGTTCCTGCACCTGCGGCCGTGTAACCGGGGTTCCTGCACCTGTGGCCGTGCATCAGGGACTCCTGGATCTGTGGCCATGTAACCGGGGTTCCTGCACCTGTGGCCGTGCAACAGGGACTCCTGGATCTGTGGCTATGTAACCGGGGTTCCTGCACCTGTGGCCGTGCAACAGGGACTCCTGGATCTGTGGCCGTGTAACCGGGGTTCCTGGATCTGTGGCCGTGTAACCGGGGTTCCTGCACCTGTGGCCGTGCAACAGGGACTCCTGGATCTGTGGCCGTGTAACCGGGACTCCTGGATCTGTGGCCATGTAACCGGGGTTCCTGCAGCTGTGGCCGTGTAACAGGGACTCCTGGATCTGTGGCCGTGTAACCGGGGTTCCTGCACCTGTGGCCGTGCAACAGGGACTCCTGAATCTGTGGCCATGTAACCGGGACTCCTGGATCTGTGGCCGTGTAACCGGGGTTCCTGCACCTGTGGCCGTGTACGGGGACTCCTGGATCTGTGACCGTGTAACCGGGACTCCTGCACAAGTGCCGTGATCCGGGGCTCCTGCACCTGTGGCCGTGTACAGGGCTCTCGTACCTTGGTAAGTATACCTCTCTGTAATCCGGACTTTTTGATCAACCGGCACCACGCCGGTCCCGTCGGTGCCAGATAAAAAAAGTTTTTCCTGTATATGAAAGAACAATTTTCTTCGGATTGCGTCACAAACTGTAACCCAATTGTGGGGGTCCGATGATGCACACAATCAGTGCAAATTGCTCACAAAGTGCGCATCCCCAGGGCTGTTTCTAACAGGTTACTTCGAGAATGAAACAGGACAGAAGGGCATGATTGATGGGCATGTACTGGTAAACATTTAGCTATCTCCCGCCATAATATTTCAGATTTAGCAACTATTCAAGAGAATTCACTTTTCCCTTTGAGACGCTATGTAATCTGCATTCCATCATCCGGTCCGCCCAGGGCCCCCTCAATCTTCTACATCAGTGTTGGCTCACATTCCTGGGACAACAGCCAGTGATCTCATACAAGCTCCAGAGGTCTTAAATCCACGGTAGCATCTTAAAAATACGGCACGTGATTTCTGGCATTGGCAGGTCGTAAAATCCACCAAACTCCCCCGTGTATGGTTCTCTGGCAGTGGGGGTCAACCGTGGCCCCTAAATGACGTACATCTGAACACATCAGTAGACAACAAAGGAAGAATTCCCGGACTGTTCTCAGCACCTCACGATAACCGCTGCTGCCGCCTCCCCAGCACCCCGCCCAAGATATCGGGAGCAACGGTACTTAGCATCTGAAAAATGATTGGGATGGTAGAGAAGCCTTTGCAGGATCGGAATGCTCCAGACATCAGACTTGCACGGACTCCCCACAGCGTTCTTCAGATATGATTTAGAATTGGACGATTAATCTATCTGACAGCCTATGTCGTTGTTTACAGTTGTGGGCATGCAGTAACTTGGTGCTCTAATACTGCTGTACTGCTCTGCCCACTCCCCCACCCCGCTCTCCCCACCCCATACCGCTCCCCCACCCCCCCTACCTCGCCCTCCTGCTCCCCCACCCCGCTCCCCCACCCCACCTACCTCGCTCCGACACCCCCCCTGCCTCGCTCCCCCACCCCGCTCCCCCACCCCCCCGCTCCCCCACCCCGCTCCCCCACCCCGCTCCCACCCCACACCGCTCCCCCACCCCGCTCTCCCACCCCATCCCGCTCCCCCAGCCCCCCTACCTCGCCCTCCTGCTCCCCCACCCCACCTACCTCGCTCCGACACCCCCCCTGCCTTGCTCCCCCACCCCGCTCCCCCACCCCCCCGCCACCCCGCTCCCCCACCCCGCTCCCCCACCCCGCCCCCGCTCCCCCACGCCGCTCCCCCACCCCACCACCCCGCTCCCCCACCCCGCTCCCGCACCCCACCCCCGCTCCCCCACGCCGCTCCCCCACCCCACCACCCCGCTCCACCCCCCCCCGCTCCCCCACCCCCCCATCGACCAACCCCCCTGCGGCAAGTTTTCAGTCTTGGCTGCGCAGATGGCAAGATAAATACGAATGAAGATCATTTGGCCCAGCCTAGCTCGCCCATCCAGAAAGAACCTACAGTCACTCCATCACACAAAGTAAAGCTGGTTCTTGTGTGATTCCAGGCATTTTGTCTCCACGACCCCAGCCATAAGTCCATTCCACTTCTGGAATTATCTCCTTCCCGTCAAGAAGGTTAAAAGATCAGCAAACGCTGAGCATCAGAGGGAGCAATTCGGAGCAGGGGGGCACTTGTGCGTGTCTTAGCTCCTTGTTTACACAGCAGCATTGGCCAGAGGCCTGGGAGTGAGCCAAGCTCAGCTCATCAGTCAAAAGAAAATGTGTGGGATGTAGAGAACTGAAGAGAGGTTAGTTGATAAACTATTTGACAAGTCTCAACCCAGTTCCTAGTGAGTGCAGTTCTATAAACACAAAGCTGCCTATAATTCAGTGCTGAGAACTTAAGAAAATATGGAATGAAATGGCCATTTGGCCCATCAAGCCTGCTTCTTCTGCAGATCATGTACAGTCTACCGTAGGGCAGCACGGTGGCATAGTGGTTAGCACAGCACCAGGGACCCGGGTTCAAATCCGGCCTCGGGTGACTGTCTGTGTGGAGTTTGCACATTCTCCCCGTGTTTGCGTGGGTTTCCTCCGGGTGCTCCGGTTTCCTCCCACAGTCCAAAGATGTGCGGGTTAGCTTGATTGGCCATGATAAAAAAAAAATTAAAAATTGGCCCTTAGTGTTAGGGGGGATTAAATACGTGGGGTTACGGGGATAGGGCTTGGGTGGGATGGCTGTCGGTGTAGGGACCGGGTGCTAGGGTTTGGATGATCAGCCATGATCTCGTTGAATGGCGGAGCAGGCTCGAAGGGCCGAATGGCCTACTCCTGCTCCTATCTTCTATGTTTCTATGACGGGCTCAACACCTAATTGATGCCTTTGTTCCATTTTGTCTCCAGGTACAATGTAAATCTCTCGGTCAACTGCTCTAGACCTCCGATAAAAGGCTGGCCTCGCCCTTAAAAGGTCAAATATACAGAAGTAAATAAGCAGGAGATACACTGGGCCAAGTCTGGCATCTTGCATCAGGGAAATCAGGAATTGTTCAAGACACACACACACACTCTGGGTGTAGAAGGGGAGTGTAAGGGATGAATAGCTCTTTCTCTAATAAATTAGGGTACGGTAGCATAGTGGTTATGTTACTGGACTAGTAATCCAGAGGCCTGGACTAATGACACAAGATCAAATCCCACCACGGCAGCCGGGAATTTAAATTCAATTAAATAAATCTGGAATAAAAAGCTAGCATCAGTAATGGTGACCATGAAATTACCGGATTGTCATAAAAACCCACTAGTGTCCTTTAGGGAAGGAAATCTACCATCCTTACTTGGTCTGGCCTATATGCGACTCCAGACCCACAGCAATGTGGTTGACTCTTAGCTGCCTAGCAAGCTGCTCAGGTGTATTCAAGAAGGCGGCTCACCACCACCACCTTCTCGAAGGCAATTAGGGATGGGCAATAAATGCTGGCCTTGCCAGCGATGCCCACATCCCGTGAATGAATTTTTTTAAAACCGAGAGAGATAGGCAAGTGAAAGCCATGTCAGATAGCCTTGGTCACTTGTAGAAAGAACGACAAACAGAGAATAGTAGTATCACGCAAACGCGCTTAGGGTAGGGAGCAGAGGCGTCATTTGGTGTAGTGGCATATCAAGCGAATGTACCCACGTACTAACCGCACGTAGATGGACTGCGCTTGCATAGTAACGTCACATTAGGGGGTTGTAATTGTCTGAATCTAGACTGGGGTCAACTGAGGCGGAAGAGAGGGTGTTGGTAAGAAATAATAAACTTTGTTTTACATTATTTCCCACATTGCAACAGTGACTCCACTTCAAAAGTACTTCATTGGCTGTAAAGCGCTTTGGGACGTCCGGTGGTCATGAAAGGCGCTATATAAATGCAAGTTTTTCTTTCTTTCTATTATAATGCTCACTGCATGTTAAAACACCAGTCTGTTCACAGTCAGAAAAACCTGATCAACGGGATTATTTCTGAACAGGAAAATCCAGTTTTCTCTCTCACACACACACATAACCCAAGTTTGCATAAAACAGACCTATTTAATTTATTTAATCAAGTTACCTTTTTATGTCCACAGACTCTTCCCCCCACCCCCCCTCACCAGCTGGCTACTTTTCAAGTCCTTTTGCCAGCACACATCCTCCCCCAGGCTAGAGAAAGAGGTGACGCGCGACAACGAATAAGCTACCATTTGAAGGATTGACTCCAGGTAAAGTGCGCAAAAAGTTATTATCCTCCAAACCCTTCCATCCTGAGCTGGCAAACAGCAGGACGCAAAAAAAAATAAATACAAACTACTCCTTCAGCAAGGGTACCTACCATTGGAGAAGATTTCCACTGTACACTAGGTGTAACAAAACCGTGCACCCGTATACGTTGAATGGATTTAGGATTACAACCCTCCGAGACATCTGCGCTCCTCTAATTCTGGCCGCCTGCACATCTCCGATTCTAATTGCTCCCTCACTGGCGGCCGTGCCTTCAGCTGCCGAGGCCCTAAGCTCTGGAATTCCCTCGCTGAACTTCTCCACCTCTCTCTCTCTCCTCCTTTAAGACGCCCCTTGAAACCTACCTCTTTGACCAAGCTTTTGGTCACCTATCCTAATATCTCCTTCTGTGGCTCGGTGTCAAATTCTGTTTGATAATCGCTCCTGTGAAGCGCCTTGGGATGTTTTACTACATTAAAGGCGCTCTATAAATGTAAGTTGTTGTTGTTGTTACAGATAACGCACGTGTTTTATTGTTCCTACAGTTCCCCCACTTCCTGCGTTCGGTTTTCCTGCCTTAGAGATACCTCATGCAAAGTCTGTCACTCAGGTCGAAGCCTACGGCTGACTTCCAATAAAGGGTTTTGTTTTCTGCAGTGCCAGCAGGGTGCAATTATTGAGGGTTTATTTTTTTTTTTAAAAAGCACGGAATCAAAATTACACTGGGAGTCGGGGATACGCAGAACAGCATTCTAAAATAAATAACCCGACAAGGGGCAGGTTTGGATTTTGTTTTCCATCACATTATCTGTATGCTCAATTCTATAGTTTTTCTGAGCCCAAGCTGCCATTAAAGTGAATTACTAACTGCAAACTTCTTCAATTCTAAACGGATAATGGGTCACATTTTAAAAGGGTTTGAAGAATTTGTTGCTCTTCCTAATGGCATGTTCCGTTCATTACTTCCGCGATGATGCCACTGATTTGAAGTTTGCTCAGAAAAATGGGTAACAGTGAACATTGTCCTGAAAACACTGGTAAAAGTGCCAGAAAATCTCATCATCTCATGTAATGAGAACAGAATTTAATTTATTCAGTCAGCGTGAGACAAACCGCTTGGTCATAGGTGACCATTTAAAATTCTCCTCGTTTTCAAATCTCTCCATGGCCTCGCCCCTCCCTATCTCTGTAATCTCCTCCAGCCTTACAACTCTCCGAGATATCTGCACTCCTCCAATTCTGGCCTCTTGAACCTCCTCAATTTTAATCGTTCCACCACTGGCGGCCGTGCCTTCAGCTGCCGAGGCCCTAAGCTCTGGAATTCCCTCCCTAAACCACTCCGCCTCTCCACCTCCTTTTAAGACGCTCCTTAAAACCTACCTCTTTGCCCTACCCTAATAGCTCCTTGCGGGGCTCGGTGTCAAATGTTGTCCGATAACGCTCCCGTGAAGCGCCTTGGGACGTTTTACGATGTTAAAGGCGCTGTATAAATGCAGGTTGTCGCTGTTGTCATAGGCTAAATCTTAGCTACATTACCTATTAGGGCAGATTTCCCTGTATTGCGCGTGGGTGGGCTCAGAGTACAGATGAAAATCGGATGGGAAAGGATCACAAACCCCTATCGGACACTGCCTGGTTTTCCATTGATTTAAATCAACAGAAACTCCAGCAGGTACAAGTGTTGCATCAAACACCGCAACAGTCCGACAACCAGTGCCATTTTGGCAATTCCTCCTTTTACTGTTGGGGTCAATACTTTGTTAACATTGCTTTTCAATAAATTGCTTTTCAATTAACCATCAGAATTGACACAGATTTACTTTAAGGTATTATTTACTGCCGCAAGTGGCCTCTTGTCAGGGAAGTCAAAGTTCAGGCTTGTGTTTTTAGTATTAGCCCACGGTTTATTAAATGGAACTTGCAATAAGACCCTCCTCTTCCAAACAAATCTCTGCACTTTAGCGACACAGGCTCGTGTGGGGCTGAATGGCCTACTCCTGTTCCTGTGTTCCATTGCCACAGGTTCCACCAACCTTGGCTTCACTCCCAATCTCGTGTTTACAGGCTAACAAGGAAATAGTTTCTGTTAAATGAGGAACAAGGTGGTTCGCTGGCCCAGTCCTCGCCGAAGTGCATTGAGCCACGAGGTTTCCTCCAGGATTAGGAAATTCACGTCAGATTTCGTGAGAAAAATTGGAGTCTTTTTTTTGTTGAATATTTGGATCAAGTTTCAGTGCAGGATTTTGTAACTACTGTACTGGTGATAATCATGGTCCTACCTGTAGTAAGGTGGGTTGTCCCAGGCACACCTGACCAATCTGGAGCAGTGACCCTTTCGTATCGGTACAGCTGATCCTATAGGATTGTTTGTTACCCCTATAAAACCACTCAACCTGCAAACATACCTCGAGACTTCAAGGCTGGATAAGATGATGGATGCTCGGTGGGGGGTGGCGGGGAATCAAACTCTTAATGGCTGAGACTATTAATTGGTGTAAAGTCTTCATAATGGAAGTAGTGTTTCTGTGAATGGGTAACGTCCCTTAAAATCTCTGTGACCAATGGTAGTGGTCTTTCAACTTTCAGTTCGCCTGCCGCGAGTTGGTCAGTTCATGTTTTTGGTAGGTGGTGAGGGAGTCAGTCGGCCGGAGCCACTGTGTCAGTACGTCACTGGGTTGAGGATGAAGAGTTTGTCTTCCTCTTTCCTGATCCACTTCATCAGTTTGGTAATGGCATTTCCTGCAGCAGCTTTCGTTCCCATTGGAGTGAAACACATGTAGAGTTCAAATCCACTCGTAACCTGCACAGCGAGCGAGAGACAGGACGGGAGTCAACAACAGAATTCAGTCACATCTATGTTTACAGTACTAACATTTTTTTGGTTTATTTCAACTTTTCTTTTTTTTGCCCCCTGCTACTCTTGGAGCAGAGGGATTTCTACACGGAGGAGCCTGGAATTTCTGCCTGGCGCCATTTTAACGCCAGTCGTAAACCCGTTTAATATAAGTGGGCTCGATAGTCTTACGCACGGTGACGACATCGGGATTTCCCAGCTGAGGTGTGGCATGGGGTGAAGGCAGCGTGAAGCTTGTGTTAAACTGTCCCACCAAACACTCTCGGGTCAAGGCGAGTAAGGATTAAACGGAAAGTAAAGCACCTTCTTCTACACTACTCCATCAAGTGCTCCAGCTGAGGCCCAGTGCAAATTAGATGCAGGATAGTGTTGTCTCCATACTGCCCACCAAGCAGTCTCTGCTCTGATGTACAAAATGGCTCACTCGGTTTCTGTAATCCCTGGGCAGGTCCAGCTCAGATTGGCTTCAGACCACTGCATTTACCCATCTCGCATTCCTAGATCAAGTGTTGCACGGGCTAGGTGCAGGGTAAATCTTGTTATACGTTGCCCCGTCAACTGCTCGTGGGCCAGCTTTAACACAGGCCAGATTCAGAGTCATGGGGCTGGATTTTGCCAATGGGGAGCTTTTGGAGGCGGGACTCCCACTTGTCGGGTTTCAGTCCCGCCTCCATCAACTTCTGGCCAACCCACGCTATTTTCCCTTGACCTTGTTAAACCCGCCCAGCGGGCTTAGCAGGCCAATTAAGGGAAAGCCGGTTACAGAGAACGTCAACGTATGACGTTTCGTGTCAAAAAATTTTGACAGATGAATTGTCATCGTTTCACAGCTCTGTGAAGCTGTCAAACACTGACAATCTCTGCAGTTTGATGAGTTCATGAATTCAAAACCTCATCAAACCTCTTTCTTTTGCAGAAATTAGATGGTTGCTGCATTGGAGAATGCAACGGCCATCTGTCATCTTTACCGCGGAGGTGCGAGACTCTCCGCATACCCACCGGCTGAAGCCTGCAGGAAGAAACAAAGGTAAGTAAACTTTTTCTAACACTTTCCACTTACCTCAGACACTCACCTCTCCACATTTGCACCCATCACTTACCTTCACAGCGCACTTTTGCACCCCTCCGACCCCCGCAGACCCACTACTCGCCTCAGTGACCCTGGCGGGGTTCGGAGCCTTTGGGAAGCCCACACTTGTGTGGGTAAAATGGGGATAATCCTCTTATCTGCCTGTTAACTGGCACTAATCCCCATCCCGCCTCCAAGGAGACGGGACCCGGCGCGGGTCGGCTACCCGCCTCCTGGCAAGATGGCACGGAGGCGGGTTGGGCACCCGCCCCCAAATTCTGCCATTTTCCTGGCAGTCCCGCCTCCATACCCACCTCCCCAGGGCTGGCAAGATCACGCCCATGGTCTCTACTCTCCCTCCACGGCCAGATTCAACACATCCTTAAAAGAGAGCGATTTACCGCGGCACAATCGCGTTTTCATTTCCCATGCACCAGCCATCCCTGGGGTCTAATTAATATTTTTAGCTTCATAACAATTGATGCCAATCTGTGGACGCTTCAATGGAAATGTTACGAGGTTGCGTTCCCAGAGCGGAACCGCATCTGCCAGGGGTGCTTGTTGGAAATTTGGGTACCGCCCCCTACCCCGTGATCATTAAGAGCTCTGGGCTGGGGGGGGGGGAAAGAGGAAGGACGGCAAAATTGCTGCGCTCCTGATAGGTGAGGCTCATAAAATTGCCCGTTTTGTGCGCTAGATCCATGCCCGTTATGAAATGCATTGATAATGTCCGGATGCATTTACACGATCAGAACATTAACTGAGAGACTTTCTTTTCCATCGGCTCCAGCCCAGAGGTGGAAGTACTGGGTTCCACCCAAAGGTGTCATCCAACTTCCCGTCGGCTTGTTCAGGTTCTCAGCACCCCCCCCGCCCCACAACCCATCATTTTATCTAAATGATCACTATTTTACCAAATTATTTGTATTATTGTTATTACTGTTAAATTAAATCCAGCAAAATGAGAGAGAGAGAGAGAGAGAGAGAGACACCAAGAGACGTCTGGTGGGGCTCATTTTCCTGTTGGGGGGGTTGGGTGGATGGGATCTCGTTAAGACTCTAGGGACCTACAGAGTGAGATGAAGAAGGGCCGGGAGGAGGCTCGTGTGGAGCATAAACACCGGCACAGACCTGTTGGGCGGAATGGCCTGTTTCTGTGCTGTGCATTCTCTGTAATGCTCCAAGCCTCGGGTCTTACCCATGCCAAAAGGTTCTCCCTCTCTCCTGCATAATAGATGTACTTCAGCGGCCGTGCGGAGTTGTGGATGCGGCTGTACAAATACTGATACAGTTCCAGTAGCCTTTCCTGCTCTTCCTCAGCTATGTAAGGAGCTTCAACTTCTGGGCTACAAAAAAAAAACACACACACACACAAAACGTTAATGTCACTGCCAGATCCAAAAATGTCAAGAGAGTTTCAGGTAAGGCACAGAAAGAATGGGCCTAACCACATTTAAAAAGTACAGGAAACTCTTTATTATCCGGCACCGACGGGACCGGCGTGGTGCCGGTTTATCAAAAAGTCCAGATTACAGAGAGGTATAATTAAAAGGTACGAGAGCTCCGTACACAGCAACAAATCCAGGCTTCCCTGTTGCTTAGCAACATGTGCAGGAACTCCGGCCACAGACCAAGCGTCCCTGTTGCTTAGCAACAAGTGCACGAACCCCAGTTACACGGTCACAGATCCAGGAATTGCCACTAATATGAAGTAAAATTTACCTGAACCTGCTCCTGAATTTTGCCGGTTAACAGAGATTTCCGGTTTTAGGTGCCGGTTAAAAGAGAGTTTTGGATGTGCACTTGGGATGCTGTAACCTGCAGGGCTACGGACCAAGAGCTGGGAAGTGGGATTAGGCTGGAGAGCTCTTTGTTGGCCGGCGCGGACACGATGGGCCGAAATGGCCTCCTTCCGTGCTGTAACTTTCTATGGTTCTATGTTTTCCCCTGTGTGAAGTTGAAGAAAAATTCTTCCACTAAACTGCCAACCACATTTTAAGAAAGAAAGACATGTATTTATATAGCGCCTTTCACGACCTCAGGACGTCTCAAAGCGTTTTACAGCCAATGACAGTACTTTTTGGAGTGTAGTCGCTGTTGTAATGTAGGCAACGCGGCAGCCAATTTGTGCACAGCAAGCTCCCACAAACAGCAATGCGGACCAGATAATCTGTTTCTGTTATGTTGATTGAGGGATAAATATTGGCCGAGACAGCGGGGATAACTCCCCTGCTCTTCTTCGAAACAGTGGCCATGGGATCTTTTACGTCCACCCGAGTGTGCAGAAGGGGCCTCGGTTTAACGTCTCATCCAAAAGACGGCACCTCCGACAGTGCAGCACTCCCTCAGTACTGCACTGGAGTGTCAGCCTAGGTTTATGTGCTCAAGTCTCTGGAGTGGGACTTGAACCCACGACCTTCTGACTCAGAGGCAAGGGTGACATTTTAGTAAAAGAACTTTTCTTTTTTTTTAAACTTTGCGCACCACCATCTCATTGTGGGGACTGGCTGTGTGCAAAATGTTTCTCTGCATAAAAGGTAATTCATTCACTATGAAATGCTTCGGGACGTTTCAGAGCGATGCAATAGGTGCTATATAAATGCACATTCCTTCTTACCAGCTGTTTAATCAAAGTTGCCCTTTGGTGTGAAGCCAAAATGTGTTATTATCTCAAAACTTCAGAAGGATGTTTCTGTTCCTTTTTGACAAATAGCAGAACATTAATATAGGAATCCCCAAAAGTGCTGGTGGATCTCCCATTGTATTGCTCACTGACTGTCAGGACAAAGCAAATTGCCCTCAAGGTATTGGTGATGCTGGAAGTACAGAGATCGGCAGCTTCCCGAGCTCCATCGAGAAGTGGGTAGCTGCAGATTGCGAGAGGAAGTTGTTTTTTTTTTTAATTCGTTCATGGGATGTGGGCGTCGCTGGCAAGGCCAGCATTTATTGAGAAGGTGGCGGTGAGCCGCCTTCTTGAACCGCTGCAGTCCTTGTGGTGAAGGTACTCCCAACAGTGCTGACTTTATCGTAGCAGTTTGGTAGAACTGAGTGGCTTGCTAGGCTATTTGAAATCACATATAGGCCAGACCGGGTAAGGATGGAAGATTTCCTTCCCTTTGGTGAACCAGATGGGGTTTTTACAACAATCCGATAGTTTCATGGTTACCATAACTAATACAGGTAGACTATCCTTTATCCGCACTTCTGAAAACCGAAAACCTCTGAAAACCGAAAGTTTTTTTGTGGAGCGTAAGTCGTGCGCACGACATAACCCGAGTGGCGCCAAACATGACCCGACGCGGCCGATGCTTTTCTGACCTGATTTGCGGGCCAGCTTAGCGTAGGAGTCAGCCGATATCCGGGTTTCCCACAACTGGTGGCGGCAGTCGAGCCCCAGACCCCCGCTAAGTCAAGGAATTCAGATACGGAGCAGGGGGAGCTGTAAACAGACTGTGAGCGGCAGCACAGAGAAGCAGGAAGGGGAATGAGACACGCAACAGCCGCAAGAGGTAGCCTGAACTTTTAAAATTTATATTAAATACAAATACTAATTACCAAATTAATTTAATGTTCAGAGTTTCCCAGTCTGAAATAATACCTTCTGAAATCCGAAAATTTCCGAAAACCGAAACACAGCTGGTCCCAAGGTTTTCGGATAAGGGATAGTCAACCTGTACTAGTTTTTTTTATTCCAAATTTTTATTTAATTAATTGAATTTAAATTAGCCCATTGCCATGGTGGGATTTAAACTCACATTTAGTCCAGGCCTCTGGATTACTAGTCCAGTAACATAACCACTACACTACCAAAGTGGCAGGAACAGCCTGCAGAATTAATCTCATAAAGAGTGGGAAACCAGTGGGCGGACAAAAGAATCAGGAAAACTTTAAAAACAACAAATATTTATATTGTGCCTTTAATGTAGTAAAACGTCCCAAGACACTTCACAGGAGTATTATAAAACAAAATTTGACACCGAGGCACATAAGGAGAGATATGGGCAGGTGGCCAAAAGCTTGATCAAAGAGGTAGGTTTTAAGGAGCGTCTTAAAGGAGGAAAGAGAGGTAGCGAGGCGGAGAGGTTTAGGCAGGGAATTCCAGAGCTTAGGACCTAGGCAGCTGAAGGCACGGCCACCGATGGTTGAGCGATTATAATCAGGGACGTTCAAGAGGGCAGAATTAGAAGAGCGCAGATATCTCGGAGTGGGGGGTGGTTGTGGGCTGGATGAGATTACAGAGATAGGGAGGGGCGAGGTCATGGAGGGATTTGAAAACAAGGATGAGAATTTTATTCGTGACAGCAAGACTTTCAGAAAAAGTAAGATACTCTGGAGGGAGGAAAGGAATGGGGAGAGAGAAGATGGCCTAATCAAACTCTGAGAGAAAACACTCAGAAAAGATTTGTGAATTAAGCAAGGGAAGAAGAAAATGGTACGTAGTTGTTCCCAATTTACCGGGAGGATAATCCAGCAAATTACTCCAACCTTGCTGATAAAATAGCAATGAAAGCAGGGTGTGCTTCAACTAACCCTGTAAAATAGTCATTACGACACCAATTGTACTCAACAGCAAATCTAGGTATACAACATTTCCATGTTCCCCGGCGTACCTTACTGGAGCAGTCCTAGCAACTTAATGGCCCAGTAATTCCGGGCACAACGCGTGAGTAAGGACGGGCTACTCACGCGTGTGCCCGGAGGAATTGCCGGTTTTCAGCATGCACAGCGCGTGTGCTGAAAACCGGCATTTCCTGTCCTCTGACCCAAGGGGTTAAGAGGCAGAGCGCGCGCGACTGCACAGGCAGCACGTGCGCAGTGAAATTCCTTTTTTTTTCTCCCAGTGTTGCGCGCGTGTAAAGGCCTCCGGTCTTTACGCGTGGAAAAAGCAGACGTAAGTATTTAGTTTTTCAGGTAAGTGGGCTTTTAGTACAATGTAGACATTTTTTTTCCCACAGGTTTGTTATTTTTAAAGAATTTACAGTAAGGTAAGTTTAGTTTTAGACCCTATTTTTAAAAAATGTATTTTTTCAAAAAATTGATTAATTGTTTAAAACATTTTTTAAAATTTACTTATAGTTAATATAATCAGTGGGATTTTTTTTAAATTTTATTTAAAGTTAAAGTAGTGTTTTGGCAGCCCATACTTTTCATGAGTTTGGCAGCTCTTACTGTCAAACTCATGAATGAGTTTCCCCTCCCCTGATTGGCTGCACAATGCTCACCTGATCCCAGCCGGCACATCGCACTAACTACGCCGCTGGATCAGGTAAGCACATCGCGCCGACATCTGAACCGGGCCTGTGACAGGAAATGCAAGCAGGCCCAGGCTTCAGATGTCGGTGCGCAGGGCGAGTGCAGATCGGGGGCTTGCACGCGCGGCAAGCCCTCGATCCTAATTTCAGGGCCCTTATTTTCTTCGACTGATAGTCAATCAGTGTTAATCTGAAGGCATTTTTTGACTAGAGAACTTGTGTTAACACAAAATTGGAATGAAAAAGAAAGACATGCATTTATATAGCGCCTTTCACAACCACCAGACATCACAAAGCGCTTTACAGCCAATGAAGTACAGGCACTGTTGTAATGTGGAAACGCAGCAACCAATTTGCGCACGGCAAGCTCCCACAAACAGAAATGTCATAATGACCAGATAATCTGTTTTTGTTATGTTGGTTGAGGGGAAAATATTGGCCAAGACACCGGGGAGAACTCCCCTGCTCTTCTTTGAAATAGTGCCGTAGGATATTTTACGTCCACCTGAGAGAGCAGACAGGGGCCTCGGTTTAACGTCTCATCTGAAAGACGGCACCTCCGACAGTGCAGCACTCCCTCAGCACTGCACGGGAGTGTCAGCCTAGCTTTATGTGCTCAAGTCCCTGGAGTGGGATTTGAACCCACAACCTTCTGCCTCAGAAGCAAGTGTGCTACCCACTGAGCCACAGCTGAGACTGCCCAAAACCCCATTTCAATTTTGGACCTTATTGCCCCATCAGACCTGAGCTGAATAAGGATCGCACACTGGGCGGGCACTACTCAAAAAAAATTTAATTTTTTTTTTTTTTAAACTTGGATAACAAAAGTATTATCCCACTTGCTTTATACTTGCTCAGTGGGTAGCACTCTCTCTCACCTCTGAGTCAGAAGATTGTGGATTCAAGCCCCACTCCATGGACTCGAGCACAAAATCTAGGCTGACACTCGCAGTGCGGTGCTGAGGGAGTGCTGCACTGTCGGAGGTGCCGACTTTCGGATGAGACGTTAAACCGAGGTCCCGTCTACTCTCTCAGGTGGACGTAAAAGATCCCACGGCACTATTTCGAAGAAGAGCAGGGGAGTTATCCCCGGTGTCCTGGGCCAATATTTATCCCTCAATCAACATCACGGAAACAGATTATCTGGTCATTATCACATTGCTGTTTGTGGGAGTTTGCTGTGCGCAATTTGGCTACCGCGTTTCCTACATTACAACAGCGACTACACTTCAAAAGTACTTAATTGGCTGTAAAGCTCTTTGTGACTTCTGAGGTCGTGAAAGAGGCTATAGAAATGCAAGTCTTTCTTTTTTATTATAATTCAGATAACTGGGTGTGTGGTGCAGAAATTAACAGGTTTCCTACCTTGTGAACAGACCCGAGCTTCTTGATTTATATATGAAGTGCCTCAGGTCCGGAATGCCCACTTGAGAAACACTGTAGGCTGGAGTCTGTAACTCTTCCAGCAACGTCTGGAAGGTATTCCGTCTCTTCATGCGCTCCAGAAATTTATTCTTACAGTTTGAGATGGTGAAGAAGTGCTCCCGGTCCGTGGAGATGAGGAGCAAACACAGACTGCTTGCCTGATCAAGGTAGGAGATGTGGGCATGAAAGAAACCGCTGGAGTTGAACTTGGGTAGGCAGATCGGCGTCCAGACCTCTCCGTCTCGGAAGGAAGTGGATGCACTGATGAGGTTGAAGAGAAGATGGAGATCGATGGGATGTAGAAATTGGTCCTTTTTCCTCACCAACGTAACCAGTTGGTTTTGGGCAACCAGAATAGAGAAGACGAGACTTTTCTCTTTGGCTTGCTGGAGGCAGCTGCTGATCACGTCTCTCATGGACGAGGCCAACGGTAGGCATCGCACGGCGCACATTAAGAAGCTGGGATCTTTGTCCATTAGATTGAGGAGATTATCCGTTATCCTCTCAGACCCCGAGAGCAGCCGGCGGAGATCATAGTTCTTTTTCTGCTCGAAGATTCTGTTGAGCTGTGTTAGAGTCAGCAGGCTGACGATCTGGTAGTAAACGTAAAGAAGTTCTTTGGCTACTTCCTGCTCTGATTGGCGGGTACGAGCGACAGCCACAAGGACCAGGGGGCTTCGGCGGATGAACACCACCTTGTAACCCTCTGCGAAAGAAAGCGTAGACTTAAGTCAATCCACTCGGTGTCATTTTGGGAAGGGCCGATCAAGGCAAGGATGGTCAGTGCTGGGCGACTGCGGAAACATTTAATTTGGAGAAAAATGACAAAAGACGGCTCAACAAACCCAAAATCCCTGCTGCGTATGTACTTGCTGTAACTAAAGCCTATGGTACTTGTGAAGAGAGGGGATGACAGTGGTGTTCATGCTGTTCTTTAGAAATACAGACAGCAGCTCCGAATGCCAATGCCTTTTCCGGTTTCTGTTTCCCTCACAGACGGTGAGTGACTCTCTGCTCCCCATTTAGAGGCTCAATTGGATACTGCTTGGCCACAATTAAAATACTGTGATAAAAACAGAAAATACTGGATATACTCAGCAGGTCAGGCAGCAGCTGTGGAGAGAGAAACAGAGTTAACGTTTCAGGTCACCTGAAACGTTAATTCGGTTTCTCTCTCCACAGATGCCGCCTGACCTGCTGAGTATTTCCAGCATTTTCTGTTTTTATTTCAGATTTCCAGCATCCGCAGTTATTTTGCTTTTGTATTAAAAATACTGTATCCGGTTCTCGATGCTTTATTTTGCGGAAGGTATCCAGGCCAGGTAGAGGGTGCAGAAGAGATTCGTCACGATGGTACCAGGGATTGAGAGGCTTTCGTTATGGGAAAGACTCGAATAACTGGAGCTCTTTTCATGAGAGGGTGAAGGAGAAATCCGACAGAGGTGTTTAAAAGTATGAGGAGTTTCGATAAGGGAAAACATCAGGCATATCGGGCTTGTTCTTGTACGCTGCCTGATGGTTGATTTATAGAAATTATTTACGGGCAGCCGGGAGCAGGTCTTCACCTGCCGAGGAAGATGTGTGGCATGAAGAAACTCAAGGGGTGTAGGGCAGTGGGGAGAAAATAGGGATTAACATCGGAAGGTTGGGGTACAGGTTTTATTCGCTGCACAGCACTGCGTTCCTGATACTCACATGGTGCCATGGGGAGATGCAGAGCAGATGTCTCTCCAAGAGAAGGCAGGGAAAACCAGGGAGAAAGAGTCATCTCCCTGGTCATTGCTGACCACTTTCTGGTGCCTGGTTGAGAGGTGTTGTTGGGTGAGTTGGAGAACAGCCCCCCTACCTTCTCAGCCCCAGACAGGTTGTGTTCCATCGAAACAACAAAAAAAGAGGGAAAATGTAAGTAGCCACTGCAATACTATTGTGCAGAGAAATAATTATTCTATCTGCATTGCAGAAGGACGGTGGTTTGGAAAAAATCATCATTTACCTATCGCTCTGGGAATGTCTTCATCACCCACTCATCCTTTCGGCTGGATCCAGTACAAGGGACAGTAAGATCTCAATTCAAATGAAACCGCGTAACCCAACAAAAGGTCATTGAAACCATCAAACGCACCTGCATGGATGGACTTGATGACGTTTTTGCTTGCCTCGATGACGGCCACAAGTGCCACCATCACCCCCATCATGGAGGAAAGAGCTTCCTCTGTCCCATAACGGGAATAGATTGGCTTCCCAGCGTCGCTGAAGACAAACATGTGCTTGCGGTGCTGCCTCCAGGAATCCGCCGTTATGTCCTCCTCCTTCTCGGATTCTCTGCGTGACCGGCCGGACGACCCCTCACCCTCGGCCTCGCCGTCTCTCATCTCCTTGTTCACGTCCATCGCCACGCCAGTCAGCTGTGTGCTTAGCTCGTTGAAGTCTTTGCTGATCTCTTCGATTTGGGATTGTTCCGTGGCAGCCTCGTCGACGCTGTCCAGACACCTCTTCACTTCATCGTCCTCAGTCAGATCTTCATACGATCTTGTGTGGACAAACATTGCACTCTCTTGTCCAGCCCCTAGACAAAGGAACATGTAAATACATGTATTCTCATACCTGCCTTGTAGCTGGCAGTAAGCAACATGAATAATGACTAACTGAGTGAGTTTCAGGCTGTCTTGTAATTCAAGGGGTTCAAAGGGTTGTTCGATGTAGAATATGAGCTACTGTAATCTTATCATGGGATTCGATGTAGGACATGAGCTACTGTAATCTTATCATGGGATTCGATGTAGAACATGAGCTACTGTAATCTTATCATGGGATTCAGGTGGTTAATGTATAGAACAATGGACACCTGGGACAAAAAACAATCATTTCAAATCGGGACCTTTTAATTATTACGTTAGTACGTCTCACATAGAGTTCACAGGCCAAGAAACAGAGGCCCAGGAGTGAGTCGGAGGCCAGGTATAAAAAGCCAGTACAGGAAAAGTTCTGATATCCGGCACCGACGGGACCGGCGTGTTGCCGATCTATCAAAACTGCCGGACATGCAAAGTCAACGTTGAAGCATACGGAGATGAAAATCTCCGTATTTGACAACAAACACTGTTGCTCAGCAACAGCTCGTAAACACTCGGCCCGTACCTTGAAGCATCTCTGAAGCTGTTGCGAAGCTCCAAAGACGCTTTCCAGAGCCTGCCTGTTAACAGAATGCTAGGAGAAGAAAAAAAAACTAACTAAAACGGCTGCTGATTTCTGCCGTTAGAGCAAAGTTTCTGGCCATACAACCTCCGGATAAACCAAAGTTTCCTGTATATATATATATATATATATATATATATATTTTTTTTTTTTTTTAATATTGAGTTATGGGCTGCAATCTAACTGAGCAGTTCAGCCAATTTAGTGAAATACTGAATATGTGGGAGGAACATGTAAGGCTACAGTACATTTCCTGTTAGACCTGGCTAGGCCACATAAAGCACTATCGGGTCCTGCTCTCTCTCATCTGCCAAAATTGCTCACTATTCCAGAATCATTCTGGATTGCAAAGATAAACCCCGGCTTCTATTCTCCACTGCCAACCGTATTCTTAAACCCCTCTCCCCTGTCTCCTCCACCCTCACCGCCGACAACAAGTGTGAGGAGCTCATCGACTTCTCTGTTTCTAAGATTGAGACCATCTGATCAGCTGTCTCTGCCACTTCCCTTCCTTCCCCTAGCCCAACGGGCCAAACTTCCTCTATGGTTTCCCCCTGCCCTATCCCTGAGCTCACATCTTTCTCCAATTTCTCTCCGATCTCCCCTCATGACCTCACTGCGCACATCTTGTCCATGAGGCCCACTTCCTGCTCCCACGACCCTATTCCCACCAAACTGCTGACCACCCAACTTCCTTTTCTGGCTCCCATGTTAGCTGACATCGTGAACGCTTCACTCTCCTCAAGTACTGTCCCCCTCTCCCTCAAATCTGCCGTCATCACCCCTCTCCTCAAAAAACCAACCCTGGCCCCTCCATCCTTCCAAACTACCGCCCTATCTCCAACCTCCTTTTCCTCTCCAAAGTCCTTGAACGGGTTGTCGCCTCCCAAATCCGTGCCTATCTTTCCCGCAATTCCATGTTTGAATCCCTCCAATCAGGTTTCCGCCCCTACCACGGTACCAAAACGGCTCTCATCAAAGTCACAAATGACATCCTTTGTGACTGTGATAAAGGTAAACTATCCCTCCTTGTCCTTCTAGACTTGTCTGCAGCCTTTGACACGGTTGACCACTCCATCCTTCTCCAACGCCTCTCCACCGTCGTCCAGCTGGGTGGGACTGCATTCGCCTGGTTCCATTCTTATCTATCGAATCATAGCCAGAGAATCATCTGCAATGGCTTCTCTTCCCGCTCTCACATCATTACCTCTGGTGTCCCCCAAGGATCTATCCTTGGCCCCCTCCTATTTCTCATCTACATGTTGTCCTTTGGCGACATCATCCGAAAACACAGCGTCAGTTTCCACATGTACGCTGAAGACACCCAGCTCTACCTCACTACCTCTTCTCCCGAGTCCTTCACAGTCTCTAAATTGGCAGACTGTTTATCCGACATCCAGTTCTGGTTGAGCAGAAATTTTCTCCAATTAAATATTGGGAAGACTAAAGCCCGCCACAAACTCTATCCACTGACTCCATCCCTCTCCCCAACATGTCTGAGGCTGAACCATACTGTTCGCAACCTTGGTGTCCTATTTAACTCTGAAATGAGCTTCCGATCACATATCCACGGCATAACAAAGACCGCCTATTTCCACCTTCGTAACATCGTTCATCTCCGCCCTTGCCTCAGCTCATCCGCTACTGATACCTTCATCCATGCCTTTGTTACCTCTGGACTTGACTATTCCAACGCACTCCTGGCTGGCCTCCCACGTTCTACCCTACGTAAACTTGAAGTCATCCAAAACTCGGCTCCCCATGTCCTAACTCGCACCAAGTCCCGTTCACTCATCTCCCCTGTGCTCGCTGACCTACATTGGCTCCCGGTTAAGCAACACCTCAATTTTAAAATTCTCATCCTTGTTTTCAAATCCCTCGATGGCCTCGCCCCTGCCTAACTCTAATCTCCTTCAGCTCCAAAAACCTCCGAGATATCTGCGCTCCTCTAATTCTGTCCTCTGGAGCATCCCTGATTTTAATCGCTCCACCATTGGTGGCCGTGCCTTCAGCTGCCCCGGCCCTCAGTTCTGGAATTCCCTCCCTAAACCTCTCTGCCTCTCGCTCCTTCCTTAAAACCTACCTCTTTGACCAAGCCCTTGGTCACTGTCCTAATATCGCCTTATGTGGCTCGGTGTCAAATTTTGTGGGAGGCAAGGCAGCTGAAAGCACGGCCACCAATGTTGGAGCGATGAAAATTGGGGATTATCACTTGATAATCTTGCAGTGATCGACAGTTGTCAGTTCTTCGGTGTGAATACCCTCACGCATCAACAACAGAAGTACATTATTCTATAAGCAACTGGCTTGAAATAAATACTTGTGCTTGCACATGCAAGGTGCACTTACAACCAGGATCTTATATGCACACACCATTTGTGTGCATTTTTTTATCATTCTTATTTTTGGTTACCCCTTGTGGTAATTAAGAGGAAGAATATCAATTCCGGGAAGTGAAACATCTTCCTCGCCTTGTACCCCGGACAAGTATAACACGGGTCAGATCCAAAGGCACCTTCACTCCGCAAGGTTCATTTTTCCATTTCCCACGATGGCTATCCCTTGTGACATCTGAGTGAGATGTGCCAGTTCAATGCCAATTTGTATTTTGGAGAGATTGGGTCAACTCGGCCTGTATTCACTAGAGTTTAGAAGAATGAGGGGGGATCTCATTGAAACGTATAAAATTCTGACAGGGCTAGACAGACTGGATGCAGGGAGGATGTTTCCCCTGGCTGGGGGGGTCTAGAACAAGGGGTCACAGTCTCAGGATACGGGGTAGGACATTTAGGACTGAGATGAGGAGAAATTTCTTCACTCAGAGGGTGGTGAACCTGTGGAATTCTCTACCACAGAAGGCTGTGGAGGCTAAGTCACTGAATATATTTAAGAAGTAGATCGATAGATTTCTGGACACAAAAGGCGTCAAGGGGTATGGGGAGAGAGCGGGAATATGGTATTGAGATAGAGGATCAGCCATGATCATATTGAATGGCGGAGCAGGCTCAAAGGGCCGAATGGCCTACTCCTGCTCCTATTTTTCTATGTTTCTATGTATTGAACTCTGAACAGTTTTTTGCTGTGGATTAGAATGTGCTGGTAATGGGATTAAGGCAGTCCAAACATGTAGAAATCCTGACACCAATCCGAGCTGAATCAATCCTGGGTCCTAGAGGCAAAAGGACATGATTCTATCCAGCAGTACCACTCGGCTCTCCCTTATTACAGAAGTGTTTCTCAACCAATAATGTCTGATTGAAGTTCAAAATCATAGGGGGCGATTTTGTTAATGTGGACGCGTTGGAGGCAGGACTGCTGCTTGGCGGGTCAATGTCCCGCCTCCATCAATTTGTGGCCAACTCACGCTATTTTCCCTTGATTGACCTTGTTGAGCCCGCCCAGTGGGCTTAGCAGGCCAATTGAGGGAAAGCCGGCTGCAGAGAACGTCAACGTATGACGTTCCATCTGTCAAAAATTTGACAGATGAATTGTCATCGTTTGACAGCTCAGTGAAGCTGTCAAACACTGACATTCTCTGTAGTTTGATGAGGTCTTGAATTCAAGACTTCTTTCTTTTACAGAAATGAGATGGTTGTTGCATTGGAGAATGCAATGGCCATCTGTCATCTCCAACACGGAGGTGCGAGACTCTCCGCATACCCACTGACTGAAGCCTGCAGGAAGAAATAAAGGGAAGTACACTTTTACGAACATTTTGCACTTACCTCAGATACTCACCTCTACACTCTTGCACCCATCACTTACCTTCACACCACACTTTTGCACCCCCCCCGACCCCCGCAGACCCAGTACTCGCCTCGCTGACCCGGCGGGTTTCGGAGCCGTTGGGAAACCCGCACTTGAGGGCAAAAAGGGGGTAATCCTATTTTCTGCCTGTTAACTACCTATTAACAGGCAGTTAATAGGCTTTAATCCCTTCCTGCCTCCAAGGAGACGGGACCCGGCGCGGGACGGCTACCTGCCTCCTGGGAAGATGGCACGGAGGTGGGTTGGGCACCCCCCCCCCCCCAAATTCTGCCATTTTCCCAGCAGTCCCGCCTCCATACCCGCCTTCCCAGGGCTGGCAAAATCGCCCCCTTAGTTCTTCTCCCGAACTACACCCGACCCCTACATGAACCAGCAACCAATGGAGGAGGGGCCTGCTTCTAGGCTTCTGTGAATTTCAGTTCATAACCAACTGCTAAAAGGTGTACAAGGTACTGCAGTCCTCCAAAGGGTTTAAAAGGTTCTCCGCCTTCTCTCATTGTTTAAAGGTTTTCAGACTTTGATGAGTCAACAGTGACTTATCTACATATTTAAGCAGGGCGATAGGAGCCAGTGTGCCTCGCCTATCTGTACTTCCTTGTACTTGCTAAGGTCTACCTGTACTTTGTCCTCTGGAGTTAGCCAGTGTTATTTGGAGCCCAGGGCGTGTACTGTTCAGTCAGTAGCCAGCCGTGCCTGCACTTTTTAAAATTCAGGGCATGAGTTTAAAATAGAATTGTGGGCACAGCTGGATGTACGGAGCCCTTCACTTGAAAGTAGAGATGACACCATTTTTGACACAATGGCCAAGATTTTCCGCTTATGTACTTGCCAGTCTGTGATATTTTCCCTTTCATTTATTTTATTGGACAGGAAAACTGGGGACTACCGATTGCAGGAGTAGGAAAACCCCCAGCCAATATTTTGTTAAACAGCTGCAGAAAGGGCAGCACTTCCATTACTTGAAGCATTTTCTGCTTTTATTCCAGATTTTCAGCATTTGTCAGGGTTTTTTTTAAAATCGATCCTCTGATAAATTAATTCCTGTCTCAACCTGCTCTGAAATCTCAAGTCAGTTTGGATGCTGGGGGAGGGGGGGGGCGGGGGGAAAACTGCACTACCTGTTGTCTAAGTGGAAATCCTCCATGCACGGGGGGAAATGGGGGTTAAAAGCCCCACATCCAGCACCTACCTCCTGCGCCCCGCACTCTTTCATTTAACATTCTGGGATATGGTATGAGAGTAATGTGGTAAGTGTAGCATGCTTTGGCGGGGGTCGGGGAGGGGGAAACAGGTGACTTTGGACCTGTGGTTGCCAAACCATTCCACCGTTGGGATTTTCCTCACGTCATGTCCAAGTCTGTTGACCCAGACTGATTGCTATCAGTCAACAACTCCATTATTGTTGTCTCATGCGACGACCAGCATGGTAGAAGGTGAACTCGAAGGACCTTTGGTCTTTTTCTCGTCTAGCAATTCTTATGTTCCTATTTAACCGGGGTGCACCTACGGGCCACCATAAATAAATTAATTTACATCTATATAGAGTTACATACAGTCTACAGCACAGAGACCGGCTATTTGGCCCAACTATGCTAGCGTTTATGCTCCACATGAGCCTCCTCCCATCCCCTTCATCTAACCCCATCATTATATCCTTCTATTCCTTTCTCCTCATGTGCTTCTCTAGCTTCCCCTTAAACGCATCGATGTTTGCCAGTAAAGGCAGAGTAGCAAAGCCACACAGACCGAGAGGGTCCCTGGTTCGATTCCCGGCGTTATTGCGTCAGCTGATCTCAGTTGGGGCAACACAACTGGCCCCGAGTGCCCCTGGGTTAGGGAAGGAGAGATTCAGTGTGTTTCTGCCCCTGACTAATCAAACAACCCCTGCTGGACGTGCGAGTGTGTGGATAGCGGGCGGGGACAGAATCGGGCTCTGGTGCCCCCGTTATTGAATAACCTCCCAACGCTCTCGAGACTCGTAAACAGAATGTCCAAATTGGGCAACATACAGGAGAGTCGGGGGGGGGGGGCGGGGGGGGGGGGGAGAAAACAGGAAGAAAGAAATTATTTGGTAACTCGCTCGCAGACAATCTCTTCAGGTTTTTACATATGATATACAGCACGGAAACAGGCCATACGGCCCAACCAGTCCATGCCGGCATTTAATCCGCTCGAGCCTCCTTACGTCTTTCCTCATCTAAATCTATCAGCATAACCCTCTATTCCCTTCTCCCTCGTATGTTTGTCCAGCCTCCCCTTAAATGAATCTATACTATTCACTTCAACCGCTCCCTGTGGTAGCGAGTTCCACATTCTCACTGCTCTTTGGGTAAAGAAGTTTCTTCTGAATTCCCGATTGGATTTCTTGGTGACTATCTTATATTGATGGCCTCTAGTTTTGCTCTTCCCCACAAGTGGAAACATTCTCTCTCTATCCACTCTATCAAAACCTTTCATAATTTTAAAGACCTCTATTACGTCACCCCTTTAGCCTTCTCTTTTCAAGAGAAAAGAGACCCAGCCTGTTCATCCTTTCCTCATATGTATACCATTGATGAGGTGTGCAACAGGAAAGCGTAAAACAAACCAACCATAAAAGAACCGTAAATGTTTACCACCTTCTTCAGTTGAAGTGTTGGAAAGTACAATTTAACTGTCGGACACAATTCACCTTCTCCGAACGAGAACCTTGAATGTTCTCCCTCTCGCTTGCTCATTTCTCTCATTCTTTTCCTTGCTCTAGATAAGCATTTCTTACCTGGCTCTGTGCCTTCCACCAGCCCGGGAGTGGGACTCTCCGATCTGTTACTGCGCTGGAGCTCAGTTGGGGCCAAAGAGCCATTGACCTCCCAAGGTACTTTCCTGTTGTGAACATCGGCCTCCATATTCTCATTCCTTGGGTGACTGCAGACAGGGAAAAGGACACCAGCTGTTAAGGGAAGAGTCCATTTATCTAATAAAAATTAATTAACAGGCCTGGAAATGTTGGGCGTTCAGGAGATAGAAAGGTCAGGATATCACATTAATGACAAGGTAGTGACAGAACTGATTGTAGTGGGTCATGTCCTACTTAAATCCCTTCAGCAGTTCATCTGTATTCCAACATTATACCACAGATTATCAGTTAACTCGGCTGAACTCCTGCATAATTGTAAATGTTACATAAAAAGAGGGACGGTCACAGCCGATTGTCTCCCGATTCTTGAGAATACTCGAGCAAAGCTTCATGGCATCGCTAGGGGGGGTGGATTTCAACACCAAGTGGTTTGTTTTTTTTTTGTTCTCGGGATGTGGGTGTCGTTGGCAAGGCCAGCATTTATTGCCCATCCCTTGAGAAGGTGGTGATGGTGAGCTGCCTTCTTGAACCGCTGCAGTCCGTGAGGTGAAGGTGCTCGCACAGTGCTGTTAGGGAGGAAGTAGTATGCTTCTTTGTAATGGTTTTGGTACAACTCTGGATTACTAGTCCAGTAACATAACCACTATGCTACCGTTTCCCATCTGCGCCCAGAACAGCCCTGAGCATCAATTTTAAAACAGGCAATGTAGCTACGATGAGAATGTGATACACATGTCCATTTTATAAACTTTTAAGATTATGTACCAATTTGAATCGGTGTAGTCCCAGTATTTTTTTTCATGGTGGACCATTCAAATTTTGCATAGAAATGCTGAAGGGTCAAGTTTCTGGAATTATTTGTGTACGGACAATGCATTTGTTCTTTTTACCTCAGTAGCGCAACATTTTTCTCCTGAATTGGGGAATCTTTCACTTACCAAGGTGGAAAGATGTAAATTTGCACATCCACGTACATCATGGGTCAAATGCAGAGTAAACTGCCCCAACAATATGTGTCAACCCCTTTTGGACCAGTTTTCAATTTCCCACACCAGACCTTTCTGAGTGAGGTCGCCAACTTAGCAGCAATCATTACCAAATTCGGGGCAATTTTGTCCCATGGTCAGTACCAACTGGATTAAACGGCCCAAACTCAGTGCACAAAGGACTCTCGTAACCACCCTTGTCAACTTTCCGAGACTTCCGGTGCTGTGGGGACATTTGCTCTACGGGCTTATGTTTATTAGGAACAAGGCTGAGGCCCAACTCACGTTAAAATCCTACAGCCCATAACAAATGGAGATTATATGAATTCTTCTTTAAAGATAAGCTGGCACAATAGTACAAGATGCTGGTGTGCCAGGGCACTTTGACCTTTTGTGTGGAATTTCCTCACAGGATGACATCTTGCTGTCAGTCAGGCTGTCGAGATTTATAGTGTAGGGGGTAGATACCTTGCAGCTCTCCCCACAGCAAATGGGTAGAAACGCCAGCACGTAGAGAGCACTGGCAGGATTTAGAAGCACGCTACTTGCCGGTTACAGGGGAACTGAATGGTGCTTTTGTGTTGCCATCACTGTTGTAACATAGGAAATTTGCACACAGCAAGGCCCCTCAAAGAGCATGGCCAGATAATCTGCTTTAGTGATTGTGATATCCGAGTGGTAAGGTCCGAAACTGAGATAAGCGAGATCTTAAGGAACAAAACCCAACTGTTTATTACACGGTGTAGCAGAGAGACATCTCTTACAGGCTGCAAGCAAAACACAATATTTCTAACTGCACGATGCCAAGATGGAGGATTCACCTCCGAGTCATACCCATAATGCAATGCCACATTACCTTAATAACTGGTGTACCAGGACATTGACTACATGACCCATTACCTTAAACACTGGTGAATGTGCTACCTTAATCTTTGGCTCCATCTGGTGGATAACTTAAACATTACATCCCAGATTACTATAGTGATGTTGGTTGAAGGATAAATGTTAGCCAGGACACCGAGGAGAACTCCCCCACGCTCTTTTTTGAAATAGTGCCGGGCAATGTTCCCGTTAAGCTGCGCAGCCTCAGTGTGGTGATCCTGCGCAGGCCGCCCCTCGGCTTTTAAATGGAAAAATCGCACACGCGCGGAAATCTGAATGGGCCGTGAAGTCCGTTAAAGGGGCCGCGCACCCCAAAAAAAAATCAGAGGGAACATTGGTGCCAGGTGATCCTTTACGTCCGCCCGAGAGGGCAGACGGGGCCTCGGTTTAGCGTCTCATCCGAAAAGACGGCACCTCTGACAGTGCAGCCCTCCCTCAGCACTGCATTGGGCGTGTCAGTCTGGATTATGTGGTCAAGCATCTGGAGTGGTGCTTGAACCCATGACCTTCTGCGTCAGAGGCAGCAGCGCTACCTGTGAGCCACGACTGACGCAACATTCATATTCATAATCCTTGTAAAATTAGCTCAGGCTTCCTATATCACACACAAAAGCACACACACATCTACGTTTCTATTGCAGACTCGTTTGCATTAGTGATGGATCCCAATCATTTTAATCTTGAAGTTCAAATTGCACCGTTTGCTGAAGCAGCAATTAGTCATGTTGGATCAACAGGGTAATTATACTAGGTAATTATACGCTTTGCGGAACACCTCCGTTCAGTCCGTAAGGGTGACCCCGAGCTTCCGGTCGCCTGTCATTTCAATTCACCGTTCCATTCCCACTCAGACCTCACCGTCCTCGGCCTCTTGCATTGTTCCACGGAAGCTCAGCGTAAGCTCGAGGAACAGCACCTCATCTTCCGATTAGGCACTTTACAGCCTTCCGGACTCAATATCGAGTTCAACAATTTCAGATCATAACCTCGGCCCCTATTATGTTTTCATATTTTTTATCCACACTTTTGGTTTGTGCCTTTTCCTTTTTTTCCTCTCTCTCCCACATGGCAGCTGTCTCACTCTGCCAGCGTATTTCACACTTCATCTAGAGCCATTGTTTGTTTCTTTACTGTCCTATTACCATCTCGTCTCACCTTGAATATCTCCTTAATGTCTCTTCCTTCATCCCCTCCCCCATTTCCCAGCCCCCAAACTGCCTTTTAATCTGTTTCATTTCCTGCCTTTTTTTCTCAGTTCTGAAGAAGGGTTTCGACCTGAAACGTTGACTCTATTTCTCTCTCCACGATTGTTGCCTGACCTGCTGAGTTTTCCCAGCATCATCTGTTATATTGTAATTATACTAGACGTCTCTTGTTTTTTTTTTTGAAGAATGATTTGTGTGGCTCAGTGAGCACCACATAGACCAGCGTCATCCCAGGTTGGATCGCTGGTCTATGTTGAGTCAGCTGACCTCAGCTGCACCTGCAGTGAGTGCACTGATCTTGATAGCCCGGGGCCAGGGAAGGGAAAAACTGAACAGCCAGCCAGGATTTCCAGTCCAAATTGTTATCAACAAGCACTGCCAAAATTGCACAGTTGTAGATATAAAGGCCGGGTCAGGTTCACTGTGATAGTCCCAGGGTCGAATAGCCAGCAGATAGTCACTCTTCAGGTGTGCGCAGCAATGGGAATTGACCAAGGAGCGAGAGGGCCACTGTGGCCTGTAGAACCATCTCCCAATTTTTTTTTAATTCGTTCATAGGATGTGGGCATCGCTGGCACAGCCAGCATTTATTGGCCATACCTAGTTGCCCTTGAGAAGGTGGTGGTGAGCCGCTTTCTTGAACCGCTGCAGTCTGCGTGGTGAAGGTACTCCCATAGTGCTGTTAGGGAGGGAGTTCCAGGATTTTGACCCAGCGACTATGAAGGAACGGTGATAAATTTCCAAATCAGGTTGGTGTGTGACTTGGAGGGGAACTTGCAGGTGGTGGTGTTCCCATGCACCTGCTGCCCTTGTCCTTCTAGGTGGTAGAGGTCGCGGGTATCAGAGGTGCTGCTGAAGAAGCCTTGGCGAGTTGCTGCAGTGCATCTTGTAGATGGTACACACTGCAGCCACGGTGCGCCGGTGGTGGAGGGAGTGAATGTTTAAGGTGGTGGATGGGGTGCCAATCAAGCAGGTTGCTTTGTCCTGGATGGTGTCGAGCTTCTTGAGTGTTGTTGGAGCTGCACTCATCCAGGCAAGTGGAGAGTATTCCATCACACTCCTGACTTGTGCCTTGTAGATGATGGAAAGGCTTTGGGGAGTCAGGAGATGAGACACTCGCCACAGAATACCCAGCCTCTGACCTGCTCAATACAAATTGTTATCCTCCAGCATGAAGGAGTAAAGGGATAAGAAAAATAAAATGTTACCATCTCCATGACACCTGTATAATGCACATAAAGGTCCAGGCTGGTGATAAATCTGCTCTTCCCGTCAGCTGAAGGTCGTTGCAGGACATTTTTACCTTTTTATAAACTGCTGGACACCGGGGGTAACATTGTGTCTGCCGCTTTTAATTGTTTTTAATCGGTGTTGTGGGTGCAAGTTCCGCTCCAGGACTTGAGCAAATAATCTAGACTGACTCTTCACTGTAGCACTGGCGGGGGGGGGGTGGGGGGGGGGGGGCTGCATTGCTGCAGGAGCTGTCCTTCAACTAAGATGTCAAACACAGGCCCTGTCTGCCTGTTCCATGGCACTGTTCAAAGACGAGCAGGAATTCGCAGGCGTCCTGGCCAACTATTTTCCCTCAAACAACACCAACCCACCCAAAAAAAAATTAAACGAGCTATTAATTTTGTTAAGTTTGTGGGATCTTGCTGTGTGCAGATTTACTGCTGCATCCACTCACACAGCAACGATAGCTCCACTTCAAAGTAATTATTTCCAATTACAGGAAACTCTTTTTTATCCAGCACCGACGGGACCGGCGTGGTGCCGGTTTATCAAAAAGTCCGGATTACAGAGAGGTATAGTAAAAGGTACGAGAGCCCCGTACACGGCCACAGATCCAGGCGTCCCTGTTGCATAGCAACAGGTGCAGGAACCCCGGTTACACGGCCACAGATCCAGGAACGGCCACTAATATGAAGTAAAACTTACCTGAAACTACTCCTGAATTTTGCTGGTAAATCGAGAGTTTCCTGTAAATAGGTTAGGGAGGACCAGGGGGTCACAAATTTAAGTTGTATAAAGGCCAAATCTAGGTTAGATGTCAGGGGGTGGTTCTTTTCCCATGAGAATAATGGACCCCTTATCACTTAAGATTTTAGACTGAGCTGGGGGTAGATTGTTAAGTAAATTACAGGGATAAAGTGGTGTTTTTTGTGGTTTGACCGGAATAGAGTTCAGAAATTCAAGCAGAAAACCCCTGCACGTCCTCTTGTAGATGTTAGGAGAAAAAAGTAAATGGATATCATAACTCGCTAAGCGCCTATTAACTAGGACATGTAAAATATAGCTCACCAATTTTAAAAAAGACTTGCACTTAAGTAGCAAAAATTCCTTCAAGCGAGAGCTGGACCTGTTTCTGGCTGGGGCGGAGATCACCTCTTACAGAAGATAGTAACCGCCGGGAATTCAGTGATCTCCTGGACTCGTTTCGATTGCCTAGATGGGTCGGAGAGGAATTTCCCAGATTTTTCTTCCCCAAATTGGCCTGGGTTTTTATCTGTTTTTTTGCCTCTCCCAGGAGATCACCTGGTTTCGGGTGGGGTGGAGAGTGTCTATATTGAGATATACACAAGGTATCGCAATTGTGTGCGACAGGCTCGACAGACCAGAGGGTCTTTACCTGTTTGTCATTGTTAGTATGTTAACTACTTTGGGACAACCTGATATATAATGAGGTGCTATATAAATACAATATCTGTCTTTATATTATACTTTTATTTGAGGCTAGAAATGATGTCGGTTATATTAGTAGACAAACACTTAACGTGTCATGTGAGATTCTTCCCTCAGCTACTTTAATGGAGTTAAATAAATGAGTTAACGTCTCAATTAAAATAGAGGACAGAGAAATTCAATACGAAGACTTTAACAATTTGTTCGATAATACCCCACAACATAGATTTTTGTGCTCAAGTCCCACTCCAGAGACATGAGCACAAACACCTAGGCTGGCACTCCAGTGCGGTACTGAGGGAGTGCTGCACTGTCGGAGGTGCCTTCTTTCGGATGAGACGTTAAACCGAGGCCCCGTCTGTCCTCTTAGGTGGATGTAAAAGATCCCACAGCACTATTTCGAAGAAGAGCAGGGGAGTGATCAGTGATTTACTTGTACTTCTTGCAATCTAGTATACTGTATTCACTGCTCACGATGCGGTCTCCTCTACATTGGGGAGACCAAACCCAGATTGGGTGACCGCTTTGCGGAACACCTACGTTCAGTCTGTAAGGGGGACCCCGAGGTTCCGGTCGCCTGTCACTTTAATTCACCGCTCCATTCCCACTCAGACCTCACCGTCCTCGGCCTCTTGCATTGTTCCACGGAAGCTCAGCGTAAGCTCGAGGAACAGCACCTCATCTATCGATTAGGCACTTTACAGCCCTCTGGACTCAACATCGAGTTCAACAATTTCAGATCATAACCTCGGCTCCTATTATATATATATATATATATATTTTATCCACACTGTCTTTTTTTCTTCTCCCCCACAGGGCAGCTGTCTTTCATTCTGCCAGCGCAATTTACACTTCATCTAGAGCCATCCTTTGTTTCTTAACCTGTCCCATTACCATCTCCTCTCGCCTTGAATATCTCTCAATGTCTCTTAACCTCTCCTGCCTTCTATCCTATCACAGACCGTCCCTTTTGTTCTTTCATCCCCTCCCCCCTTTCCCAGCCCCAACACTTGCTTAAAAATCTGTTCCATTTCCTGCTTTTTTCCAGTTCTGACGAAAGGTCACCGACCTGAAACGTTAACTCTGTTTCTCTCTTCACAGATGCTGCCTGACCTGCTGAGTGTCTCCAGCATTTTCTGTTTTTATTTCAGATTTCCAGCATCTGCAGTATTTTCTTGGAGTTCTCCCCGGTGTCCTGGCCAATATTTATCCCTCAACCAACATCACTAAAACAGATCTGGTCATTATCACATTGCTGTTTGTGGGAGCTTGCTGTGCGCAAATTGGCGGCCACGTTTCCTACATTACAACAGTGACTACACTCCAAAAGTACTTCATTGTCTGTAAAGCACTTTGGGACGTCCTGGGGCCGTGAAAGGCGCTATATAAATGCAAGTCTTTCTTTCTTTTTCATAATGTCCAGGTTCTAGTTTTTTGATTAGGACCTTATCATTTGTGACAAGTCTTGGGAATAACAGCCCACAGCACTTTCATTGTGAAACATTTAAGTCAACAGCCTCCCTTTACTTCAAAATCCCTTAGAGGCATACATTGGCTTAGAATTGGGTTCCTAATTAAAAGACTCTGCAGATACCTGTCTACGCCTTGGCATTGAAGGGGCAAGTTCCGACAACTGTTGGATGCAGTCTGCCGCAAGAAACCTTGCCATAAAGTGAGGCTGTTAAATTGGCCATTGCGGCAAATTCAAGCTGCAAATAATCTGTGAACTATTTTTGACTGAAGTTTTATTTTTCTAATATATTTGTAGCAGTAGACTCGACTGGTGGCAAATTATGTCATTGCATAACCTGTCACAATATTGTAGGGTATGGTTTAGTGGGTACGTTGCTGCCCTAGTATTGACTACTGACGATTCCAACTTGACTATTCCAACGCACTCCTGGCTGGCCTCCCACATTCCACACTACGTAAACTTGAGGTCATCCAAAACTCGGCTGCCCGTGTCCTAACTCGGACCAAGTCCCGTTCGCCCATCACCCTGTGCTCGCTGACCTACATTGGCTCCCGGTTAAGCAGCACCTCAATTTCAAAATTCTCATCCTTGTTTTCAAATCCCTCCGTGGCCTCGCCCCTCCCTATCTCTGTAATCTCCTTCAGCCCCACAACTCCGTCCCCCACCCAGAGATATCTGCGCTCCTCTAATTCTGCCCTCTTGAGCATCCAAGATTATAATCGCTCAACCTTTGGTGGCTGTGCCTTCCGTTGCCTGGGCCCTAAGCTCTGGAATTCCCTGCCTAAACCTCTCCATCTCGCTACCTCTCTTTCCTCCTTTAAGATGCCCCTTAAAGCCTACCTCTTTGACCAAGCCTTTGGTCACCTGCCCTAATTATCCTTATGTGGCTCGGTGTCAAATCTTTTGTCTTAAAATACTCCTGTGCAGCGCCTTGGGACGTTTTACTATGTTAAAGGCGCTACACAAATACAAGTTGTTGTTGTTGCCCTAGTAATCCAGAGCCTGGACTAATAATCCAGAGAATATGAGGTCAAGTTCTGCATATCACTGGATAGTGATCTGCAGCAGGAACCCTGACGGATTTCTTTCTTCCCCATCCTGAGTCCAGGAACTCTTGAGGCCAATTGTCATGCTCCTCCGCTGAAATCGGGTACAAACCAGCGATTGAGCCTGAGGAGTTCATAAGAACATAAGAAACAGGAGCAGGAGTCGGCCAATCGGCCCCTCGAGCCTGCTCCACCATTCAATAAGATCATGGCTGATCCAATCTTGGCCTCAACTCCACTTTCCCGCTCTCTCCCCAGACCCCTCGACTCCCTTGTAGTTCAAATGTCTGTCAGTCTCCGCCTTGAATATATTCAATGACTCCGCCTCCACAGCTCTCGGGGTAGAGAATTCCAAAGATTCACGACCCTGAGAAGAAATTCCTTCTCATCTCCGTCTTAAATGGGCGACCCCTTATTCTGAAATTGTGCCCCCTAGTTCTAGATACCCCCACTAGAGGAAACATCCTCTCGGTATCCACCCTGTCAATCCCCCTCAGAATCTTATATGTTTCAATAAGATCCCCTCTCATTCTTCTAAACTCCAATGAGTATCGGCCCAACCTGCTCAACCTTTCCTCATACATAAACCCCTTCATCCCAGGAATCAACCTCGTGAACCTTCTCTGCACTGCCTCCAATGCAAGTATATCCTTCCTTAAATAAGGAGACCACAACTGGACGCAGTACTCCAGGTGCCGTCTCACCAACGCCCTGTAAAGTTGCATCAAAACTTCCCTACTCTTATACTCCATCCCCCTTGCAATAAAGGCCAACATTCCATTTGCCTTCCTAATTACTTGTTGCTGTACCTGCAGGCTAACATTTTGTGTTTCATGTACTCGGACCCCCAGATCCCTTTGTACCGCAGCATTTTGTAGTCTCGCTCCATTTAAATAATAATTTGCTTTTTCATTCTTCCTTCCAAAGTGGATAACCTCACATTTTCCCACATTATACTCCATCTGCCAAATTTTTGCCCACTCACTTAACCTATCTATATCCCTTTGGAGACACTTTGTGTCCTCCTCACAACTTGCTAACCCACCTATCTTTGTATCATCAGCAAATTTGGCTACAGTACACTCGGTCCCTTCATCCAAGTCATTAATATAGATTGTAACTAGTTCCTGGTTTAATTAGCTCAGTATAACACCAAGTCGTGCACCTTGGAAAGCCAGAACTGTCTCTAGGCAATGTAGAACCACCTGGGGAAGCCCAAGATCACAATTCAAACAAGGCAGGACCACTTGCAAAAGGCAAAGCTCACAATTCACAGATTACTGTTCCATCTTCACTATTCCCAAGTTGTAAATTGTATTTATACCTGTGCTTTAGTGTGCTACAGTAACAAATCATTTTATTTTTACCTTTCAAGTTTAAAAAACTAACCAGAGACTATACTGTACACAGGTACTTAAATATGTGCTGTGGAATGGTAAGTTATAAACACATTATGGAAAAAGGGATTTAATCTGTTATTTAAGGATGTGAAAATAATAAGATTCCTTGGCTCATAGGGTACAAAGTTGTGTGGAAAAGGTGGACGTTACAAGGAGACAAGCATCACTAAAATAGACCTGCTATCCTTCAGCAACCAGACAGATGGAGGGCAAATGGCTTTTCGAGAAGTGTAATCAATACTAAAAATAGCAAAGATGATCACACAAATGAAGGGCATGTGAACAAAACACAGCTAGATGGTGCGCTAGTAAGTTAAATATAGGAGTCATCCCACTGTAGGTCAGCAATTGTCATGGCAAAAAGAACAATGGCTTGCATCAATATCAGCAGAGTATACGTCCATTGAGATAATACCGATTCCGTGACACCACTCTTCAAATATGTTCATCATTGTAAAGTTATGAAAAGACAGGGACATTGGGAAGGGATCAAAGTGTGGTACCAGGGATAGTGGGCAGTATTGCGACCTGCCACGCGGGAGACTGGGGTTCAATTCCCCCACGGGGAGAGCATTTTTTAGGTGTCAGCCGCAGCTCAGTTGGTAGCACTCCGAGGCAGAAGGTCGTGGGTTCAAGTCCCACTCCAGAGACTTGAGCACAAAAATCTAGGCTGACACTCCCAGTGCAGTACTGAGGGAGTGCTGCACTGTCAGAGGTGCCGTCTTTCAGATGAGACGTTAAACCGAGGCCCCCGTCTGCCCTCTCGGGTGGACGTAAAAGATCTTACGGCATTATTTCGAAGAAGAGCAGGGGAGTTATCCCCGGTGTCCTGGCCAATATTTATCCCTCAATCAACATCACTAAAAAACAGATTATCTGGTCATCATCACATTGCTGTTTGTGGGAGCTTGCTGTGCGCAAATTGGCCACTGCGTTTCCCACATTACAACAGTGACTACACTACAAAAAGCACTTCATTGGCTGTAAAGCGCTTTGGGACGTCCGGTGGTCATGAAAGGCGCTATATGAATGTAAGTCTTTCTTTTCCTTTTGAGTGTCAGGACCCTATCAAGACTGTGGCTGACATCACAGATGAGCCAGATCCTTACCTCACCCATCATCTACACACACGCACACCACACACACACGCACACCGCACACACTCATGCACCAACCACACCACACTCACGCACCACACACATGCACCAACCACACCAGACACACCACCACCAACCACACTCACACGCACCACCACCAACCACACTCACACGCACCAACACCAACCACACTCACACACCAACCACACACACACACACACACTTCCAGCAAGCGTCTCTATCAGCGGTCAGGAGTGGCAACCCTGGCCAGTTTTCTCTTCCCTAATGAATGGGTGCCGAGGCCAATTTCTCACCCCCCACCCCCCATTCTCACCACCACCCCTTTACACTGGGTTAAATCATGTAACTTAACAGGAAGCAAACATGTAGACGAGAGGCAATGTTAACTCTGGGCCACCCAGACATGACAGTATTTATAATGTATTCCTGGTGCTTTCCGATGAATCACAATGGATACTTTCCCTGGAATTTGTAGTATATACTAGTAAGTTGTCCGTGGCATTGCCCACGGTCAGTGGATGAAGAGGTTTTTTTTATATATATACAAAATGGCACTGGAGTGGGGAGATTCCAGAAACCTGTGCCGCAGAGCCACCTAGTGGTCAGAGTTTGCAACTACACCAAGACCACTGACAGCAAATCCAACACAAGCTAAAAACGTTGGCGGCAAAATGGGACCTAAAATTGTGACAACAGGACATAAGGTTTGTGGACCGGAAGTGTATGCCCTAAGCAAGGTTTATAATATGATGTCAATGTTTCCATAGGGTTGCGGCCTGGTGCCTTGGTGTTCCAACAACGCCGTGACCCGCCGGGTCAAGTCCCAATCTCAGTCGAGCCACCGTGCGAAGACAGCGCTGAATGGGAGGCAGCGAGTGAGGAAAACGCCGCACTTCTCCTGTGCACCTGCTGGCCACCAGCTCAAGTGTAGCAACTGCTCAGAGCCCGGGGCAAGACACCCTGCCTGCCCTCAGTAAACAGCATGTTCCAAGGCATGGTGGGGACAGAAAGTGAAAAGTGAAAGAGAAAAATACATTTTACAATGAGGGAGATGAAAATAAGAGTGACGGATTGTACAGTAATGCAAAAACTATGGAGCGACGTTCAGTTAGTTTCCAACTGATTGAGTTTTGCATCTTTAATGAGTGTTGGATTTCTACAGTTAAACAACACCTCACTGTGGTCACTGCATAATTAAATTATTGATCACATACAAAATATATTGGGGAATTCTACCACAGGTCAGCACCATTTTCCTTCTTTATCATTGCTACAGTTCTGCCGCACCTTCAGGCAAATATCCCATTATATAGTGATCTACACTACACCTGTGGTACTCATTGCATCTACACCCCACCAAATGTCATTTATCCTCAAAATAATTTGCTGTTATTTGAAATAAATGAATTTTATGTATTCAAATTGGATTCACTCTTTGCTATTCTGACTCCTAATGATGACGGTTAGATTTCAAAAATAACATCACATAGGAGGACCAGTCACCGCCTCTTTGAGTGTACGAATATGCTTCACTACAATGTGAAACTCTAGTTTCTGGGTTCATGTCCATCGTGTCACACTCTCCCCATGTGATTAGGACTGTCACCTTCATGCAGACCAAACCTGAGGGGGGAGAGGGAGTATATGGAGTTAGGTCGCAGATCAGCCGTGATCTCATTGAATGGCGGAACAGGCTCGAGGGGCAAAATGGCTCATTCCTGTTCCTATGTTTTTATGTTCCTATAAGAGAAACGGTGTACGGATATAAAAAGGTCAATTCCTGCATAAATGAACGTGGAACAAGATCTCTTGCTCTTGTACAAAGCACTTTTTTTTTTTTAAATTGCAACAATTTAATGTTCAAAATTAGGAGAGGTTTTGGTACGGTGGCATAGTGGTTAGCATTGCTGCCTCACAGCGCCAGGGACCCGGGTTCGAATCCGGCCTCGGGTGACTGTCTGTGTGGAGTTTGCACATTCTCCCCGTGTTTGCGTGGGTTTTCTCCGGGTGCTCCGGTTTCCTCCCACAGTCCAAAGATGTGCAGGTTAGGATGATTGGCTATGATAAATGGACCCTTAGTGTTAGGGGGATTAAGTACGTGGGGTTACGGGGATCGGGTGGGATATGTGTCGGTGCAGGCTCGATGGGCCGAAATGGCCTCTATCTGCACTGTGGGGTTTCTGTGATATGGAGAAACTGTTTCCACTGGCAGGAGGGTCAGTAACCAGAGGACACAGATTTAAGATAATTGGCAAAAAAAAGCCAGGAAGATGATGAGGAATTCTCTGTTTCTCAGCGAGTTATGATGAGCTGGAATGAACTGCCTGAAAGGGCGATGGAAGCAGATTCAATATTAACTTCCAAAAAGGAATTGGACATCTACATAAAAAGGAACAATTTGCAGGGCTACGGGGAAAGAGCAGGGGGAGCGGGACTAATTGGATCGCTCTGTCAAAGGGCCGGCACGGGCACGATGGGCCGAATGGCCTCCTTCTGTGCTGTACGGTTCTATGAAATGAAAAGATGATGGAGCAGATTTCCGTCTTCACTGCCCGAGTGGCAATCTGTCGGAGCAGAGCGCCCCTGCTTTGTATCAATGGGATGAATATCAGGCAGCTTTTCAGGCAGGTTACCGGCCGGGGTGGTGGGGAGGGGGGCGGTGAAGATGAAAATCTACCCCGAGGCGAGTTTCTATGTGGCCACCTCTCCAGAGCCAGCACAGGTAGTCACGTAATGGCGGCTGCTCGACATGTAATGAGTTGCTAATCTTAGCCCCAGACAGTCTCGGGTGTTGCCAAGTGGCGTTCAGGTGCTTCCGTCACAGGGAGGAAGTTGATAGATTAAAATCTAAATCGGAAGGCGAATCATCATGCACATCTATAGCTGCTAGTTACAGAGCAACATTCCACCCCCAACTACCCGTCCTTTCGGCTGGGGGATGGTATGTGGCATGAGGGAAACCTAAAAGGGGAGAGCAAACACTAAATAAATAATAGGGGTAGGAATATGGAGATCACATATTTCTGATCTTCACTCACAGGCAGCTCTGGGCTTGGCACTGAGATGCTGTCAATGAAGTATCTCAGCTCTCAGTTCCCCTTTTCAGCATGAAACTGGCAATTAAGGCCGGCACCATATGGTTTTATTATTTTGAATCAAAACTTCCAAATACACGTGGTTTAAACCCTCACTCCCCTGTCCAGATAATAACCCAACACTCATCACCATCCATGATACCAGAAGTGCGAGGGTACACCTATCAGGAAAGGATGAACAGGCTGGGTCTCTTTTCTCCTGAAAAGAGAAGGTTGAGGGGTGACCTAATACCTGGAATACTGCGTACAGTTTTGGTGTCCATACTTAAGAAAAGACATACTTGCTCTCGAGTCAGTACAAAGAAGGTTCACTCGGTTAATCCCGGGGATGAGGGGATGGACATATGAGGAGAGGTTGAGTAGATTGGGACTCTACTCATTGGAGTTCAGAAGAATGAGAGGCGATCTTATTGAAACATATAAGATTGTGAAGGGGTTGAATCGGGTGGATGCGGGGAGGATGTTCCCGATGATGGGTGAAACTAGAACTAGGGGGCATAGTCTTAGAATAAGGGGCTGCTCTTTCAAAACTGAGATGAGGAACTACTTCACTCAGAGGGTGGTAGGTCCATGGAATATGCTGCCACAAAAAGCTGTAGAAGCTACATCATTACATAAATTTAAAACAGAAATAGACAGTTTCCTAGAAGAAAAGGGAATTAAGGGTTACGGGGAGCGGGCAGGAATTTGGACATGAGTCTAGGTTCGGATCGGTCATGGCCCTGTGGGGTAGCGGAGCGGGCCCAGGGGCCGTGTAGCCTGATCCTGCTCCTGTTTCGTGTGTCTAATTCTGTTAGATTCAGGAGATAGTCCTGTGATAGTGGATTGGCGGTTAGGATCAGATCAGCCATGATCTTATTGAATGGCGGAGCAGGCTCGAGGGGCCGATTGGCCTACTCCTGCTCCTATTTCTTATGTTCAGGTCTTTAAAATTATGAAAGGTTTTGATAGAGTGGATACAGAGAGAATGTTTCCACTTGTGGGTAAGAGCATAGCGAGAGGCCATTAATATAAGATAGTCACCAAGAAATCCAATAGGGAATTCAGAAGAAACTTCTTTACCCAGAGAGTGGTGAGAATGTGGAACTCGCTACCACAGGGAGTGGTTAAAGCGAATAGTATAGATGCAGTTAAGGGGCGGTTAGATAAGCATATGAGAGAGAAGGGAACAGAGGGTTATGCTGATAAGAGTTAGATGAGGAAAGACGGGTGGGGGCTCCAGTAGAGCATAAACGCCGGCATGGACTGGTTGGGCCGAATGGCCTGTTTCTGTGGCGTGTATCCGATGTAATCCCTATGTGAGAAGGACAGTCCCAAACCATCTACTGTTGATGGGCTGGTGCACACTCGCCTTCTCTCTCTCCCGTCCCCTCCACACAGCACCCATACAAATTACAACAGGGACTTACTGTCTTCACTAATGCATGAAGATATTTAAAATGCAACATTATTTCCTTAATAGAATCGTGCTTGGAATTTGTGCCGATACGATTATGTCCTGTGTTGAATCGACAAAGGACGTGCACGAAATAACCCACTGCGATAAATATTGAAAGGAAACTTTTGCCCCTTTCCTTATCGATCATTAATTCCCGGTGATATCATTCAGTGAGACAATGCAATCGATTCCTGCTGTCACCAACCTGCTCAGTCGTCTGGCCTTTATTGCAGATCCTCGGAGGAAGGACTGAATGTTTTAAACAAATGTTGTTGCTAATTTTCTCACTCGGGCTGTAATTTTTGTTGTTTGTTTCCTCCTCCAGTTCCTCGCTGCTTTGCTTTGGTGGTTTTAGCTACTTGCAGAGCGTGCGGCTAGAGTCCAGAAGGACGTCTCACTCCTCTCGGAAACTTACTCCTTTGCATCACAAAGGTCAAAGCCAGCATCGCAATGAGGAAGCGCCTCTCTCGCTCCCTCCCACTTCTGCCGCAGCCAGCTGGGACTTGTAGTTTCCAGCCACACGCCACCGACTCAGAACAACAGCAAGAAAGACTCGCATTTATAGAGCGCCTTTCACGACCACCAGACGTCCCAAAGACAGCGCTTCTTGAGGTTGCAGTCACTGTTGTAATGTAGGAAACGTGGCGGCCAATTTGCGCACAGCAAGCTCCCTCAAACAGCATCATGGCCAGATCATCTGTTTTGGTGATGTTGATTTGAGAGATAAATATTGGCCCAGGACACCGGGGATAACTCCCCCTGCTCTTCTATCGAAATAGTGCCCGTGGGATCTTTTACAGCCACTTGAGAGCAGATGGGACATTCTTACCTGTCTAGATTGTTGGTCTCCACATTTTCAATTTATCTCTTTGCCTTTCTTCCCACAGAACACACCCGTGTTAAAATTAGAGCTAGGCTATTCAGGAGTGAAAGCAGGAAGCACTTTCTCATGCAAAGGGTGGTAGAAATTTGGAACGCTCTTCCCCCAAAAGGCTGTGGATGCTGGTTCAATTGGAGCTTTCAAGGCTGGTGGCAAAAACAGAAAGGCAGATTATTATTTGAATGGCAATAGATTGGGAGAAGGGGAAGTGCAGAGAGACCTGGGTGCTCTTGTGCACCAGTCGCTGGTGCAGCAGGCGGTTAAGAAGGCAAATGGTATGTTAGCCTTCGTAGCAAGAGGGTTCGAGTACAGGAACAAGGATGTCTTGCTACAGTTGTACAGGGCCTTGGTGAGACCGCACCTTGAGTATTGTGTGCAGTTTTGTTTGCCTTACCCGAGGCAGGACGTTCTTGCCATGGAAGGAGTTCAGCGAAGATTCACCAGGCTGATACCTGGGATGGCAGGAATGACGTATGAGGAGAGATTGTGTCGATTGGGCTTATACTCACTGGAGTTTAGAAGATTGAGAGGGGATCTCATTGAAACCTATAAAATTCTGTCTGGCCTGGACAGACTAGATGCAGGAAGGATGTTTCTGATGGCCGGGGAGTCCAGAACCAGGGGTCATAGTCTAAGGATAAGGGTTAAGCCAGTTAGGACTGAAATGAGGAGGAATTGCTTCACCCAGAGAGTGGTGAACCTGTGGAATTCTCTGCCACAGAGGGCGGTGGAGGCCAGTTCATTAAATATATTCAAGAAGGAGTTGGATATATTTCTTAAGGCTAAAGGGATCAAGGGATATGGGGAGAAAGCAGGGACAGGGTACTGAATTTGGATGATCAGCCATGATCTCATTGAATGGCGGAGCAGGCTCGAGGGGCCGAAGGGCCTACTCCTACTCCTGCTCCTATCTTCTATGTTTCTGAGATCGCTAGATTTTTTTGTTTAGCTAAGGGTATCAAGGGATATGGAGCAACGGCAGGAGAAATGGAGTTGAGACACAATTCATCCATGGCCGGCGAATGGAGTTGAGGCAGCCCAGCACCCTGCACAATACGGACAGATAATCCCACCCACTCACTTCACCCTCTGCCAACCCTCCCGTGATGATCCCAAAAATTGTACACGTTAGCCATATATCCTGTATCAAACCACGTCCCGAGAATGTAAGAACTTGCCTTTATAAAGCACTTCGCCTCACACCATCGCCAGGAATTAAGCGTGCAGTCATTGTTTTCATGTACACAATAGCGGGAGCGGTGATGGCGGTACAGATCAATCCAAACTGCTTTGAGCCAGCTTTTACCCTCCAGCTCTGAAAAAACCCGAACCCCTCAAATGGAATAAAGCCTTGTAATCATTCCTGGGATCCATTCTTTTGTGTGTAAAGCTTCTGAGCCCCTTAATTAATCTGGAGCTTACAACCGACTCCCCCAAGCTCCATTACTCTGTGTATAATTATAATACCTTGTTTTTTTTTTTAAATATTAATACTCTGTGCTTGGCTCTCAGGGTGTTTGTACGTCATGTTGTTCTGAACAATAGTTGTATTGTTTCAGCCAAGGAGTTTATTTGCATTTGTCATGGACTTGTCTATAATAAAGCAGATAAATAAATTAAAACAGCAGCCAGCGAGCACTGTTACAAAGACTGCGATGAGAAATCGTCAAATTATTGCTATGTAATGACACAAAGAACCTTTGGATTTCTGTCAACTTTTGAAAAGAGAACACTTTGGTAAGAACTGTACATTTAAATGCCGGAGATGTTGTAGAAATTCACTCTGAGCCTGTGTGAAGGGAGGAGCAGTTATTTCTATACTATTGGTTATTTTTTTCTTCTTTTAAATTCATGTTCTCTCTTTTCCTTAAGTTTTATTTTAAGGCTTCCTCTTTGACATGCTGCCTCTCTAGGCAGGATGACGGGCAGCTCCCTCCCAGGCTCCTGCTTATACCGCTCAAGGAGCGATGTTACAAGTTTAGCTATTGGGTCGTGTACACTGATGTGACATATCTCGCTGCACTGTGCCATTTTTCTCCCCGCTTATTCAAATCCTTCCATGGCCTCGCCCTTCTCTATCTCTGTAATCTCTTCCAGCCCTGGCTACAACCCTCCGCGATCTCTGCGCTCCTCCAATTCTGGCCTCTTGCACTTCCCCGATTTTCATCGCAACACTATCGGCGGCCGTGCCTTCAGCTGCCCAGGTCCTAAACTCTGGAATTCTCTCCCTAAACCTCTCCGCCTCTCTATATCTCTCTCCTCCTTTAAGACGTTCCTTAAAACCTACCTCTTTGACCAAGCTTTTGGTCACCTGTCCCAATATCTCCTTCTGTGGCTCGGTGTCAAATTTTGTTTGATAATGCTCCTGTGAAGCTCCTTGGGACGTTTTACTACGTTAAAGGAACTATATAAATGCAAGTTGTTGTTGTATGTTATCAGGAAATGTTAACATTGAGCACCTCTTCCTCAAATAGATGAAAAATTGGAGGGCAAATATTTAGCACATCGAGGTGTTCAGTTACAGAGTAAGATTGGCAGAGGCCTGGGAGCACGCCACCTGTTTGACCTTTCTGCTGCGTTATGCTTTGGGGAGAGATTGAGGGGGTTAACGGAGAGAAAAATAGAATATAACGTATAAATATCCATTTGTCACAGATTTTGCAGAACCCAAGTGACCTAGCCATAATATCGTGAGGTAACAGCCATCAGTGTTCAAAAGTCTGATAATCAAACCATGTCCAACAATCCTATTTCTGGACATGTATCGCACCCAGAGACAAAGAGCAATGCCGGCACTGGGAGCACAAATGAAGGAGAACCAGTCAAATTAAACGTACAGGGATGCATCAAAAATGTAAAGCATATCCCCTTGAAAGAAAATCCTGCTGCCCCCAATCAACTGTATGAATGTCCAAAGGACATCAGCTTACTAAAGGACAAACCCATTTCTGATGTTGTCACTACACCTGGAAGAACACAATTGCCACAGAATATGGAAAAATCTCATCTGCCAAGTAAGGATTTGGGTACAGTTTTTTGTGTTTACTGTAATCATTACTATCCGTCGTTCACTTTCATTTTCCTCGTTTCTCCTTGGGTCCCCCTGCTCTGTGCTGCACACCAAGAGGACGAGGGCAGACAAAATTCTTGCTCCTAGGCATCTGCCAGTGGCGCTTTACAACCACCTGGTATGAGCCTCGTGTGTGGCATGAGATGACTCCCCAACTGTTCTTCAGTGCCCCGCCCAGCCCATGTGGAAATGGAGGATACATCTCAGGAAACCATTGGAAAAATATTGCATTCAAGGGGTCCTCAGTGTCTTTTATTTTGACACCACAGGTAGCAACTTATATGTAAATAAAATGATTATTTGTAGAATGTCGTAAAATTTAATAAAGAATTCAAGTCTGCCATACTTAATGCGGATGAATTTGATGCAACGTCATAATGAAGCTGGTACCATGTTCTTATCCTGCTGATTTGTGTGACGAGAAGCTGGCATTATGCTCACGCCTCGGTGGTCTGTGAGACAGCAGAACTTGGCGTCCTGTTCTCATTGTGGTAAGGGTCTATATCGAGGCAGTGTTAGGCATCAAGGTCACGGTATGATGCCAGGGGCCGATTTGGGTATCTGACCCCCTCCCCAAAACCCCAGGAAAATAATGATCAACATTATCTAATAAAGAACAAGACAGTGTGATGGCGGGCGGTGCTTTTATTATTTTCCACTGGATTACTGACCAATTTTTATTTTATCCTGACAGGCTGTCTACCACCCTAGCCAGCAGGGGTCTGGCCTGTCGATTTCACCAATGCTCTGAAGTTATGAATATGAACATTTGCGTATTTATTTCTAGATCAAAGTATAGCATATTGACAGATAAGACTGTTCAGCAACCGGGATTAGATTCCTGTTCCATAGAGGTTTAGAGCCACAGGAGACAACCAATTGGCCCCTCATGTCTGCGCAGGACCTTTGCTGGAGCAATCCATAACTAATCCCACTGCCCTTCGCTCTCCCCAAATCCCTGTATTTTCCTCTGCTTCAAGTTTCACTTAAAAGACGCAATGGTCCGTGCTTCAACCACTCCATGTGGCAAAGCATTGCTCCAACAACTGTGTCAAGAAATTTCTCCTGGTCTCTCTGCTCTTTCAGTGACTATATACCATTGGTGGCCGTGCCTTCTGTTGCCTAGGCCCTAAGCTCTGGAATTCCCTCCCTAAACCTCTCTGCCTCACTTTCCTCCTTTAAGATGCTCCTTAAAAACTACCTCTTTGACTAAGCTTTTGGTCACCTGCCCTAATTTATCCTTATGTGGATCGGTGTCAAATTTTTTGTCTTAAAATACTCCTGTGCAGCGTCTTGGGACGTTTTACTACGTTAAAGGCGCTATATAAATACAAGTTGTTGTTATTTTAAGTTTTTGACCCCCTCATCGCTGACTCGCTAACCAGAGGACACAGTCTTTCCTTATTCACCCATTCCCTTATCAGAAATGTTACCTTAATTAGTGAATCACACCAGTCTGCGCTATATATAGTAATATATGTACACAATAAACTGAATGCCATTTCCCAATCAGACATATATGGGTTTCAGTCCTGAGGCTACTTGTTATTATAGGTCCTCGGATGGGATGCTCGATAGACCAGGCTGCTAGCTGTGACAGAATCATAGAAGCTTTCGGCACAGGAGGCTGCCATTCGGCCCATCGTGTCTGTGCTGGCTGAAAAAGAGCTATCCAACCTCATCCCACTTTCCAGCTCTTGGTCCGCAGCCCTGTAGGCCACTTTAAGTGCATATCCAAGTTCTTTTTAAATGCGATGAGGGTTTCTGCCTCTACCACCCCTTCAGGCAGTGCATTCCAGACCCCCAACGCCCTCTGGATGAAAAATATTCTCCTCAACTCCCCGCTAATCAGGCTGTTTCTTTTCAGAAGAGCTGCCCTGCTGAGGTCATGTAGCTAACAGCAGAAATGTTAACAATCGCACAGTGATGCCACTAATTCAACCTGACCACATTTACAACCTTAAAACTGTGTTTTTTGTGAATGTTATGGGAAATGGAATGCATCCATTTTGCCATCCAATAATCGTCAACAAGCACTATCAAACCAGGTACGGTACGTTAGATGGATCGTAATCTCGCTCTACCCAATGTGCCTCAGCCATAACTTCCGAAGAGTATTCAGCTACTGTATCATTTACTGTGACATTTTTTCACACTGTGGTTTCTCTGGGTGAGCTTGCCAACTATTGCCGAGGTTGCAAACAGTCTGGTTCAGCCTGAGACAGTGGCCAAGGGGGATGGAGTAATTGGCAAGTGCACGGAATTCGTGGCAGGGGCCAAAGATAATGACTTCAGTGTCCATATATCCCAATACGTGTGTCTCTCTTTTTCTCTCAATCTCTCTCCCCCCACCCCCAACCACCACCCCGCCCCCCCTGCACAGAGGGTGGTAAAGTGGGATGTTACTATTCCCAACCCTCATTATTTGTGCTCACTGTAAAATTCCGCTTCCGTGGGCAAACCCATGTTCCTGGGAACCACAAGGTAAACTCGTCTAAAATATCTGGGCTAGTGCGCCAGGAATAATCTTTTCCTACGCCACTGAGTAACATTGGAAATAGTACAGGACATCACTGTATACTCATGATGATCTGTGCCATAGACAGAAAAACATCACGCTGAAAGATAGTGCAGCACAGGCTAAACTACTCATTTGAATCAATTGCAAGATGTAATTTTTTACAGAAGAGCACATCGGCATATAAAAAAAATTAATACATTGGTTAACTGATCCATTCAACTATTTACTGTTCAACATAACAAATAGTTTTAAGATTCTTAGCTCCTTTTTTAGTTCCTTTAGAAATTGAGGCCTTTGATTTTTATTTTTTTTACGTAAATGCCAACCATTGCACTCAGGTAATCCCGTCTTCCTGCAGTGACCTTGTCACATTTCAGGATTTTTGGACTAATTTTTCACAGAAGGAATTTGAAAAAAAAAGTTGCATTTAAAGGTGGTGTTTGAAAGAAAAGTGTGCTCCCGCGCGTTTAAAAAGGCACTAAGGTGAAAGGTGGTTAAAATGGTAATGAGCTCGGCTTTGAGATTGTTTCCCCCAAAGACTATGAATGAGAAGCAATTTGTTAGCTTGTGTTGGTAATCAATAAACAACTCACACCCATTGAGTTGGGAGGTCACTGGTTCTGGGTATCCAGCAGTGTAGGCCATCCTTTTATGCTTATGGAAGTGGCTAGCATTGCTTGTACCCTAAGGCAAGATCCTAAACTTGTAACAGACCTGCAAGTGTGGTTGATCCCAGTGAAGTGAATCAATTGCCAGCAGCTTGACATTTTTAACCCCATCCCCACTAAACTGCTGGCAACCCAACTTCCCTTTCTAGCCCCCCTATACTAGCTGTTACCTCTCCTCAGGTATTGTACTCCTCCCTTTCAAAACCATCATCATCAGCTCCCCCTCATCTCAAAATACCCACTGACGTAATAAAGCTCACTACGCACTTGGTTCGAGTATAAAGCAAGGCTTTAATCAACTTGTTTTAAAACATGGAGGTCTAGTTATCTTTCACTAGTTCCTGTTTACAAAATGTCCTGGGCAAGCTGGGCCCACGCCCGAGTATTTATACTCCTTGGATGGCGCCACCAGCTGGCCGTCCAGTGTTATTTCATGAGTCTTTCTTCATGGATCATAAGATTCATGACACCCACCATGGATCCCATTGCAAACTAGCACATCATCTCCAACTTCACTATCCTCTCCAAAGTCCTTTAACATGTTGTCATCTCCCAAATACATGCCCATCTTTCCCGCTGTTTGAATCTGTCCAATCAGGTTTTTACCCCAACACAGCACCGTAACGGCCCTGACCAAAGTCACAAATGACATCCTGTGTGACTGTGTCCGTGGTGAATTGTTCCTCCTCATCCTCGACAGCCTTTTGACAATCATTGACCACACCATCCTCCAACGCCTCTCCTCATTGTCCAGCTCAGTGGGACTGCCCTCGCCTGGTTCCACTCTTACCTATCAAATAATAGCCAGTGCATCTTTTCCTGCCCATGCACCATTACTTTTGGATCTATCCATGGTCATCTCCTCTTCTTCATCTACACACTTCCCCTTGGTAACATCATCCGAAGACATGGCATCAGCTTCCGCATGTACATTTACAACACTCTACTTCTTCACTACCTCTCTCAACCCTTCCACTGCCTCTGTGCTGTCAGACCGCTTGTCTATCATGCAATCCTGAATGATCCACAAGTTTCTCAAGTTGAACATTGGGAAGACTGAATGCGTCGACTTCAGCCCCCGCCACTAAATCCATCCCCTTGCCATTGATTTCATCCTCCTCCCTGACCACTGTCTCAGCCTGAACCAGACGCCTAGCAACCTCGGCGTCCTACTGGACCCCAAGTTTCAGACCCAATATCCTCGTCATCTCAAAGACCTCCGAAACCTCTTCAGCCTCCGCCCCTGCCTCAACCTATTCTACTGCTGAAACACATACCATTGCATTTGTCACCTCCAGGCACGACTATTCCAATGCTCTCCTGACCAAATTCCCATCCTTCATGCTCCATAAACTTCAGCTCATCTAAAACTCTGTTGTCTATTTTCTCTAATTTAAGATTTTTATCCTTGTGTTTAAATCCCTTCATGGTCTCGTCCCTTCCCTATCTCTGTAACCTCTCCTCTCCCCCCCCACCCGACAAGAACTCTTCAATCCTCTGACTCTGGCCTCTTGTGCATCCCCCACTAACTTTGCCCTACCAATGGCGGTTGTGCTTTCAGCTGTCTGGGCCCCACACTCTGGAATTCCCTCCTTGTCCCCACCTCTCTACCTCCTTCCTTCAAGACCCTCCTTAAAAACCACCTCTTTGACCAAGCATTTGGCTACTTTTCCTACTACTTGTTTGACTCGGCGTCCATTTTCTCTCTGATTACACATCTGTAAAGTGTCTAGGGACATTTTTCTACATCTATGGTGCTATATAGGTGTGAGTTGTTGTTATTTATTCCTCGCCTGGGTGACCTATGGATACAGAGCTGTCCTTTGAGCCAGCCTTCAAAGACACAAAAGAGGCAGATTTTCCTATTCTTGTGCCTTGGCACATTGGATCGCCTTGCTGCAGCACAGAGAGAGGAAGCAGGCAGAGAGGATCCCATGCTGGTAATTCATCCTGCCCACTTTTTAGCCCATTTACACTATGGTATAGAAATTCTTACAACTTGAAACCAGATATACCTTGTTCCATCACAGAAGAACAGGGGTGGGTGGGGGGGGAGGGGAAGGGGTCTTGTGTCCATTGGCACTTTCATTGATGTGATTATGAAGAGATGCCAAAAGGGTGTCAGACCTTACCCCTCAGCAAGGGAGGAAAATTTGTAAAGTCAATCACCCAAAGCTGCTGTCACACACCTTCCAGATATCCATCACAGTGCCTAAACCTCTAGTTTTCCTTCTTTGCCAGTGATGGTGCACCGTGTGGGATAACCTCCACGGGGAGAGGGGAGAACATAGAAAATTAACTAAATGAAAATGTGTTAATAAATATTACTGTTCAATAGTGTGAAACCTCAAGTAGAAAGGATCAGTCCTAAACTTAAAGTCAGGCTTCAGTTACTGCACAATGCATTACATTCCTGTTCTTAAATAGATATTGAAGCTGCCAGCCTGTTCTCCCTTGTCCTTGAACTGTGATGCATCCTCATTTACTGGAGCCTTTGAATCCTCTTTCTTCCAGGTCTGCCAAAGCCAAGATGCATTTCAAATTCAATCAATGACGAGGGAATGAAAAGCACATCCATGCAGATTTTTAGATTTGTGAGTATCTATCTTCCTCCAATGCCACCACAAATGTAAAGAATACGTGCCCTGTTAGTCCTACGCTTCCTGCTGCGGTGTGGAGCAGATTTTATCTCCAGGCTCCTAAAATAAATATGACCTATTATATTTATGTGATTTTATTTCCTCCCCCCCACCCCACCCTCTAATTTTCTCCCATTGCTCTCCTCTTTTGACTCATGTTGGTGTACCTTCAGTGGGTGCCTGAGGTGCTAATTACTAAGGTGTCAGTCTTGGCTCAGTGGTAGCATTCTTGATTCAGAGTCAGTAGGTTGTGGGTTTAAGTCCCACTCCAGAGACTTGAGCACATAACCTAGGCTGACATATCAGTGCAGTACTGAGGGAGCGCTGCACTGTCGGAGGTCGGGTAAGTCGTTAAACCCCATCTGCCCTCTCGGGTGGACATAAAAGATCCCATAGCACTACTCGAAGAAGAGCAGGGGAGTTCTCCCTTAACCAACGTCACTAAAATTGATTATTTGGTCATTGCCACATTGCTGCTTGTGGAACCTTACTGTGCAGAAATTGGCTGCCGCATTTCCTACATTACAACACTTCAAAAGTACTTCATTGTTTGCAAAGGTGCTGTATAAATGCAAGTCTTTCTTTCTTTGCCTGGAGCTTTTCAGCCAAGTTATCCTACTTCGTGTGTGAATCAGGACAGTCGGTGTCAGTAGGCTTTACAATTGTGAGACACATCATATTAAGTCCAACTTTGTCTTCACTTGACATCCATACATTTCCCCTAGCCCAAAATCACACGAGGTCAGAGCGTCCACCACTGGGTGAGCAGAGGTTGGCTCAGGTACAACACCATGCGGCACACTCTTTTAAAATTTATTTTCAAATATATTTTCCTCTTCTTTATATTCTGCCCCCTTGCCCAAATGCAGGCATTGCACCCAACTGAGAGGCAATGTGCTTCAAGGCCTCCACTACTACCAATCCTTTTTCAAACTCAAGCCAGTGGCTGAGGATGAATTCCCTCCTTCCCTTCATGGCCTCCTCATTCTGTGCAACAGCAGGACCAAGTCTGGGAACTCGCTATATGGGAGAATCTTGCACGTGAACCTACATCCCACTATTCTGTAGCAGAGACCACGATAGATAGTAGCCCATGAGGCAGGAAGATACAAGTGAGACACTCTCCCCATTCAAGCAACCTGATCAAATTGCAGGATCTCGCCTTGTGTCAGTGGCAATCAAACTTGAAATGTGCAGATGGGCAACTTGGACACATAGCATGTGCGTGTATGTGAGGGATGTCATTTAATATTTGGAGATCTGCTTAACTGCCTACGGCTCACACCATCAAAAATGTACATCTCAGCAATCCAGAGACAATTAGATTGTAGAATTATGTCTGTCTCGAGAAACAAAAGATTTTAACATTTTTTCCACTGCTTCTTTTCCAGACACTCAATCAGCTGCTACAGAACAGAAAGAAACCTGCTGGCAAGTATTGAGGCAATTGTTACTCTTTTATTTAATGTTCCCCTCCTATGCTGATGGCACTGACTCAATTTGGGGGGTGGGGTTCCATGGGTGCCAGGCACCGTCCAAGACCTCACCCGAGATGCTATTCTTCCTGTGGAAGCCGAAATTAAACATGGAACATAAGAACATAAGAACATAAGAAATAGGAGCAAGAGTAGGCCAATCGGCCCCTCGAGCCTGCTCCACCATTCAATAAGATCATGGCTGATCTGATCCTAACCTCAAATCTTCTATCACTCTGCATCCACCCGAACCCATGTGATCTCCCGGGAGAGGCGAAAAACCAGATAAAGACCCAATGGCCAATTTGGGAGAAAAAAATCTGGGAAATTCCTCTCCGACCCATCTAGGCGATCGAAATTCTTCCAGGAGATCACTCTGTCCCTATATTTTCTACAGTACTTACCTTCTGTAAAGACGATCTCCACCCCAGCCAGGAACAGGAATAAAACCATCTCCTGAAATCTAACAGAATTAGAACACAGTAGGAGCAGAACAAGGCTACACGGCCCCTGGGCCCGCTCCACTACCCACAGGGCCATGACCATTCCGAACCCAGACTCATGTCCAATTTCCTGCCCGCTCCCCGTAACCCTTTATTCCCTTTACTTCTAGGAAACTATCTATTTCTGTTTTAAATTTATTTAATGATGTAGCTTCCACAGCTTTCTGGGGCAGCAAATTCCACAAACCTACCACCCTCTGAGTGAAGAAGTTTCTCCTCATCTCAGTTTTGAATGAGCAGCCCCTTATTTTAAGATTATGCCCCCTAGTTCTAGTTTCACCCATCATTGGGAACATCCTCACCGCATCCACCCGATCAAGCCCCTTCACAATCTTATATGTTTCAATAAGATCGCCTCTCATTCTTCTGAACTCCAATGAGTAGAGTCCCAATCTACTCAACCTCTCCTCATATGACCACCCCCTCATCCCCGGGATTAACCGAGTGAACCTTCTTTGTACTGACTCGAGAGCAAGTATGTCTTTTCTTAAGTATGGACACCAAAACTGTATGCAGTATTCCAGGTGCGGCCTCACCAATACCTTGTACAACTGCAGCAATACCTCCCTGTTTTTATATTCCAACCCCCTAGCAATAAAAGCCAACATTCCATTGGCCTTCTTAATCACTTGCTGCACCTGCATACTAACTTTTTGAGTTTCGTGCACCAGGACCCCCAGATCCCTTTGTACTACAGTACTTTCCAGTTTCTTGCCATTAAGATAATAACTTGCTCTATGATTTTTCCTGCCAAAGTGCATAACCTCACACTTTCCAGTATTGTATTCCATCTGCCAAATCTCTGCCCACTTACTTAGCCTGTCTATGTCCCTTTGCAGGTTTTTTATGTCCTCCTCACTCACTACTTTCCCTCCCATCTTTGTATCATCTGCAAACTTTGATATGTTACACTCGGTCCCCTCCTCCAAATCGTTAATATAGATTGTAAAGAGTTGGGGACCCAGCACTGACCCCTGCGGAACACCACTAGTTACTGGTTGCCAATCTGAGAACGAACCATTTATCCCAACTCTCTGCTTTCTGTTAGAGAGCCAATCCTCCACCCACGCCAGAATATTACCCCCAATCCCGTGATTTTTTAACTTGAGCAATAATCTTTTGTGTGGCACCTTGTCAAATGCCTTTTGGAAGTCTAAATACACTACGTCCACTGGTTCCCCTTTATCCACCCTGTATGTTACTTCCTCAAAAAACTCAAGCAAATTTGTTAAACATGACTTCCCCTTCATGAAACCATGCTGAGTTTGCCCTATTAAATTATGTTTATCCAAATGTCCCGTTACTGTCTCCTTAATAATGGACTCTAACATTTTACCAACCACAGATGTTAGGCTAACAGGTCTATAGTTTCCAGCCTTCTGCCTACTACCCTTTTTAAATAAGGGTGTTACATTAGCAGTTTTCCAATCTGCCGGGACCTTTGCTGAGTCCAGTGAGTTTTGGAAAATTATTACCAATGCATCCACAATCCCTACCGCTACTTCCCTCAAGACCCTGGGATGCAAGCCATCAGGTCCCGGGGATTTATCCGCCTTGAGTCCCATTATTTTACCAAGTACCACTTCCTTAGTGATTTTAATCGTATTTAGTTCCTCCCCCCCTAGAGCCCCCTGTTTGTCCAGTGTTGGGATATTCTTAGTGTCCTCTACTGTAAAGACTGATACAAAATAATTGTTCAGTGTTTTTGCCATCCCCATGTTTCCCACCATTAATTTCCCGGTCTCATCCTCTAAGGGACCAACATTTACTTTAGCCACCCTTTTTCTTTTTATATAACTATAGAAACTTTTACTGTCTGTTTTTATATTTTTTGCTAATTTACTTTCATAATCTATCTTCCCTTTCTTAATCAATCTTTTTGTTATTTTTTGCTGTTAGATCATATGAGGGGATCACAGCCAAATCTGATCCTGTCCTCACTTGAGGTCCACACATACGCTCTTCAGCGCATGGATAACCATGGGGTTTTTTCCTACTCCAGGGACACCGAGGCCAATTGCAGCTCCGCATCTGCCTAAAATCAGCATAGTTTACAACTGTCCTGCTCTATGTAACTGAGTATCACTTCAGGTGTCACAGGTCAACAGCGAGGGGGCAGCCCGCAGCACTGACTGAGTGGGAGGGGGCTCTGCACTCTCCCTGTTGGCCTGTCCTTTCTCTCTCCAGAGCTGGTGGACCCCACTGTACTTTGCCACCATCTTCTGTTTCAATTTCAACCCTGATGCCCAGGTTTTCTGTATTGCATCCCCTCTATTTCCTCACCTTTTCCTTCGACCTCCCACTGCCTCAGCTATCCCTTTAATTCTTCTTTCCATTACTTGACGGATATGAGCTGTTGCATCATCCAACAATTTATTCCACTGATACTTCCTCTCTGTGTTTGTCTGTTTATTCCACCACCCCCACCATCGCCATTTAATTCTATTAACGAAGCTTGCTCAACTCTTCTTTTTCAGTTTTGAAGAAGGATATGAGCCTGAAACATAGACTTTCTGTTCTCTCAACAGATGAGTAATTGATGTGCTGTGTTTCCAGCCTTATCTGCTTTCACTTCAGATGTCATATTTTGTTTCTTTTTTTAAAATGGAAATTGTGTAATATCCCACTGCAATATTTTCAATGAATTAAATGATACAAGGTAAGCCACTTCAGAATATCAAAGCACAGGGTGCAGGGCTACATTGCAGCATTTGCTCCTCAATCAATGTTCCATCTACTTTGAAACAATAAACTGTTTCCCAACACGCAATAAAAATGGCCTTGGAAGCAAACGTCATGCTTTTTTTATTTTTAATTTACAGGAAACTCTTTTTTTATCCGGCACCGACGGGACGGGCGTGGTGCCGGTTTATCAAAAAGTCCAGATTACAGAGAGGTATAGTAAAAGGTCTGAGAGCCCCGTACACGGCCACAGATCCAGGCGTCCCTGTTGCATGGCAACAGGTGCAGGAACCCCGGCCACAGATCCAGGCGTCCCTGTTGCATAGCAACAGGTGCAGGAACCCCGGTTACACAGCCACAGATCCAGGCACGGCCACTAATATGAAGTAAAACTTACCTGAACCTACTCCTGAATTTTGCCGGTTAATAGAGATTTCCGGTTATTTAGGTGCCAGTAAATTGAGAGTTTCCTGTAACTAGTCTTCAGTCAAAAAAGTATTAGGCCTAGAAATTGGGTTGGGGCGCCAAAGTGGCGCAAAAGTCGGCGGAGCGCAGGATTTAGCGCAGCGATCGGAGTGATACCGATCGCCAGAAATTCAGTTTCAGTGCCCCTCGAGGGACACGGGGCGAGGCTCGAGGCGCTCCGCGTCCCTCTTAGGGCGCCGAAACTGATTATCGCAGCGCAACGTGCCGCAGCGCCACATGCTGCGGCACGGCACGCTGCGGTACTGCAGGCCTTCCTCCCACTGTTAAGGGGGAGGTGCCTGCAACAGCGCAATCCCCGATCGCGAGTGCCGGCAAATGAGCCCGGCACTAAGGAGAAATGCCGGGCTCTCGGGAAACAGCCGGCAATGCTGCAGGGGGGGGGGGCGGTTAGGAGGCCGGGGACGGAGGTGCTGGCAGGCGACCGGCGAAAAAGCGGCCGCCCCACACCTCCACCTTAACTTGCGCCGCTGCCGGCACAGTAAGGCCCCCGTGAACCGGGCGCAGGTAGCGAGTGGCGCAACTTCGGCGTTCGCTACCAAATATCGCGAACGGGGCACTGCGCACACTGATGACGTCATCGGTGGCGGCGCAACGCAAATGCCTAACGCCACCATTAGCGCCCCTACTGAATATCGCCGCAGACGCAGCCAGTGGCGCTACAGCCACTGACTGCCTCTTTAGGCGCTAACAGCTAGCACTACTCACCCAATTTCTCCCCCTAAATCTTTAAAGAAAATGTCATCCAAATCTGATTCCTGGGTTGTACTGCTCGCTGATCTCTGCTTGGGCAGCAGTGGGGGTGCTACAATACGCCCGGGGTTCAAAGGGGATGATGAAAATCGGCCAAAGTTCCAGCTCCTGATGATGATTTGTGGATCCCCTGCTGCAAAGTGCTCCTGATTGGAGACAGGGCTGAGCAAAAAGTAGGCTCAGCTTTTATATCCTCCACATTTGAACAGAATGTCATACGGAGAATGGTCACTTGGGTTTAGTTAGCCATGGTGCCATACCTTAGCACGAGCCTGTGGAGGGATGGCGGGGGGCAGAAACAGGGCAAGGAAGGAGTTTTTGAAGCAATAAAATCTGTATCAAAACCACAGAATTATATTTTTTAAAACAGATATATATTCGTTTATTTTTTTTTCCAATTCTTTCGCAGAATTTAATCAACGTGTTCCAAAGCCAAAAGGCCCACGACCTCCACCAGCAGCATGGGGCAAACTAGCAAACTGAGCACCAGGCCTGGACTAAAACTAGACTACAGATGAGCATCGATTATAGTAAATCATAAGACGTTTTATAAGTACTGTAAGCATTTACTGATCTGGGTTGACCATTTGTCCATCCTTGCCCTTGGCTGACCTCTTGCTCCTGTGCTCATACTGGGTTTCTGATATCTAGTGCGCTCTCAAGGTAAAGTAACTGAATGTTTCACCAGTACTCTCCTGATTCTGATCTAACACTCCTCCCTCTGTCGTGAAGAAGTGCTACAGGACTTTAAATTGTAACATTTATTAAGCATCTCACTCCTCTCAATTTTCTCTCCCTTTTCCCAAAAGTGCTGAATCATGCTGGGGTTCAGTTCCGTTGGTGCTGGTCACTCTCACGTACCTTGGGGATATTTTGCACGTGTGACCCTAGCCTGTGAGTGTCAACAGGCTATTCAACTGTACAGCTGAGCCGAGTCCTGTCCTCAACTGACATCCCCACATATGCACTTTCGGGCAGGTCACTGGGTAGCAATAAAAAGCTACCTGATTTTTCCCATTTCGAGCCAAAGGATTTTAAACTATGCTGCCCTGCTGAGGTCTACTAATTCAGGACACATCAAGGGCCAAACATGCAACCTTCCTACTCAGTACAGCTCAACCCCGCAACTGCTCAGCAGCGTTTGCAGGACTCCCTAATGTCCTATGGGCCAATGTTATAAGCATGCAAGAGAGAGAAATGGAAATATCAGGTTCAATATGCTTTGATTAAAGCTACATATCCGTTAGTGTTAATGGACTCTCATAAGTAACTATTTGCTTTTTCACATAGGGTAAAATTGCTCTGTGCACTAGAATTAGTGCATTTACCATATGTACGCTGATGTGTAGCAATGTGTTTTTGTTATTAATGGAATGGTTGCTAAATTTTGCTTGTGCTCCAGTAATTACTCCTTGTGTAATGCATATTAACACACCGAACCTGCATAAACTGTGTTTTTGCCCCCAAAGGAGCAATTGAAGGGTTTCTGTCTAAATTCCTAAGGCTTGACTTTCAGGGGAAAAAGGCAGATATGGTGTTTGTTCCGAGCTAACGTTAGACCAATGAAAAGAATATGGAAGTGCCCAAAGTCACCCGAGTCAAAAACCAGCCAGTGGAACATAGGGAAGCTGAGGCAAAAATACCTTGAAGGAAGGATCTCCAGATGCAGCAAAGATTCCTCATATGATCCGAATGTTACCATTACTGTTGAGGCCATTTCTGCGACACAATAAAACTGCACCTGAGATGGCAGAGCTGAAGAAAAAAAAGACTTGCATTTATATAGCGCCTTTCATGAATACTTGCCTTTATTAGCCGAGGCATAGAATACATAGAAACATAGAAGATAGGAGCAGGATTAGGCCATTCGGCCCCTCGAGCCTGCTCCGCCATTCAATGCAATCATGGCTGATCATCCAAATTCAGTACCCGGTCCCTGCTTTCTCCCCATACCCCTTGATCCCTTTAGCCTTAAGAAATATATCCAACTCCTTCTTGAATATATTTAATGTATTGGCCTCTACTGCCTTCTGTGGTAGAGAATTCCACAGGTTCACCACTCTCTGGGTGAAGAAATTCCTCCTCATTTCTGTCGTAAAAGGCCTACCCCCTTATCCTTAGACTGTGACCCCTGGTTCTGGACTCCCCGACCATCGGGAACATCCTCCCTGCATCTAGTCTGTCCAGTCCTGCCAGAATTTTATAAGTTTCAATGAGATCCCCTCTCATTCTTCTAAACTCCAGCGAGTACAAGCCCAATCGTCCCAATCTCTCCTCATACATCATTCCTGCCATCCCAGGTATCAGCCTGGTGAATCTTCGCTGAACCCCTTCCATGGCAAGAACGTCCTTCCTCAGATAAGGCGACCAAAACTGTACACAATACTCAAGGTGTGGTCTCACCAAGGCCCTGTACAACTGCAGCAAGACATCCTTGTTCCTGTACTCAAACCCTCTCGCTATGAAGGCCAACATACCATTTGCCTTCTTAACCGCCTGCTGCACCTGCATGCTTACCTTCAGCGACTGGTGCACAAGGACACCCAGGTCTTGTTGCAGTTCCCCTTCTCCCAATCTATTGCCATTCAGATAATAATCTGCCTTTCTGTTTTTGACACCAAAGTGGATAACCTCACATTTATCCACGTTATATTGCATCTGCCATGCTTCTGCCCAATCACCCAACCTGTCCAAATCATCCTGTAGTTTCTCGGCATCCTCCTCACAGCACACACGCCCACCCAGCTTTGTGTCGTCTGCAAATGTGGAGATATTACATCTAGTTCCCTTGTCTAGATCATTAATATATATTGTGAATAGCTGGGGTCCAAAGACCGATCCCTGCGGTACCCCACTAGTCACTGCCTGCCACTCGGAAAAAGACCCGTTTATTCCAACTCTTTGCTTTCTATCTGCCAACCAGTTCTCTATCCAAGTCAATACCTTGCCCCCAATCCCATGTGCCTTAACTTTACACACTAATCTCTTATGCGGGACCTTATTAAAAGCCTTCTGAAAGTCCAAATACACCACATCCACTGGTTCTCCCTTATCTATTTTACTAGTTACATCCTCAAAAAATTCCAGTAGATTAGTCAAGCACGATTTACCTTTTGTAAATCCATGTTGACTTTGTCCGATCCTGTCACTGTTTTCCAAGTGCTCTGCTATTACATCTTTTATAATGGACTCTAGCATTTTCCCCACTACCGATGTCAGGCTTACCGGTCTGTAATTCCCTGTTTTCTCTCTACCACCTTTTTTGAATAGTGGGGTAACATTAGCTACCCTCCAGTCCATGGGTACTGTTTCAGATTCCATCCAATACAAGAGCAGGGAGGTTATGCTTGAACTGTATAAAACACTAGTTAGGCCACAGCGAGAGTACTGCGTGCAGTTCTGGTCACCACATTACAGGAAAGATGTGATTGCACTAGAGAGGGTACAGAGGAGATTTACGAGGATGTTGTCTGGACTGGAGAATTTTAGCTACAAGGAAAGATTGGATAGACTGGGTTTGTTTTCTTTGGAACAGAGGAGGCTGAGGGGAGACCTAATTGAGGTGTATAAAATTATGAGGGGCATAGATAAAGTGGATAGGAAGGACCTATTTCCCTGTAATTGGTAGGAGGTTTAGAGGGGATTTGAGGGGAAATTTCTTCACCCAGAGGGTTGTGGGGTCTGGAACTCACTGCCTGAAAGGGTGGGAGAGGCAGAAACCCTAACCACATTTAAAAAGTGCTTGGATATGCACTTGAAGTGCCGTAACCTACAGGGCTACGGACCAAGAGCTGGAAAGTGGGACTGGGCTGTAAATTTCTATGACACAGAAGACTAATACAGTTTTCTGTTAAAACATTACAGAACAGAACTCCAACATTCTGTTAAAATGTTAACTTTCTATTGCGAGCGATCATGTACACAGGACAGCATGTCGCCGATTGCCAAAATTTACTACATTTACTGACAAACTTGACTGATGAGAGCAAAATAATAACTTTACAAATACCACGATTATGTTCCCAAGCACGCAAATTTAATACTGCGGGCACTATTTAAATAGCACATATCTCAAGTTGAGGCATGTTACACGATTTCATCGTGACAGTTTTGAAAGTTCTGAGAGTTGGTGTACAAGTGAGATACATGTTCTTGGTTAACGTCTCAACCATCATCTCATTTCTAATAATACAGCATCTCCTCAGAACTGCACTGAAGTATTAATTTAGACGAGTTGAAATTCCTGGCATGGGGCTCAATCTACAAATTCCTGACCCACAGGCGAGAGTGCCACCAACTGAGTCAGGGTGTGTGGATTCTTCACACCCTTTATTGTGTAATAATAATTGTGTGTTTATTGTAAAATAATCCACGTCAGGTTTAGCAGCAACTCCAGCTGACCTTTAGTCTTAAAGTTAGGAGTAGTGAGAACACCGGCCATGTTTTCTGATTAGGGTACATATAGATCCTGTTTTATTTTAAGAATAGGATTTACTACAAGCACCCTCTAGGACAGCTTGGCGCTTTCATGAGTATTGACATGGGTAGGGGATTGTTTAGGAGGTAGGAGACAAAGAGTAGCGATAATGGGTATTTACTCAAATTGATAGGATATGGCGAGTGGTGTCCCCCAGGGATCTGTACTGGGGCCGCAGCTTTTCGCTATAGAGTCATAAGGCTAAAAATTGAGTAGCGCCCCAATTGAGGCGCTAACTTCACCGGGACGCTAAAAGTAGCGCCCTGGAAACATTAGCGCCCCCCACGCCGGAAATTGAGTGGTTGCGCCCCGCCTCCCACTTGGGGCGCTGCGAGTGAATATCGTGGCGCTATGTGCCGCAGCGTCGCGCCGCGGTATTGCTGGCCTTCCTCTCATTCTTAAAAGGGGGGGGGGGTCTTCTGCAGTGCGACCTGGGGCCCAGCTGGGCCCCCGGGGATCGGGAGTGCAGGCAAAAGAGCCCAGCACCCAAGAGAAGTGCCGGGCTCTTGGAGCGCAGCCAGCACTCCGCGGGGTGGGGAGGGGGGGGGGGGCGGTTTCAGGAGGTCTGGGATGGGAGCACAGGCAGGTGCTGGCAGGCGGCCAGCAACAAAAATGGTGGCCCGCACCTCGCCTTTAAATTGCGCCTCCCCGGTCGCAGGTACGCCCCCCTGACCCTGTCGGACAGTGTCCGGCGGTAAGTCAGGGGGCGCTCCCGAAGGTCGTGGCCGGGGCGTGAGCGGGGCGCTGTGCACACCAATGACGTCATCACCAGCGGCGCAGCGCTACCAGTTAGCGTCACCACTAACCTCCCGCTGAATTTTGCGGGAGGCGTGGGCAGTGCCGCGCCCGGGTGCTAGTTGGTTTGCGCCCCACTTAGCGCCCTCTTAAGGCGCTAACAACTGAATTTTTCCCCCATAGAGTTATACAGCACAGAAAGAGGCCCTTCGGCCCATCGTGTCCGCGCCGGCCATCAAGCCCTATCTATTCTAATCCCATTTTCCAGCATTTGGTCCGTAGCCTTGTATGCTATGGCATTTCAAGTGCTCATCTAAATGCTTCTTGAATGTTGTGAGGGTTCCTGCCTCTACCATCCTTTCAGGCAGTGAGTTCCAGATTCCAACCACCCTCTGGGTGAAAAAGTTTTTCCTCAAATCCCCTCTAAACCTCCTGCCCCTTACCTTGAAACTATGCCCCCTGGTTATTGAGTCCTCTACTAAGGGAAAAGTTCCTTTCTATCTACCCTATCTATGCCCCTCATAATTTTGTACACCTCAATCAGGTCCCCCCTCAGCCTTCTCTGCTCGAAGGAAAACAACCCCAGAATGTCCAGTCTCTCTTCATAGCTGAAGCGCTCCAGCCCAGGTAACATCTTGGTGAATCTCCTCTGCACCCTCTCCAATGCAGTCACATCCCTCCTATAGTGTGGTGACCAGAACTGCACACAGTACTCCAGCTGTGGCCTAACTAGCATTTTGTACAGCTCCATCATAACCTCCCTGTTCTTATATTCTATGCCTCGGCTAATGAAGGCAAGTATCCCATATGCCTTTCTAACCACCTTATCCACCTGTCCTGCTGTCTTCAGGGATCTATGTACATGCACACCAAGGTCCCTCTGATCCTCTGTCCTTCCTAGGGTCCTACCATTCATTGTGTATTCCCTTGCCTTGTTAGTCCTCCCAAAATGCATCACCTCATACTTTTCAGGGTTAAATTCCATTTGCCACTGTTCTGCCCATCTAACCATCCCATCTATATCGTCCTGTAGCCTGAGGCTTCCCTCCTCGCTATTTACCACTCCACCAATTTTCATGTCATCTGCGAACTTACTGATCATACCGCCTACATTCATATCTAAATCATTAATGTACACTACAAACAGCAAAGGACCCAGCACCGATCCCTGCGGTACACCACTGGACACAGGCTTCCAGTCACAAAAACCTTCGACCATCACCCTCTGCCTCCTGCCACTAAACCAACTTTGGATCCAATGTGTCAAATTGCCCTGGATCCCAAGGGCTCTTACCTTCTTGACCAGTCTCCCATGCGGGACTTTGTCAAAAGCCTTACTGAAGTCCATGTAGACTACATCAACTGCACTACCCTCATCCACACACCTAGTCACCCCCTCGAAAAATGCAATCAAATTGGTCAGACATGATCTCCCCCTGACAAAGCCATGCTGACTATCCCTGATTAATCCCTGCCTCTCCAATTTATAAATGATTTGAATAAAGGAACAGAGAGCCGTATATCCGAGTTTGCTGACGACACCAAGTTAGGCGGCACAGTAAATAGTGGAGATGGGAGCAAAAAGTTGCAAAGGGACATTGATAGATTACGTGAGTGGGCAAAACTGTGGCAGATGGAGTTCAATGTGGGAAAGTGCAAGGTCATCCGCTTTGGACCTAGGAAAGATCAAAGTATTTTCTAAATGGTGAGAAGCTCGGAACTGTGAAGGAGCAGAGAGAGTTAGGGTTCCAAGTACAGAAATCACTAAAAGCTAGTGGACAGGTACAAAAATAATTTAAAAGGCTAATGGAATGTTGGTCTTTATCTCAAGGAGGCTGGAATAGAAAGTTATGTTACAGTCATATGAAGCTCTGGTTAGACTTCATTTAGAGTACTGCATTCAGCTCTGGGCACCACATCTCTGGAAGGATGTCCATCTCTGGAACGATGTCCATCTCTGGAACGATGTCCATCTCTGGAACGATGTCCATCTCTGGAACGATGTCCATCTCTGGAACGATGTGTTAGCCTTGGAGGGGGTGCAGTGCAGGGTCATCAGAATCACCAGTGGTAGAGGCAGAAACCCTCACTGCATTTAAAAAGTACTTGGATGTGCACTTGAAGCGCTGTAACCCACAGGGCTGCGGACCAAGAGCTGGAAAGTGGGATTAGGCTGGAGAGCTCTTTTTCAGTCGGCACAGACATGATGGCCGAATGGCCTCCTTCTGTGCCGTAAACTTCTATGATTCTAATGATTCCGGGGCTAAAATGGTTAAATTATGAGGACAGGTTACATAGACTAGGCTTGTAGTCCCTTGAGTTTAGAAGATTAAGGGGTGATCTAATTGAGGTGTTTTAAGACGATTAAAGGATTTGATAGGATAGATAGAAACTATTGCCTCTGGTGGGAGAGTCCAGAACAAGGGGGCATAATCTGACAATTAAACCTAGGTCGTTCAGGGATGATGTCAGGGAGCACTTTGTCACACAAAGGGTAGTGGAAATCTGGAACACTCTCCCCTGAAAAGCTGTTGAATTGAAAAAGTCAATTGAAAATGTCAAAACTGAGATTGATAGATTTTTGTTCGGCAAGGGTCATAGAAACATAGAAGATAGGAGCAGGAGTAGGCCATTCGGCCCTTCGAGCCTGCTCCGCCATTCAACGAGATCATGGCTGATCATCCAAACCCTAGCACCCGGTCCCTACACCGACAGCCATCCCACCCAAGCCCTATCCCCATAACCCCACGTATTTAATCCCCCCTAACACTAAGGGCCAATTTTTATCATGACCAATCAACCTAACCCGCACATCTTTGGACTGTGGGAGGAAACCGGAGCACCCGGAGGAAACCCACGCAAACACGGGGAGAATGTGCAAACTCCACACAGACAGTCACCCGAGGCCGGATTTGAACCCGGGTCCCTGGCGCTGTGAGGCAACAGTGCTAACCACTATGCCACCGTGCTGCCTAAGGGTCCTAAGGGATACAGAACCAAGGTGGGTAGATGGAGTTAAGATACAGATCAGCCATGATCTAACTGAATGGCACAACAAGCTTGAGCGGCTGGACGGCCTACTACTGTTCCTATGCCTTTGCAACTCAATATCCACCCCTTCCATCATCAGCATTCTATCGGTGAAGTATGCACCATCTGTAGGATGCACTGCAGCAACTCCCTCCCCTATGACCTCTACCACCAGGAAAAACAAGCAATGTCATGGGAACATCACCGTCAAGGTCCCCTTCCAGTCACACACCATCCTGACATGGCCAAATATCGCTGTTCCTTCACCATCGCCGGCGGCACCATCAGCCAACAAGGACTGCAATAAGGCGGCCCACCACCAGGTTCACAGAGGAACCCGGGATAAACAATAAATGTGGCCTTGCCCATGTCACCCACATCTTGGGAACAAATAAAATCAGTGGAGACATCACGGTAGAACCAAGTCCTGTCACCAGCTGATGTCCAAAACACATGTATTTTTCATCAAGGGTCACTTACAGTGACCAGTAAGAAGAATCATGGCCATATTTTGCCTTCCATCGGCCAACAACACCATATAAAGAAAGAAAAACTTGCATTTATATAGCGCCTTTCATGACCACCGGATGTCCCAAAGCGCTTTACAGCCAATGAAGTACTTTTTAAAGTGTAGCCACTGTTGTAATGTAGGAAACACAGCAGCCAATTTGCACACAGCAAGCTCCCACAAACAGCAATGTGATAATCAGTTTGTGCAGTTGATTGAGGGAAAATATTGACCAGAACACCGGGGATAACTCCGCTGCTCTTTATCGAAGTAGTGCCATGGGATCTTTTATGTCCACCTGAGAGAGCAGACGGGGGCCTCAGTTTAACATCTCATCCGAGAGATGGCACCTCCGGCAATGCATAACTCCCTCAGTGCTGCACCGGAGTGTCAGCCTAGCTTTATGTGCTCAAGTCCCTGGAGTGGGACTTGAACCCACAACCTCTGACTCAGGCGAGGGTACCACCAACTGAGCCACTGGCTGACACATATAGTGACTCCACCAAAACCCTGAGTGCCATCATTTCTTTTTAAAGTTTATTTTCTTCCATCTTTCCTGTATTCTAGCCATATCAAATCAAATCAAATCAAATCAACCTTTATTGTCATTGTTAGTGCACAAGTGCAGTACAACGAAATGTAGGCTTGCGGCTCCCGAGTGTACAATTTGGATTAGGACACTTAAACATTTCAACATACATTTGTACATATATATTAGCATAAATATGACCATAATAAAGTGCATCGGCAGATGTGCAGGCTTTAGTGTTTATTTGTGGAGTTCAGTAGGATGACAGCCCTGGGAAAGAAGCTGTTCCTAAATCTGGTCGTACGGGTGCGAATGCATCTGTAGCGTCTTCCAGATGGTAGGAGGGCGAACAGACTGTGGCTGGGGTGGGTAGGGTCTTTGATGATGGACCATGCCCTCCGTAGGCAGCGTTTCTGATATATATGTTCTATGGTCGGTAGCCGGGTGCCGGTGATGCGTTGGGCAGTTTTGACTACCCGCTGCAGGGCTTTCCGGGCATGGGAGCTACAGCTGCTGTACCATACCGTGATACAGTTTGTCAGGATGCTCTCTATAGTGCAGCGGTAGAAGTTAGAGAGGATCAGGGGTGACAGATTACACCCCTTCAGCCTCCTCAAGAAATATAGGCGCTGCTGGGCCTTCTTCACCAGAGAGGAGGTGTTGAGGGACCAGGAGAGGTCTTCCGTGATGTGGACTCCGAGGAACTTAAAGCTGGCCACCCTTTCCACCTCCGCCCCATTGATGTGGATGGGGGTGTGACTTCCGTCTTTGGACTTCCTGAAGTCCGCGATTATTTCCTTTGTTTTCTTGGTGTTAAGGGCCAGGTTGTTGTCGGCGCACCACTTCACGAGATGCTGGACCTCCTCCCTGTAGGCTGACTCATCATTGTTGGTGATCTGGCCTACTACCGTGGTGTCATCTGCAAACTTGATGATGGTGTTGGAACCATTAACAGCCACACAGTCGTGGGTGAAGAGGGAGTAGAGGAGGGGGCTCAGCACACATCCTTGTGGGGCCCCCGTGTTCAGGGTCGGGGGGCGGGGAGGTGTGGTTACCTAATTTGACAGACTGGGGTCTGTTTGTTAGGAAGTCCAGGGTCCAGTTGCAGAGGGAAGTGTTCAGGCCAAGAGTTTGGAGTTTGGTGGCCAGCTTGTTGGGGACAATAGTGTTGAATGCTGAGCTGTAGTCTATAAACAACATTCTGATGTAGGTCTCCTTACCATCTAGGTGATTCAGTGCCGAGTGTAGAGCAGTTGTGATTGCATCCTCCGTTGATCTGTTTGCCCGATAGGCAAACTGGTGTTGGTCAAGGGAGGCAGGAACACTGGCTTTGATCGCCATATCATCATTCGCTAGTCTGATTATGCCTCTGTGAAGCACCTTGGGGTGCATTGGCAGGATCTTGCGGAGGCAGCGTTGGTGGTACCTCTCCAGTGCTTTGAGGTGCCTGCTGTACATGGTCCATGTCTCTGAGGCATACAGCAGGGCAGGTATCACTGCTGCCCTGTAGACCATGAGCTTAGTGCCGGGTTTGAGGTCCTGGTCTTCAAACACTCTCTTCCTCAGGGAACCGAAGGCTGCACTGGCACACTGAAGGCGGTGTTGGACTTCGCCATTGACACCTGCCCTTGTTGACAGTAGGCTCCCGAGGTATGGAAAGTGGTCCACGATGTCCAAGGCCTTGTCATGGATTTTGATAATCGGGGAGCAGTACTGTGTGGCGGGGGCAGGTTGGTAGAGGACCTTTGTCTTATGGATGTTTAGTGTAAGGCCCGTGCTCTCGTACGCTTCGGTGAAGGTGTTGACGATGGTTTGGAGTTCAACCTCCGAGAGGCAGGATAGGCGCACCAACGTCAGTGTTCTTGCTCAGGCCAACACCCCCAGTGTAGTAACCTGGGAGGTTATGTGTAACCTGATCCACCAGGTGGTGCTGTGGCAATTGCTCTCCTGAGTTAAGTCTGATCTGTACTGTTGTACTCTTTGTTTTGGCTGCCTCATGGCAGAAGCTTTTATGTGCAAGAGTTGATTAAACCATGTTATGAAGTTAACCTGTGTCTGTCTCCATCTATGGCCCGCTCAAGATACCACATATGGCGACGAGAATAAAGGACGGAAAAGTTTTGGAGTATTCGGAAGAGGTGCTCGGGTTGGTTAGCAAACTAGTCAGAAAAGCACGAGGCTAGGCCGCGGGAGTCGAAACGGAGTTTGATTTTTTGGCTGAAGTGACCGGACTCCAAGGATGGCAGGAACGGTAGGCTCCGTGGCACCTTTTGACAGCAAGTCGCAGTCTTGGGAGGAGTATTGTGAAATACTGAGCCATTTCTTTATGGCAAACGAGGTGGACAGTGCTGAAAAGAAAAGGGCCATTTTACTGAGTTGTGTGGGAGCGCAAACCTATACACAGATGAGGAATCTGCTGAGCCCGGAGCGGCCAGGAGAAAAATCTTTTGACGAGTTGGTGAGTCTACTAAAGAATCATTTCAATCCGAAACCTAGTGAAATAGTACAGAGATGGAAATTCAATTCGAGGATTAGGAGGCCGGAAGAAAGCATTACTGAGTATGTGGAGGAGCTTCGGAAGCTCGCACAGGACTGTAATTTTGGAAATACGCTCACAGTCATGTTAAGGGACAGACTAGTATGCGGAGTTAACGACAACAGTATACAGCAAAGGTTGCTGTCAGAAGAAGGATTAACGTTTGAGACGGCACTTAAAAAAGCACAAGCCATGGAGACGGCTAACAAGGACATTAAGGACTTAAACAGTATGAGCAAGGAGAAATGGAGTAAACCAGTGGGAGGAGCTGTTTTCAAGATGGAAGCTGGCGCGAAAAGTCCACCAGTCGGGGTTGGGGATTGCTACCGATGTGGCGGGACGAGCCATTATGCAAAGGACTGCAGGTTTGCAAAGGCAAAGTGCCACAATTGTGGAAAAATAGGGCACTTAAAGAAAGTCTGTAAAAGGGCAGTGAGTGAGAGAAGCAGTGCTAAAGGGGCAAAGCATGCTAAAGGGGGGAGGGAGAAGTACACAAAGCGGGCAAATTACATACAAGAGGAAGAGTCTAGTGAGTCGGTTTTCACTATATACAGTATAGACACTTCAAGGCCCAACGTACCCCCTCTCACTCAGTATTTGATAGTGAACGGAGGTCAAGTAAAGTTTGAGATTGACACCGGATGTAGTGTAACCATAATGTCGCAGACTGAGTACGCCAAGCTATGGGGGGAAGCAAAAGTACCAGAGCTAGGTACATGCCCCATTAGTCTCAAAACCTACACGGGACAGAAGGTGGACATTTTGGGGGCGGCCGAAGTACAAGTGGAACACAAAGGAGTCACCAAAGAGCTTACGGTGGTAGTGGTAGCAGGGTCAGGGCCAAACCTGTTAGGGCGAGGGTGGATCAGTGAGTTGAGTGTGTACTGGCAGGCAATGAATAAAATGGAGGACAGTACAGAGGCACTGCAAGAAGTGCTGATGAAGCATGAGTTAGTGTTCAAGGACGAACTGGGCACCTTAAGGGGAGCCACAGCCAAGAGTCATGTAGCCAGTGATGCCACGCCTCGTTTCTTTAAACCAAGGTCGGTACCTTTTGCAATGAAAACCAAGGTGGAGGCGGAACTAGATCGCCTGCTAAAGGACAAAGTAATAGAACCAGTGAAATTTTCAGACTGGGCGGCACCAATAGTCCCGGTATTGAAGCCCGACGGTAACATAAGGGTGTGTGGTGACTATAAATTAACAGTGAACAGAGTATCATCACTGGAACAGTACCCCATTCCGAGAATGGAGGACATGTTAACATCGCTCGCTGGGGGACAAAGATTCAGCAAACTGGACATGAGTCATGCGTATCAGCAGATATTGCTAGATGAAGAATCAAAAAAGTTTGTCACGGTGAACACGCACAAGGGGCTGTTCACGTATGCCAGGTTACCATTAGGTGTCAGTTCTAGCCCAGCAATATTCCAACGGACTATGGAGGGCATTCTGCAGGGCATTCCAAAGGTGGCCGTGTACTTAGATGATATTCTGCTAACAGGAAGTGACGATCAGGATCACTTAAAAACACTGGACAAAGTGCTACAGCGGCTGGAAGAGGCGGGGCTATGCCTGAAACGGAGTAAGTGTAGTTTCATGGAGAAGGAAGTTACATTCCTGGGACATCGGGTGGATGCCACAGGCCTCCATCCATTACCAGGGAAAGTGCGGGCAGTGCAGGATGCACCTGCACCCACCTCAGTGACTGAACTGAAAGCCTATCTAGGGCTCCTGAATTATTATAACCGGTTTCTTCCAAACTTATCGATGCTGCTGGCACCCCTGCACAAACTGCTGAGAAAGGAGGAGCCATGGCGTTGGGGGCCAGAGCAAGCGAAAGCGTTTCAGCAGTCAAAGGAGCTACTTCAGTCCAGCAGGGTGTTAGTGCATTATGACGAGAAGAAGGAGCTGATAATGTCCTGCGACGCATCACCCTATGGAGTGGGGGCAATGTTGGCCCACCGCATGCCAGATGGAGCGGAAAGGCCCATCGGGTTTGTTTCACGCACGCTCACAGCTGCGGAAAAGAACTAATCACAGCTTGATAAAGAGGGGTTGGCCATTATATTTGGAGTAAAGAAATTCCATAAGTACATATATGGGAGGAAGTTTGTAATCAGTACTGACCACAAGCCTCTTATTAGCTTACTGAATGAGATGAAAGCGGTGCCTCAAATGGCATCACAGAGAATAATGAGATGGGCAGTAATACTAAGAGCCTATGAATATGTGATCACGTACAGAGCCGGCAAGGAAAATGGGAACGCGGATGCTCTCAGCCGCCTGCCCTTCTCAAAATCTCCTCGCAGTACTTCCCCTGAGGAGCACGTCCTGATGCTGGATCAGGAGATCAGTCCCCTGATGACTTCAGCGCAAATCCAGGGCTGGACAGCCAAGGACCCCGTTCTGTCAAGGGTCCGTGAGTATGTGTTGAAAGGCTGGCCAGATCACCGTGAAGGACCGGAGTTCGCGCCGTACAGACAGAGACAGCACGAGCTCAGTGTCCAAAATGGATGTGTGCTATGGGGAGCACGCATCATAGTCCCAGAGCGGGGACGCTCTACTTTGATGGAACAGTTGCATCAATCGCACCCAGGAATGACTAGAATGAAAGGACTGGCTAGGAGCTACCTGTGGTGGCCTAACTTGGATGCTGAAATTGAGTCAAAGGTAAAGTCATGCACTATATGTCAGGAACGGAGGAAAGCACCTGCCGGGGCACCACTCCATCCCTGGGAGTGGCCCAGCAAACCCTGGCGGAGAATTCACATAGACTATGCGGGACCTTTTAGGGGCAAAATGTTTTTGGTGCTGGTAGACGCTCACTCAAAGTGGATCGACGTTTATCCAGTGAGCTCTGCAACGACTGATGCCACACTGAATTGTCTCAGGAACAGCTTCAGCACACATGGTATTCCAGAAATGATTGTATCCGACAATGCACAGTGTTTTGTTAGTGAAGGGAGCAAAGAATTCATGGTAAGGAATGGAATCACACGTCACCTCGGCTCCATATCATTCAGCCTCAAATGGGTTAGCTGAGCGAGCCGTGCAGACTTTTAAGGAGCTCATGAGGAAGAGCTCAGGTGACACCCTGGAGACCAAGCTCAATAGAGCCTTGTTTAGTTATCGTATAACACCCCAAGCTACCACGGGGCTTTCTCCGGCTGAGTTGATGATGGGGAGAAAGTTGCGGTGCACGTTAGACCTGATACACCCAGATCTCAAAAGCAAGGTTGAGACAAAACAAACAAGCCAAAAAGCGTACCATGACAAACATACTAAAGCTCGCCATTTCGCCATAGGGGACTCTGTGTACACCCGGAACTTCGGTTATGGACCTAAATGGATACCAGGACTAATCCAGGACATTACAGGACCTGTGTCGTACTCCGTGTTACTAGGGGATGGTCGAGGGGTTCGTCGGCATGTGGATCAGCTTTTCAGCCGGCAGCAGGGGGAACTGCCTCAGATGGAACAAAGGGCAGTAGAGGAGGCTGTTCCAGGACCCAGCACGGCTTATAAGGTACCAGTGGACACTGGTACTGCCAGGCCACAGCGGGACAGAGTAAAACCAACATCAGAGACTACTCCAATCTCAAGTGCGAATGAATCCGAGAATCCACCACAAGTGAAATTAAGACATTCACAAAGGATTCGCAAGCAACCAGAAAGACTTATACAAACCTGTTAAATTAGTCAGGGGTTAACCATGGTTAGAGCATACTGGTTAGTTAAAACGTAGTACCTAGTAAGGGTTATTGTTTAAGAATTGCATACGGCAATCTTAAGGGGGGAGGAGTGTAGTAACCTGGGAGGTTATGTGTAACCTGATCCACCAGGTGGTGCTGTGGCAATTGCTCTCCTGAGTTAAGTCTGATCTGTACTGTTGTACTCTTTGTTTTGGCTGCCTCATGGCAGAAGCTTTTATTTGCAAGAGTTGATTAAACCATGTTATGAAGTTAACCTGTGTCTGTCTCCATCTATGGCCCGCTCAAGATACCACACCCAGCATCGAAGCTTTGACCACGCTCGATCAGCTCCGATGGACGGGCCACATCACCCGCATGCCTGATACGAGACTCCCAAAACAAGCGCTCTACTCGGAGCTCCGACACGGCAAGAGAGCCCCAGGTGGGCAGAGGAAACGCTTCAAGGACACCCTCAAAGCCTCCTTGAAAACGTGCAACATCCCCACCGACACCTGGGAATCCCTGGCCCAGGACCGCACAAAGTGGAGGAGAAGAATCCGGGAAGGCGCCGAACACCTCGAGTCTCTTCGCCGGGAGCAAGCGGAAGCCAAGCGCAGGCAGCGCAAGGAGCGCACATCAACCCAAGCACCCCACCCGCCCCTTCAACCACCGTCTGCCCCACCTGTGACAGAGACTGTAGGTCCCACATTGGACTCATCAGTCACCTGAGAAATCATTTTTAATGTGGAAGGTTCAGAGGGACTGCCTAAGAGAAGAATGTCAATCTCCCTCAAAATCTTATATGTTTCAATGAGATCACCTCTCATTCTTCTAAACCCGAGAGAGTACAGGCAAGAAAGCCATTAATCGGTCCAGGCAGCGGGCGGTCGAGGGGGTCGTCTGGCCTGATTGCCTCCCGCCCTTCCGCGGCCATGTTCGCGCCCGGGTGGCCCTGGAGATGGAGCACGCGGTCTCCGCCGGCACGCTCGAGCAATTTCGTGACCGGTGGGCGCCGCGGGGACTGGAGTGCATAATTAGTTCAAATAATCAAATTTTAATTTGAGGGGTTAAGGTTTATTTAAGGGGTTATTGGTTTTTAGTTACAATTTATTTGTTAATTTGGTTTCACACAAGAGGAGAGAGTACAGGCCCAATCTGCTCAATAAGTGGAAGAGCCAGAATGACGTCCCTCAAACACAGGACTACAACTCCCACCAGATTGACCCAAAGTATTTCCGGCCGAACCTTCTTTCACGGCGGCGTCCTCCTCGGCGCGGATTGCAGGCTGGAGGCGATGGGCGGACCTTCTTTCTCCTGGCGTGCCGCGCAGCGTCCTCCTCCTCCTTCCACGTACGTTGAAGTCGATGGGCGGACCTTCTTCCTCCCGGCGTGCCGCGCGCTCGCCTTGTCTCCGACCCGACGAGCGCCGGCGCCATTTTGTCGCTGTGAGCTGCGAAGCGGGAGGTTGAGGCGCTTTCTTCTGCACCGGGCGAGTCACCGGCCATTTGCGGCGACCGCTTGTGTTGGCCCCAGCGTCGGTGGGTTAAAGAGTATCGCGGGGGAAGAGGAGGAAAACAAAAAGCGAGCGTTTAAACGAGGTAAAGAACTCGACAGCAGAACGGGCGGGGGGTGTAACGTTGGGAGGATGCAGCCATTGAAAACCAGGCCAACACAGAAAGCCACAGCCACTGGGCACTGCCACACACACACCATCTTGCACCATACAATAGTGCAGTGTCATCTCGGCTAGCTGACTAGCTTGGATTAAAATCTACTTTTATTTCCTGAAAAGGGATTATTAAAAATTTCACTTGCATTGTGTACCTTTTTTAAAAGTACTAATTTATCATGATTTTGCAATCAGATTCTGTTTAGAGCTGGCTGGGAGCTGATTTATGTTAAATATTTTTTTGTTGAAAGCTGGATCATTTTACTTGCATATGTGTTTTGCTTGGCTAAATTTTAATAAGGCTAGATATACGATCGAGAGTTGTGTCTGCCCTCTTATTTAAATGAGTTTTATTCCAAAAGATGATCTCTCTCCAAATCCCTGTCACTGTAGAATTGGGAATTGTATAGAGTCTACAGCACAGAAACAGGTCGTTCGGCCCAACTGGACTGTACCAGAGTTTATACTCCACATGAGCCTCCTCCCGCTCTTAATTATTTCTGCCCATTTGTCTCGGTGTATCTTTTTTTGATGTACATATCAATACCACTCTGTGTGGCACCGAGTTCCATATTTTCACCACTCTCTAAATACATTCTTCCTAAATTCTTTATTTGATATGTTAATGTTTATCTTTTATTTATAACCCCTTGTTCTGGACTCGCCCACAAGTGGAAATAGTCTTCACATCCACCCTGTTGACCCTCTTCATAATTTTAACTATCTGTATTTGGTCTCCTCTAGTCTCTTTTTCCAGAGAAAGAGCTCCAGCCAACTCAGTCTTTCCTGGTAGTTGCATCCTCTCAATTCTGGTAAGATCCTGGTAAATCTTTTCTGCACTTTCTCCAGTACTTCAATATCGTTTTGTAGTATGGAGACTGGAACTGTGCACAGTATTCCAGGTGTAGGCTCCTGGTTAGAAATGCCTTGATTTCAAAATTCTCATCCTTGTTTTCAAATCCCTCCGTGGCCTTCCATTTCGATGTTGATTGAGGGATAAATATTGGCCAGGACACCGGGGATAACTCCCCTGCTCTTCTTCGAAATAGTGCCATGGGATCTTTTATGTCCACCCAAGAGAGCAAACAGGGCCTTGGTTTAATGTCCTAGGCAGCTGAAGGCATAGCCACCAATGATTGAGCGATTAAAATCAAGGATACTTGAGGGCCGAATTAGAGGAGCGCAGATATCTTTTGGGAGGGGGCAGGGAGGTGTGTGGGGCTGGAGGAGATTGCAGAACAAAGGAGGGGCGAGGCCATGGAGGGATTTGAAAAGGATGAGAATTTTAAAATCGAAGCGAGCCAATGTAGGTCAGCGAGCGCGGGGATGGTGGGCGACCGGGACTTGGTGCGAGTCAGACACGAGCAGCAGAGTTTTGGATGACCTCAAGTTTACGGGAGGTAGAACGCGAGAGGCCAGCCAGGAATGCGTTGGAATAGTCAAGTCTAGCGGTAACAAAGGCATGGATGAGGGTTTCAGCAGCGAATGAGCTGAGGCAGAGGCAGGCAATGTTGTGGAGGTGAAAATAGGCGGTCTTAGTTATGGCGCAAATGTGTGGTCAGAAGCTCATTTCAGGGTCAAATATGGCATCAATGTTGCGAACAGTCTGGCTCAGTATCAGACAGATGCTCGGGAGAAGGATGGAGTTGGTGGCTAGGGAACTGAGTTGGTGGCGGGGACTGAAGACAATAGCTTCGGTCTTCCAAATATTTAATTGGAGAAAAAATTCTGCTCCTCCAGTACTGGATGTCTGACAATTTAGAGACTGTGGAGGGGTCGAGAGAGGTGGTGGTGAGGTAGAGCTGGGTGTCGTCAGCATACATGTGGAAACTGACGCTGTCGGATGATGTCGCCAAGGGGCAGCATGTAGATGAGAAATAGGAAGGGGCCAAGGATAGATCCTTGGGGGACACCAGAGGTAACAATACGGGAACAGGAAGAGAAGCCATTGTAGGTGATTGGCTACGATTCGATGGATAAGAATGGAACCAGGCGAGTGCAGTCCCACGTCTGGAATTCTCTCCCTGCACCTCTCTACGCCTCTTTCCTCCTTTTAAGATGCTCCTTAAAACCTACTTCCCTAATTTTGCCTTATGTGGCTCGGTGTCAAAATTTTGTCTGCTAACTCCTGTGATGCGCCTTGGGACGTTTTACTATGTTTTTGGCGCTATATATATCCATGCTGACTTTATTATATTCTGCATCTCTAAATGGTCTGTTATGTAATCTCTTGGCAAATGTTAAATATATTCAAGAAGGAGTTCAATATATTTCTTAAGGCTAAAGGGATCAAGGGATATGGGGAGAAAGCAGGGACAGGGTACTGAATTTGGATGATCAGCCATGATCGCATTAAATGGCGGAGCAGGCTCGAGGGGCCGAATGGCCTACTCCTGCTCCTATCTTCTATGTTTCTGTGTTCTAGTATCTTTCCTGTCACCAGTATTAAGCTAACTGCACTGCCGTTCCCTTGATTAGTTCTATCTCCCTTTTTGAAGATGGGAATTAAGTTTGCTGTTCACCAGTCCTCTTCAATTTTCTCACCTTACATGGGTGTCCCACTGCCTTTGCTGTTCACTGGTTCATTATTTCTTTAATCCTTCCTTCCATTACTTGACTGAGATGGTCTGCTATATCGTCCAACAGTCATTTTGCTTGTACCACCTCTTTTTGTTTTCCCCTCCGCTCCATTTTTTCTGATTCTATTACGTAATATGCTTCCCTGAAGAAAGATATGAACCTGGAACATTATCTCTTCTCTCCACAGATAATGCTATGGATATACTTTTGAGGAGGGCACATTGTTGGGCCATAGTATGGGGAGCTCCGTATCCAATCTTGCTCGGCGAAAATGCAAAGTGTTTCATTTTCCAATGCGCGCACACTTCACCTCGAGCACAGGATTCACACAAAAAGAAGCCGAACAGTTATTATTGAACTCTTGCAGACTAATTAGATAAAACAATACCTACGATATGCGTGTGGATATTTTTCACTTGAGTAATTTTGTGTTAAAGTACCGAGGGTTCCTCGAAAATGTCAGTTAGCGACAAGCTGAGGTACATTCTAATTATTTCTATGGTTGTCTGCAAAAGTGCATCACAGAATCTAACAAGCCATCTTAAACAAATATTTTTAATGCTGTGGATGACCTGGAAGCATAATTTGGGAAGTAAATGGTGTTCAAGGAGTTTGAGGAGAGATAGTTCATTTGGTTTGGGTCAATGCATATTATGATTGTGCCTTGGGATGAAGGGGTGAACTGGGGCTGAAGTAAATTACTGAGAATATCTGTATATAAGTCTTATGCCTGCATGTACTTCCTGCATGATAAATTCTTATGTTCACATTTATAACGAAAGCTTGTTGAGCTGCAATTACTTCGCCCCAGTGGAAGCGTTGCAGTGCCACTACTGGTGGGAGGATATAATTACAGTAGCGTTTCCATTATGAGTGTGAATGTTGGAATTTATCATGAAAATATAAAAATAAGGACCAAATGTATGACTTTAAAAGGGGGGCTTAATTATGCCTGTGTGCTCTGGTCCAGTTATCCCTTGACTTCTACCCTTGCTTCACCTGAAAACACTTGCTTTTGACTCCCTATGTGCAAAGCCATGGGAGATTGACGAGTGCGTATTGTACTTGATAAAGTTAGTCTTTAATGTTGAAGAACTGGTTAAGGAATAACACTTGTACAAACATGCATAGCATTAGATTCATAGCTCACGACTGGATGTGCTGTGGAAGAATTTTAATTTAGTACATTGAATCTGCTGGATTAAATCATGGTGTGGAGATGCCGGTGTTGGACTGGGGTGGACAAATGTGAGAAGTCACACAACACCAGGTTATAGTCCAACAGCTTTATTTGAAATCACAAGCTTTCGGAGTGCTGCTCCTTCGCCTGACGAAGGAGCAGCGCTCCGAAAGCTTGTGATTTCAAATAAAGCTGTTGGACTATAACCTGGGATTAAATCATGTAGTTGCTGGGCCTTCAACTGAGAATAACTAAAGTTGCCGGTCTCTAAACCTAAGTGTGGGGGATTTACTGAGTGAAGTACAAACCGCTGCATGGATTGCTACCTTGTCTTGCTCCTGTAATTAAGCGTACCTGGGTTTGTTGAAAATTATCCATTTTTGCTCGCTCCCTCCCTCTTGTGTAGTCACCACATGCTGGAGACCTCATGGGCTTGCAGCTCTATTTAAGTGGTTACTCGGAGGTGGACAATAACTATCCTGGGTGACAGGCCTGCTTGTTGCTTCTAGAAGTGGCACAGGTTAGGAACTTACTGTGGGAAGTGAGCGGTGGTTGAGGGGGAATGGCAAGCCTAAGCCTGCATTGTATCATTCGATTTAACTCAATGCACTGGAGTTGCAGAGTGCTCTTTTGAATATAATGTCTCATTCGAATTCTGGAGCAGTCTAGCATTTATTCTTCGTCACCTCTCAAGATTGCACAAATAATAATTTTATGTTGGATAATACTCTCTCCAACTTTTTTTATGTGGTGATCCTGAATTTGTAGCTGTTAAAAGGTGGGCCCAGGTTGCTCGATAACTACGTTAATTATTATGGACCACCAAATCATTTTCTGCAGAAAATACATAGCGAGAGTAATGGGTATTTTGTTTAGGGCAGTAACCCAATCACATGATTCTACTGACACCTTATAGAGAATGAACCCAGATTAGTTTACATTCCTCATTTGAAGCCTAGAATTTGACTATTGTCTGGCATCCCTTTGGGGCAGTTGTGACCCATACTACATGTTGTTTCTCTTCCCATCGTGGAGGGGGGGGAGGTTTGCTGATCTTTTGAAGATTGAGGTATTGTTCTGCAACAATGGACAAAGGGTGGTGCCAATATTGTGACATAAGATCTGAAGCTACAGTGGATCGTGAGTTGTGTTTTAACTGCTTTTTAGAGAGTGGGAGTGCAGAAGTGGGTTGCTGTAGGTCATGAGGAAATTCAGTTTCCTGCTTCTTTTATCACCATGCTCTTGTGTTCAGGATATTTTTCTTTTTAACTGTAGATTGCTACTCAAAGCTTTGGAAGAACTGAGTTCACCATAACCAGTAACAATGGGCTATGACAAATATGATAAACGGTAAGAATTTCTTCATTCTATTCAGTTATTTCCTTCACCTGTTCATGTACTGTGTGCAATCTATTTCCACCCTTTACCCCCACCTGTGGTCCTCAATAGGTGATGGGGTTTTGAGGCCTTTACCGTCAAAGTTGTGCATAATTTTGTAACGGAAAGGACTTGCTTGCCCTTGTAACAAGGCTGTTAAAACATTTATTAATAACCCATCTTTAAAACATTCATCCCTCTAAGATCTGGAATCATTGTGGTCTTCTGCAAGCATTTATGGAAGAGGAGAATCGTACTGTTGTGCCATTATGTTTGCTGATCTGAAAAAAATTACCACAGGCCTCATTTGTAATGCATCAAGAGTTTTGGCTCAGTGCTTAATTATCCTATTCTGGTTATTTTGCCGCTTAGTATTAAATTGCTATTAGTTTACTTAGTTAAAGCATTCTCAGACAAAATTATGAGAAGGATATGCTTGGCAGGTATTTAATTGAAGTGTCTCATTTTAGAGATTAAATCCCATAATAAAAAGTGTACAGTTTTAATTTTAAATGACTCTTTAACATTTTCCAAATTAGCCCTCTGAAAATATTGTCAGCTAATGTTTTTTTGAGAGAATTCAATGGACACAGTCTAATAGTCCTTGGTTCACATGCTCTGTGAGGTATATGAAATGGATTTTAGTTAGACCCTAGAGTATCATGTAATTGAACTTAATTGTAAGGTAAGTGTGTTTTTCTTAATTAAAATTAACCTTGGAGTAATGCGTGTATGCTTGCACATTTGAGGCAATCAAAATAAATGTTCCTATAAAAAAAATTCTGTTGGTCCCTTACAGATGACTAGAGTTGCTAATATTAGAAGTTGCATTGAAAGTGTTTCCTGCAATAGTGGCCAGTGCACCACCTAAGCCAAAGTGACCAGACCATAGGTGTCTGCACCTGCACAATTTCTAGCAGGGGTCACTGTTGCGACAGGGAGCTCGGAACCTATTTTCACCCTACTCAACCTAGGGCCCCTAACTAACCTAGGGATGCCAAGATCAGGTGCCTCTATACCACCTCTACAACTGAAATCGGCTAATGGCAGAGTGGGGTTTGAACCTGAGACTTTTCTTGCCAGTGTGCCTCAATCACTCGCTGATTAAACTGGGGAAGCCTCTTGTGTCTCAATAGTGCAGCTGCATTTTCCTAGAAAGAGGAATATTGTAGTGATTTAGAGACATATTAACAAGTTGGTTACACGTTTATGGGGAATAATGAGGATAACATGGGACCTACAATTTCATCATGCAATATACTGGTCTATCTAGACGTATAAATTGTTTGAATTAATTTTCTGGCAAAACGAATGCATTCTTTTATATTTTTTTTGCAGTGAAACCAGTCGAAGTGAACGGAGTGGCCGTTATGGCTCTGAATGGAACAGAGATGAGCATCGAGAGTCGCGAGGTAGACGAGACTATGACTATAAGGATGTTGATTATCGTGCTCCACCAAATCACAACAGGGACTACGACCGTGATAGACGCCGCAATGACTATCGGAATAATGACCGCCATCAAGACTACAGGAACTATGAGAATTCTGAGGTATGCACCCCTGCTTATGTCGGAATAGTAGTTGGCATTACTCCCATGTTGCTGAAGCGCTTCCTGTTTTAGGTTTCCTTCTGTAGCCCAAAGGGCATGTGGATGGCCTTTTCCCAATCTCTTGTCAGTGCAGTTTTTGATATCAGTGTCAGGTCAGGGAGCCAAGCCTTCAGTGACCACGCATTTCTTTTTAGAAACATAGAAGATAGGAGCAGGAGTAGGCCATTCGGCCCCTCGAGCCTGCTCTGTCAGTCAATGCGATCATGGCTGATCATCCAAATTCAGTACCCTGTCCCTGCTTTCTCCCCATATCCCTTGATCCCTTTAGCCTTAAGAAATATATCCAAATCCTTCTTGAATATACTTAATGAATTGGCCTCTACTGCCTTCTGTGGTAGAGAATTCCACAGGTTCACCACTCTGGGTGAAGAAATTCCTCCTCATTTCTGTCCTAAATGGATTACCCCTTATCCTTAGACTGTGACCCCTGGTTCTGGACTCCCCGACCATCGGGAACATCCTTCCTGCATCTAGTCTGTCCAGGCCTGACAGAATTTTATAAGTTTCAATGAGATCCCCTCTCATTCTTCTAAACTGCAGCGAATATAAACCCAATCGACCCAATCTCTCCTCATACGTCATTCCTGCCATCCCAGGTATCAGCCTGGTGAATCTTCGCTGAACTCCTTCCATGGCAAGAACATCCTTCCTCAGATAAGGCGACCAAAACTGCACACAATACTCGAGATGTGGTCTCACCAAGGCCCTGTATAACTGCAGCAAGAATGTGTACTTGGAATGTGGGTGGAGATGTTGACGGTCACTGGGGAGTGCTGAGCCTTCTCTTATTTGAGATGGTCATTCTCATGCTTGGGTGGTGTGAATGTTACCTGCCATTTCAGCATAAAAGTCTAGATGTTGTCCAAGTCCTTTAGGCTAACATGGGCAGCTTTATTGTAAGAAGGGTTGGAAATGGAACTGAACACTGGCAAATAAATGCATTCCTACCCTTATGACTGGAGGGAAAGCCATTGATGAAGCAGCTGAAGATGGTTGGTCCAAGGATGTTTCCAGGAGGAACTCCCACAGCACTGTTGTGGGGCTGCATTGATTGGCCTCCAGCAACCACCCATCTTCCTTTGTTCCTTGTGTTGGCCACTGGAGGGTTTTCCCTTTGATCAGCATTGACCTCAGTTTCGCTAGGGTTCCTTGGTGCTATGCTCTGTTGAATGCTATCTCAATATCAAGGTCAGTTACTGTAACCTCTACATTGGCATTCACCTCTTGCATCCATGTCTGAGGTCTGGCGCTTCGTGTTTCTGCTAGAACCCAAATTGAGTGTCTGAGCAGTCATTGGTAAGCAGATTTTGGTTGACACGAGTGACACCTTCCATCACTTTACTGATGATTCGGAGGAGTCTGATGGGACAGTAATTGGCGGGCTTAGCTGTTCTTACTTTTTATTTGTTTATGGGATGTGGGCGTCGCTGGCAAGGCCAGCATTTATTGCCCAACCCTAATTGCCCTTGAAGGTGGTGGTGAGCCGCCTCCTTGAACCATCACACTCCTTACTTGTGCCTTGTAGATGGTGGACAGGCTTTGGGGAGTCAGGAGGTGAGACACTCACTGCAGAATACCCAGCCTCTGACCTGCTCTTGTTGCCACGGTATTTATGTGGCTGGTCCAGTTAAGTTTCTGGTCAATGGTGACCCCCAGGATGTTGATAGGGGATTCGGCGATGGTAATGCGGTTGAATGTCATGGGGAGGTGGTTAGACTCTCGCTTGTTGGAGATAGTCATTGCCTGGCATGTCTGTGGCGTGAATGTTACCTGCCACTTATCAGCCCAAGCCTGAACGTCGTCCAGGTCTTGTTGCATGGGGGCATGGACTGCTTCATTATCTGAGGAGATGTGAATGGCACTGTACTGTTCTGTGGGTAATCGTATGGCTTTTACCCAATGCCTCCCTGTGACATGAATTCAAAGTAGCATCCTCCTACATTGTGCTTCAAGGTGTATTATTGGGGCATCAGCATGGTATCCTGTGAGTTAGTAGAAAATATGGCTTCCTCCTTGTCTTTTGTACCAGTCCTGGATTGAGGATTGGTTAACGGACAGAAAACCGAGAGTGGGAATAAACGGGTCATTTTCGGGTTGGCAGGCTGTAACTAGTGGGGTACCGCAAGGATCAGTGCTTGGGCCTCAGCTACTCACAATCTATATCAATGATTTGGATGAGGGGACCAAATGTAATATATCCAAGTTTGCTGAGGAGGATGCAGAGGCTTCAAGGGGATATAGACAGGCTAAGTGAGTGGGCAAGAACATGACAAATGGAATATAATGTGAAGTTATCCACTTTGGTTGGAAAAATAGAAAGAGTTTTTTTAAATGGTGAGAGATTGAGAAATGTTGGTGTTTCGAGGGACCTGGGTGTCCTTGTACACATCGCTGAATGTTAACATGCAGGTACAGCAAGCAATTACAAAAACAAATGGTATGTTGGCCTTCATTACAAGAAGATTTGAGTACAAGAGTAAAGACGTCTTGCTGCAATGACATAGGGCCCTGGTGAGACCACACCTGGAATATTGTGTACAGTTTTGGTCTCCTTACCCAAGGAAGGATATACTTGCCATAGAGGGAGTGCAACAAAGGTTCACTAGACTGGTTCCTGGGATGGGGGGATTGACTAGACTAGGCCTATATTCTCTAGCGTTTAGAAGAATGCGAGGTGATCTCATTGTAACATACACAATTCTTACAGGGTAGATGCAGGGAGGATGTTTCCCCTGGCTGGGGAGGCTAGATCCGGGGGGTCACAGTCTCAATAAGGGGTCGGCCATTTAGGACTGAGATGAGAAATATCTTCACTCAGAGGGTGGTGAATCTTTGGAATTCTCTACCCCAGAGGGCTGTGGAGACTGTTAAGTATATTCAAGGCAGAGATCAATAGATTTTCAGATATTAAGGGACTCAAGGGAGTGGGTATAGTGCATGAAAGTGGAGTTGAGGTAGAAGATCAGCCATGATCTTATTGAATGGTGGAGAAGGGTCGAATGGCCTACTCCTCCTATTTCTTATGTTCTTAAAGTGCAGATGGAGTCAGCCTGTTCAGCCTTCTCATCCTATTCTGCTACATCATTTACTGTGTATGTGTTAATTATTTTATTCCTGTATTTCCCAATCAATTCTTGGCCAGTCTACTGTACTTGTACCCAGAGACTTGGTGTTCAATCTGATGTCGCTGTGTAGCATGCTAAAGGTTATTTAATGAACAGGTTTTGTGATGTTTGGGTGTATATTCAAATAGTTTCAAAACGGGTATTTCATGGTAATAAGACTTGTATGACTGTGTTAAGCCATCATTGTGGTTGTCATGCCTCATTTACACAGGGCATTGGCCTTGACTGTCAATGTCTGCCAAAAAAAAGTTGGCAAATGAAATCAAACTGGCCCTGGAATTCTTTGCTTTATTTACTACGTGGAAGAGATTTGACAGCCATGATCTAATTGGGTTCAGGTGGCAGTTATAAATAGTTTGGGCTTTAATCCAGTAGCTTACAGCATCAGCTAAACTCATGAGATTCCTCTTTGTTAATCACTCTTGGGTGTGTCACTGTATTATCTGTTTAGCCCCAATTTTAATCGGTTAATATTGTAGGTAGGCTTAGAGTGCATTGGCACCAATATGCTATAAGTAAAAAAAAAAAAAAAAATCAAATTTAACTCTATGCTTAAAACTCGTGCCCTATACTTTTGTGATCTTCTTGATTCACCTCATTGTTTTCTGCTTCACCTGAGTGTTATGCACTGAAAATATTTTTCCAGACACAAACCAAATTTGGGCGGAAACCCTTTGTAATTGTGCTGCTTAATGCTTTTCGCCATTCAAATGGACATTACAGCAAAATTTCACACGCCCACCATTATGCTTTACTGGAATTCTAGTGCTGATAGAGTAAACTACACGGTGAACAAAAAATGTCCCTTGCTTTCAGAATTGTGAAGACGACGGCAGATTCGAAAGACCTGAGGGAAGCCAGTACTGTGATGGTGACTACAAGGACCATGATTACAGAAACGATGGAGCTGAAGAGAGGGAGAACAAAACAATTATGTTAAGAGGTCTTCTGCCGTCAACAACCAGGGAGGATGTGTGTACATTTTTTTTAAGGACTTTTTAACTAAAATTTGGGTTTATTTTGTTTCTAGGAGTATTGGAGGGAAGGGTTCTCAACAGTTTTTTTTTAAAGTATGTACTTGAGGATTAAAATGTCTACAAATGTGGTGTTTTAGAGAAGGACAACGTATACTAGAACAATTTGTTCATATTTTGAAGAGGGGTGGGGAAACAAAGTACAGGAAACTCTCGATTTACCGGCACCTAAATAACCGGAAATCTCTGTTAACCGGCAAAATTCAGGAGTAGGTTCAGGTACGTTTTACTTCATATTAGTGGCCGTTCCTGGATCTGTGGCTGTGTAACCGGGGTTCCTGCACCTGTTGCTGAGCAACGGGGACGCCTGGATCTGTTGCTGTGTCAGGGGTTCTTGTACCTTTTACTATACCTCTCTGTAATCCGGACTTTTTGATAAACCGGCGCCACGCCGGTCCCGGATAAGAGTTTCCTGTACATGTTTGGAATCCAGATACAGTATGTGGAATTACTTAAGCTAGCTGCAACTTTGATGATTAGTAACAAAGAATTTTCTGCTGTGAAATGGTCCTCCAGCAAACAGTTTGATTTGGAATTATTATATGTAGATACATTAGTGATTCACCACTAATGACATCCTCCACTTCAAGAGCTATTCCTTTAGTCTTTTGCTTTCTGGGATATTACCAGAGTAAAAGACAGCAAGCAGTATCCTGTTGCAAGCTATGTGGGGACCTAGCAGCAAAATGCCACATTTGTTGCAAAATTCAGGAACTTGGCCGGAGCTGCCAAGTGTGGCATGCTTACAGGACTTTTGTGGAAAGAGTGGATGTTTGGGTATGAAGTCCTAATAATTGAGGGCAGTGTTGAAGTTTAATGCTGCAGATCATGTGATCACCTGTGGCTTCCTAAAAAGACAATGTCTTTTCTGGCCAAATAACTCAATTGTCCTAAGTCGGTATTTGCAGTATTAAACTGCAGTCCTTTAAATGTATTACCTTCAAAGGAACCAAGAAAGGTCCAGTTTGCTCTTTCTGAACGGATCATACTCGTGTCTCACACAGCCTGTATTCTTCCATTCTCCTTTTCGTTCTTCCCACTGGCACTAACATTCCACTAAACAGCTGCACAGATACCGTATAGTGGGAGTTACAGGAAACTTTGTGCTATCCGGCACCGACGGGACCGAGCTGCTGCCATTCCCTCAAAACTGCCGGACACTCCAGAGTTAATGTTGAAAGATACAGAGTTTCTCATCTCCATATCTGACAACAAACACTGTTGCTTAGCAACAGCTTCTAAACAGTTGGCTGCAGCTGCAAGCATCTGTAGCTGAAGCTGTTGCTATAGCTACAGACCTTGCAGCGCTTGACTGGGGGAGAAAAAAAGCAAAGAAAACAAACGAAAAGAATAAAAAACGGCTCCTGATTTTTGCCGGTGGCTCCAGCTTGCCGGATGGTTTGCCTCCGGATAACTCAAAGTTTCCTGTACATGGGAAAGCATGCATTGTACATTTAAATTTACAAACTAAACGAAGTTTTTTTAATCACGTCTAATTTCTAGCTTCCTGAGCTCTTGCTGCACCAGTGTGGCATTTCCATTTTTCAGAACAACTGTTCCCGTGGGCTCTGCTGAACTATAAGCAATTTTGTGGAGTGGATTTGCACTCACAGTGGGGGGGGCGGGGGGTGCTAGGTCCTGACTGCCTTGCAAAGTTTGCTGTAACTCGCTGTATTATAGTCCAAAGTATTATTTTCTCCTCAAATCTTCATTGCTGAGTTAACCAGTTGTGTTCCAGTATCTGGCCATTATTTGTGTGTGTGAGCTTTTAACAGTGAGTGTCAGCAGACTATTTAGCCTCAGGAGGCATCAAAGCTGATCCCATATTCTCCCGCTATCCAGCCATGAGTTTCCAGCAGGAGTCTCTGAATAGAAGTTGAGAGTAGAAGCCCTTGTTGACGAACGCCATTGTAATGTCCTCATCTGCCACCTTGACAGAGTGCAACTTTCCCATATCTACATGTCAAAACTACCTTTTTAATAACTAATGTAAAAAATATAAATGCAGATATTTTCAATTACATAACTCTTGAAATCACCACCATGAAAATAAAGCAATGGATTTTAAAATTTCATTTCAGATTCTTGAAATATTTCAGGATAGTGATGAATTTCAGCCCAAAGACGTGCGAGTGATGAAGTGTAAAGTATCAGGTGAGATTTTGGCTGCTCTTGCAGGTGTTCCCAAAGAGAGCAAAATATCCCACTTCCTGTTCCCATTCAGGAAAGACCCACAGACCTTTGCCATGGCTGAGGAACATGTTACTGTGTAAACAAGTTAAAAGTGAACTTGTCTTTGATCTGTAATGGATAGGTTGGAGGGACTTTCATAATTAATAGATTGCCCAACAAGTCGAAGACACTTGAACAAAAAACTCTTATATTTTGAAAGAAAAATGAAGAGAAAAGATACTTGCATTTATATAGTGCCTTTCACGACCACCGGACGTCTCGAAGCGCTTTACAGCCAATGAAAGTACTTTTTGGAGAGTAGTCACTCTTGTAATGTAGGAAACGTGGCAGCCAATTTGCACACAGCAAACTCTCACAAACAGCAATGTGATAATGACCAGATAATCTGTTTTAGTGATGTTGATTGAGGGATAAATATTGGCCCAGGACACCGGGGATAACTCCCCTGCTCCTCTTAGAAATAGTGCCGCGGGATCTTTTACGTCCACCTGAGAGAGCAGACGGGGCCTCGGCTTAACGACACCTCCGACAATGCAGCACTCCCTCGGCACTGCACTGGCGTGTTAGCCTAGATTTTTGTGCTCAAGTCTCTGGAGTGGGACTTGAACCCACAACCTTCTCTCTCTCAGAGGAGAGAGTGCTGCCCACTGAGCCACAGCTGACACATGAAAGTAATATGTGTGTTCATAAAACAACTGTTAAGTTATTTCTGTGCACCACGTGCAGCCCCTTGAAGCACTTGGATTGCCAGAACTACTTCCTCATATGCACCCATAATATTGCAATTTTTGGATGATACAAAGCATTAGGAAAATATATGGGGAGTTTATATATTTACTACTTGAACACTGAGATTCTGTTAGTGCCAGTGACTCCCTCTTGCTTGTCATGCACACTTTATTCATCGAGTGGATTTAATCTTTCTACTGTTGTTTTTGAGCCCTTTTAATGTAATTCCATACCTTTTAAACTATTAACGGTTAAGCTGTTTCGTTTCTGGGAAATTTTGTCAGCTTGAACCTGTTGACCTTCGTGTTTCACTTCAAAACACAATTTCATATTACATTTTAAAGGGGAATGAATACACGCTATTCCCAAGAAAATATCAAATCTATTAAGTGATTGATTGGTTTCTGTTTATAATCCCACAAGTCTATAAATAGGGTCTTTTCTCTGCAGCGCCATTTTTAGTTAGCATCGGGATTACTTTTACCAGTTCCTAGGACTGGTTTTGGGACAAGAGCATATCCTTCTGCTTCCTCACTGGTTAGAGTCTGCGGGGGACCAACAGATGGGCTTGTGTGTGGATGGGGTAACACACTTCATAACTGGTGGGGCGGTTGGGAAGTATTTAAGACTATTATGGGAGTTGTCACCAAAATGTGGCCCAGCAAACCCTCCCGTTGCCACACCACATCGGTTTATATTCGAGCAAATTTTTGGTCTTCCAACCTAAATTAGGCAGGAGAAATTTTTAGTGATTCGGAAGATGGAGGGAAACTACTGGGTACAATTTGAGAAATTTGGAGGGTATAGTGTCCACAATAGGCAACAAGGATTTTTTAAAACCGTATTTTCACTATCTTTTATAATAAAGCTGTGTATTTTATCAGCAATCAGTTTGCTACCCACACAAAATTATTAAAAACTCTAATGTTGAAGCAAATCTTTCCATTTACTGGTGAGTCTTGATTAACTGGCTGTTTTAGGGAGTAGATCTCATCTTTTTATTCCCTGTTAATATAAGAATGCAACTTGCAAACTACAGTACATGGGGAAAACTGGGAATATTACACAGGGCACTTTTATGGTTTTTTTTTAATTTCCAAGAGGAACCAATTTAAACTGAGTGACAAGTTTGTGCCCTGTACATTCTCTAAAAAAGGGTGACAAAGGGTTGGTAATCTCTCCTAAAGCAGTGAATTGCTGCTTTGATTTATGTGAAAGATTCCCTCTTTGAAACTTGTTTTTACTGTGTGCATGTAATTATTTATGGGACCTAGATATAGGGAAATATTATATGTAGTGTGACTGTAGCCTAGAGTTTTCCTTTCAAAAGTGAAGACGTAGTTGCCTGGGTCTGGTGTTAGAGTTTCGTAAAGTTCCATTTCTACGGGAATACGAGCTGAAGCAGCTTTCATCTTAACTCCCAATGCAGCTGGGCAGTTTTCAGCTAGTTTGCTGTGGCCTCCTTCCCCATTCCTGACCAGGATATTAAAACCAGCTCAAAACGGGCATTGCTGTGTGAGTCTGCAATTTTTAAAAATATTTGTTTTATTTGTGTTCTAATATGAGGGAAATTAAATGTAATAATTGTATTTTTGAGTTGCATACACATTAAATGCTCAGCAAGCAGGAATCATGGGAAAACCAGAATTCCAGAAATATCTCATTCTAAATGGCTGCTCGCAATAGCAGATTTTTTCAACAACAAAAATTACTAAACATTTCTCATCTGGAATGAAGGTAATAAATTACATCCATTATACTTAAATTTTTCAAAGTCATCTCAATAAAGGTCTCTGGTTACATCAGTAAATTAAAATTATGGTCAAAATATACAAATTAAAAAGCTGCAATTTATTGTATCCTTGTCCCTTTTTCAGTTGGAATTTATCTTTGAGATTGCTGATAAAATATTAGCAGTTATGAACTTCTGTGCGGGTATCGTGGGTTTATAAATATTTATGCAAGCAGAAATAATCTGAACGTTCATAAGGCTTCAGTTGGGCACATAAAGAAATAACTGCATTGATACTTGAAATTGTCCCATAGTGGCTCTAGTCAGTGAAATAGCCAATTTCCTTGAGTCTGGATTGTGGGGTCTGCTATTTAAAGGCTTAGAACCACTATCCTTTACACATTTTTGGATATTAAAAAGCCAACTAAGTCTTCCTTTCGTGCAGTTATGGTGAGATGTGCTTGCTGAAATGCTTTTGCTTATGGGATTCTGTCATGGGGAGAGCAACCTTCTGACTCTTCACCTTGAAAGTGAGATGGTCCCAGAGATTGTGCCATTTGGACCATGGGAAGATTATTGACCCTTTAAGCACTGCATTTACATGAACGCTTGCACATGGCAAGGGTTTTCGTCCTATAACAGCTGTGGCTGTTACATTAGGGAGTGGTGAGGATTGTCTTCATCAATGTTTGGAAACAAACCATCTCTTTTAGTAGTTTATGGGGCAGTAGTGTCTTCTTCTGCCTTGCTATTTGTTGCATTCTAAAACTGGAGGCAGCTGGAACAGGATTGTTGTTGTGATTTTATAAATAGGAAAGGTGGACTGTGAACAGTCCTTCCCATTTCTGTGACCAGACTGAGCTTTCATGATCCAGTTAAGGTTTAGGAAGAATATTACATAAAATATCTTGAGTCTAGACTATTTAAAACATAAAGGCCTAGAAATTGAGTGGGCTTAGCGCCCATTTTGCGGCGCTAGAGGGCATTGCGCTGGACTTGCAGCCGGTTTTGAAATTGACTAGGGCCCAACATCGGCGTTACACCGGTAGCGCTGCGCCGGCACCGATGACGTCATCGGTGTGCGCAGCGTCCCGGTTGCCGTGGTGACGGGCCCCAGCGCCGAAATTCAGTTGCGGCCGCCTCGCCCGTGGCAGCCGCAACTAAGACTCTGGCAACAGAGTCTTACACGACTTTGCGCCGGCGCATAAAGGTGGAGCGGCGGCCGGCCGCTTTCCCGCCGGCCGCCTGCCCGCACCTCCCTCCCCGGACTCCCCCCACCCCCCGCGGAACAGATGCTTCTCGGCTGCGAGCCCGGCACTTCCCCGAGGTGCCGGGCTCATTTCTGTGGCGATTTAACCGGCCAGCGGGCGGGTGCAGGCAGCTCCTCCTTAACTGAAGGAGGAGGCCTGCCGCACCGCATCGGGCGCCGCAATGCGGCGCGTAGCGCCAGTTTTCAGGCGCAAACAGCCTTCAGTAGCGCCGGCAGCCGTTTGGGCGCGGCGCTACTGAATTTTTGGCGCGCACAGCGCGACTTAGCACCGGCGCTAAATTTCCGGCGTTAAGCCCCGGCGCAGCGCAAACTCAATTTCTAGGCCAAGGCATTGTGACAAGTGAGAGATTAATTGTACTGGTATTTCCTTTCTAATTAAGTTTATGGGACAGTTCAGTGAAAGAAAGTTCTTTAAGTTGGGATTGACACTGATAGCATTTTAGGGAGATTTTGTGTCGAACGAATGCAACGGTCCTTCACTGATACTGAAAACGGGCTAGTGTGTAATCCCAGACTGCTAAAAGTAAACAGTATGACAGGATTCTGCCTCTATTTGTGTCTTACTGACCGCCCTCATGCAAAGGTGTTACATGAGATGGTCTAACAGTCCTAATGCCAGATCTGTGTGACTTCACATATTTTATAAAGTACAATTAATTTTCTGGCATGACATGGGCTCATCGCTCATGGGGAGTTCCTGATGTTGAGACATCCTGGGGCTAGGACCTTAGATACCATCCTGTAGGGATGGGAAATTTGTAACCAAGTCCCTGGCTACTGTTGCACATTTCCCAGTGGTGCTTCTTTCAACCATGGAATAGTGTGTGTTACTAAGAGCCTTAATAGTGGTATGGAGTGGGAGCAGTGTTACAAGAATACACTGGGGAACAACTAGGTATTGGAAACCACCTACAATACTTGAAGGGTTCAAATGTTTTAATGCAGGTAGGTTACAACTGATTCTAGGAGTGTCCATTTTTGGCGCTATAAATCATTGCAGCTACTTTTACTGTAAACTTGGAAGAGGATAGGGTGATACTGATGCTTGTGTTACAAATGCTACAAAGAATGTGTAAAATTTTAAGTGCATTTTTGAAAATTAGTTTAAATTATTCTGTTCCCTTCCATGGCAAAAAAAAGACAATAAGGCCTCTTTATCATGCCACACAAATAGACATTTGTTCATAACACGTGGCGACAGAATGAATGGCTGCTTTAAACACGCTGACTAACACAATCCCGTCTATATCTGAATGCTGTCTCTAGGTCAAAGCCGTGGTTTCGCCTTCGTGGAGTTTAATCACTTGCAGGACGCAACGAGATGGATGGAAGCCAACCAGGTTGCTTCATCACAGCCTAGATTTATTGGAGGGGGGAAGGATCAAGTGTTTTACGCTGCAGAAAAGATCCCGAGGGACCAAATATTACCCTTGCCCTCAAACACCAGTACTTCTCAATTACATTTATGGAACAAACACAAGTTATTATGAGTGTTTGTTTGTATTTTATTTGCTTTTGTGGCCATGAACCCGATAACTGCTTGCAGTAAAAAAAAAACTAATGGTGGTTACGTGCTCATTTTAATGGCCTCTGTCATGTGGCACCTTCCCAAGTACATTTTAAGGATGCCCGTGTAATGCAACATTGCACCATTTACTGTTACGGAGAGGGCCTTTTACATGTGCAAAAGTTGTTGATGTACACCATGAGTGCCTGCTTTTTGGGTCTTTCCCTCTTCCACCTGCAAAAGAACTCCAGTGATGCACAGGCTCTCTGGTGCAATGTCCTATTTTAAATTGCAGTAATTTGCAGTCTGTGCTGACTTAGCTGATCTAATTTTCAGGGATCTGACTTCTAGTTTCTGTCAGATTTCTAAATTGGGAGGGAGGAGAAAGCTCCGTGCCATGATCGTAATTCTTTTGGTCCGTTCAAGACAGCTGTTGTGCTTAAGGGGAGATACTGATTTGCTATTGCTAGATGTTGCTAGTGTGCTATGTAAATACTTCAAACTATAAACTTATTTACAAATTCCACTTGAGCATGTGGGCAGCACAAATGACCTACATGGGTTGTGTTAATGGTTGTCTAAGATGTCTTCGCGAACCTCAGCTTACTTAAAGAACAAATCCAATTAGCTAGGGCGTCTGATCAGTTGAGTGGATGTGTTGAAGACTTGTTGGCTGCTACTCAAATGGAGCTTTACGCATGCGCTGATGTCTTGGGATTAGGCTGTAAACATTGTAACTTGTGACTTGACTTGAAAGATGGACTGTAATTGCCAACTTATTTGCAGATACAGTATCTTTGTCAAGTGAAACGTCTCAGTTCCGTCTTTTAAACGAGAAGCTGAAGGTTTTTTGTGGGAATGCTCACATCCCTGATTTTTACATGTGGTAAAACTATATATATTTTTTAAAAACTTAACGTCCCTCTGGAAGGTGGGCTGTAAAACAGTGCAGTACTTGGACATGCCCAATATTGAGATTATGTTAACTCAGACCTCCTGTTATTTTCTGAGGTAATAACCTCAGGATTAAGGTTATTCTTGCAGAATAAGTGAGAAGAATATGGGAGGCAAGCAAAAGCCAGCAAGTAATGTTTCATATAGCAGTGAAGAATCAGCTGTTTATCAATTATACCAGGCTTGCTTAGATTTGCATCTTGGTAGAAAAGACATCATCTGTATCCCTCATCTTCCAAGAGTCGAGACCCACTTTCATCTTTGAAGTAAAATCATGATTTGATTACCTAGGTGACGAAATCGTTTGCATCCAGGAGACTTTTTAAATTTATTTTTTGAGAGTAGTTTCCATCCCTTGTTCGGAGCCGGTGTGATCTGTGTAGACAAATTTAAAATGAATCTACTGTGCTACATCGTGCAGGTCCTGACTTAACCTCTTGTTTTCAGCAGCGTTGCCTTACAATTCTTGGAAAGTCCGTCTCGATGCATTACAGCACAAAGCCTTTTGAAGACTGGAGTTGCAACAAGGTACAGTAGTGAAAATAAACTTCTCACTGCAGCCAATCTCTTACGCTTGCCATTGAATGTTTACCTCCTGGGTTAATGTGTGGAAATTGTACTGGCTCAGTAATGAGGTTTGATTTTTGGAGGCAAGTTTCTCAAACATTCAAAACTGTTAGGATGTTGTGCATTGGATACTAGTGCACTGTACCTTAGATTAATGGGGCACAGGTTCCAGAACTCGATTTCAGCACTGCTGCCTTAGGGGACCAAAATCGTTCCCAAAGGCTCTAAACAGTTGGAGAAACTTACCCGGGAGCTTTTTCTAAGCATTTGTTGAGCACATTCTAGTGGCAGATCATAAGCTCGGCCCCCATTTCATTTTCTCTTGTAATTGTTCCACTCCTTTTCCCCCCCCCCCCCCCCCCCCCTTCCCTTTTGTTTCTCTCTCACACCTGGCATCTATCTTTTGCCCTGCCAGTACACTTTACACCTAATCCCAGCCTATTACCATCTCGTCTAGCTTCTAATCTCTTTTACTTCTTTTGTTTCTTTTATTCTTTTGTCCGATCGCAGCCCTGCCTCCGATCTAGTTTCTTTTCTTTCCAGTTTTGAAGAAGGGTCCAACCCGAAACGTCAACTCAAATTTCTCTCCACGGATGTTGCCTGACCTGCTGAGTTTTTCCAGCATTTTCTGTTGTTATTTCGGATTTCCAACATCTGCAGTATTTTGCTATCGTACTAGTGGCAGTGAGCGTCATTGGAGGAGGCAGGTTGCTTATGTTTCTCTTTCCTGTCACCCTTGGGCTTCAGGTGGTGTATGGTCTGTGGAGAAAAATAGATTTTACTTGGAACAAAAATAGATTTTACTGGGGGGGGGGGGGATATTTTGGGAGCAGACTTCGATTGAGGTTTGAGTTTCCACGGGGACCCCATTTTTGACTGCCTTCCCATTTTGTATTTCTTTGCGTATGGAAGATTGAGGAGTGATCAGCTCGAGGTGTTTAAAATGTTAAAAGGATTCGATAGGATAGAGAAACTATTTCCTTTGATGGGGGAATCAAGAACGAGGGAACAATCTTAAAATCTGCGCTCCTCCATTTAGGAGGGAAATCAGGAAGCACTTTTTCACACAAAGGGTAGTAGAAATCTGGAGTTATCTGCTCTAAAAGGCTGTGGATGCTGGGATAACTGGCGCTTTCAAGACTGAGACTGATTTGTTAGGTAAGGGTATCGAGGGAGGTGTGTCTAGGGCGAGTAAATGGAGTTGAGGTTTCAGATCCACCATGACTTAATTGAATGGTAGAACAGCTCAAGGGGCTGAATGGCCTACTCCTGTTCCTAATTGCAAACTTATCCCTTAGCTTTTGTCATTTCTGAACAGCCCACCGGTGTGTGCACAAGATTAGTCCCTTTCTTGGATTTGGAATGTGCTTCATCAAGATTGGAAAGTCACTGTGGTGAAAACCCACAGTAAGGAGCATTACAGCGATTAACCTTGGCTACATGTTTATACCTTGCTATGATTTCCCTGTGGGCAGGTTGGTGTGAGGTGTGGCATTGAGCTAAGTTGCTCAGAGGACCAGTGTTTTAATTAGGCAGAGTTACAAGAGATCATCTATGCTATGATTGGGGGAAGACAGAAATGTTTTTGTTTAGAACTCAAAAGTTGACTGCAACTGAGCGGCACTAATAATTCTATTTTGGTGAATCTTGTGCTTGTGGGGTTGAGGGATATTGACGTCAGGAATGTAGCATTTTCCACATTTTGAACCCAGCACCTGGATTGAACACTCAATCCTGGGTTGGATACAGTGGTCTTGCACCACATACAGTGCCTTGGCAATATGTATTAACCCCCAACTTAAAGAATATTCTTTTACATCATTGTAACATTTTCAGGCTGTCCCTTGAATGATTTTACAATCTCTGCCCACTAGAATCTGAGTTGAGACTGCTCACATTCCTGTCACTTGCAGGCAGCAGAAAGAGACTTTAAACTTGTTTTGAGCTGGATTCAAATCCAGATCACAGATTTAAACAGGCCATGTTTTAACCTATTAAGTTAATCCACCCTCTGACACTACGATTTTAAGTTGTATATTTGTATTTCACAAATTTGGAATCTAGATGCCATTCTCTTAAAGCGTTCTACTTTTAGAAATGATTTTGTTTGCAAGCTATCTTTTCTGTGGTGAGGTAATAAGAATATTTTTTGTCATATATTCCAGTGCTATAAGCCTTTCCCTTTTTTTTGTAGTGTGGAGTAACCAACTTCAAGCGACGAGAGAGATGCTTTAAATGTGATGCTCAGAAGCCTGGTAAGTAGTGTGGAGGGTTTTCTACACTGGTGTACGGGGAGACAGTCGTATAGCTCAGCTGCTTGCTGTGTCACATGGTAGTAGGCTGAAGGGTTGTGTCTGCTTTTTCATTGCAGTTCCCATCTCGGCTATAGAGAAACTCTCGGTGGGAAAATCAGAGTTGTGATCACTCATTCGCATACCTCTCTCTAGATATTTTTTTGTTATATAAATGACCTGGATATTGGAATACAGAGTAGAATTTCTAAATTTGCTGATGACACCAAACTTGGGGGGGTGTGGCAAACAGTGAGGATGATATCAATCGACTGCAACAAGACAAAGGCTAGCAGAATGGGCAGGCAAGTGGCAGATGGAATTTAATACAGAGAAGTGTGAGGTGATTCATTTTGGCATAAGGAACAGGGAGAGGCAGTATACACTTAATGGCGCAGTTTTAAAGAGTGTGCAGGGACAGAGGGACCTGGGAGTTAATGTGCATAGGTCCCTGAAGGTGGCGGGACATATTGAGAGAGTGGTTAACAAAGCATATGGGATCTTAGACTTCATTAAATAGAGGTATTGAGTACAAAAGTAGAGAAGTTATGCTGAACCTTTATAAAGTGCTGGTTAGGCCACAACTGGAATGTTGCATCCAGTTCTGGTCACCACACTTTAGGAAGGATGTGAAGGCCCTTGAGAGGGTGCAGAGGAGATTTACCAGAATGGTTCTGGGGATGGGGGATCTTAGCTACAAGGACAGGTTGGAGAAGCTGGATTTGTTTTCATCAGAGCAAAGGTGGTTGAGGGATGATTTAATAGAGGTGTACAAGATTATGACGGTTTTGGATAGGCTAGATGGGGAACGGCTGTTTCCACTAGTTGATGGTACAAAGACTAGGGGACACAGAGTTAAGGTTTTAGGCAAGAGATACAAGGGGGACGTGAGGAAAAACACTTTTACGTGGTGAGGACCTGGAATTCACTGCTGACGGAAGTGGTGGAAGCGGAGACACTCAATGTTCTCAAGGGGAGACTGGATAGGCACTTGAGGGAAATAAACTTGGAAGGCTACGGGGATAGAGCGGGGGAATGGGACTGACTGGATTGCTCTGCAGAGAGCCGGTGCGGACTCGATGGGCCGAATGGCCTCCTGTGCCGTTATGACTCTGGCTGTGAAGTGATGCTGATTGCTGGGGATTAGATGTCCGGGCCATAATCTTGGGTCAGGGAAAATGGAGGGAACAAATGATAACCTAGTTTTCTCAAATTGATGAATGCTGCAAGATTCTCGGGCCATCCACAGAAACTTGTGAGTATTCAATATCTTTTCAGTTAAAATGTTTGGAATTGCAGATCATTCACAGTTTAATAATTTCCACAAACAAACACATTTTAACTTTGTTTTTGGCATGAAAGGGTACCTCAATCCTCAAGAGTTAGCACCTGCCATTGGTTCTAGCTCTCTTCCTCCTCCCCCCCCCCGCCCTCAGATTTTTTTCACGATTTCTGTGATGAGTTTTATTTCTCAATTTCTTCCAGAAACTGAAGAAGAGCAAGTTCGTGTGCAAGGTGAACCTTTTATGTCCGACTATGCAAACGACAGTAAGTTCTTCTGAGTTCTGAAAGCACTTCGATTTCTTTGGTACCTTGTAGTAGGTTTTTTTGGCCATTTTTGACCTTTGTTTCTCTCCAAGGTGTATCTAATGTGCCTGCTTGATCCGATTGGCACCTGAGCCAATCTTGGTTTGGTCGAGTGGGAAAGGGTTTTAAATCCGTGTCGTTTTTCCATATATGCGCTCAACCAGATATGAGTGACAAATTGTCCCCTCGAGTGCGCATGTTAAAATGTACTAGATTTCAAACTCAAGTCTTCAGGGTTCAGTGTTCCATGTAGCGTTGGGTTCATCCACAGCTCAGAAATTCGTTTTTTAAGTTTGATTGCCAATTTCTCTTACGAAATTTAAAATAGACGCTTGTCAGAAACATGAAAGTCACTTAGACCTGTGAATGAAGCTCCTGTTTCTGTTAAATGACCTTTTGGGACATTTTTCTACAATGAAGGTGCTACATAAATGCAGGTTGTTGCTGTTGAAACCAAGATATAAATGTTCTGCTAGGCACTGAGTGCATCTCAACATTGCAAATTATGTGTGAACTGTGGGCAGCAGTTGGAATCAAATGTAAGTTATGACTGAGAGAAAACCAGAAAAAAAACTTGTACAGTTGACTATTTAGAACGGGAGGGGTTGGGGGTGGGGGGGGGGCTGGCGGGAGGAAATGTGTGGGACAACAATCACTTTCATTTTAAAATGAGAACTGTGCCCATCTTTTAGTTTTGGTTGCTCAAGCTGAGGTGTATTGATAGTATGTAATGTTTTCCACTTTGGGCACCTGTTGCCTGCATCGAGCACTCCCAGTTGGGTGTTGCACAGAGTAGAGTTGCTGCTGCACTGTAGTAGCCATGTAACCTCACTTCAATCTCAGCAGAATATCCACTGCTGCACTAGTGTGACATTTCCATTTCTCCACAAGCCATTTCTGAGTCCCTTGGAATGTCCGTGTCAAATATGGGAAGTTTTGGGCTCTGAGCCCGTGCTAACTGGCTGCCGCCCTGTTTCTTTTTCTGCCTAGCGCCCTACTCTAGTTTTATTTCTTCACCAATATTCTGTAGATGATCAACTTTAAACTTAAATTATCGGTATGGAGCAACAATGAAACCATATTCACTTGACCTTGCATTTAAAAGCTGCCATTGTATTCTAATTAAAATCGTTTTAATTGTCAACAGCCATTATTTTAAGAAACATAGGCCCACATACGCCAATGGAATCTATCCTGAGTGCATTGGCTCCATATGCTGTGCTGTCCACTGCAAATGTCAGGTTGATCAAGGACAAACAGACCCAATTAAACAGGGGGTTCGCCTTTGTTCAGCTGGATTCGTCTTTTGTAAGTTTTGTTTTCCCTTTTATGTAATGACTAATAGCATAATGTGATCATGTTTCCACAGGGTAATTTTGGCTGAGATATTGCAGCAATTAATGCTCTAAGAAAGCATTGTAACCAGCTTTATGAATGTTTTATAATATATATATATTTAAAACTAGCAAGAACTGAGGAGATCAAGACGATATAACTCACTTTTAACTTTGACCAATAAATATGGCGTTGCTCCCAGTGAACGGTTATGCTGTTACTAGTGGGGTGGAGGAGTTTGGGAGGGTAAGTGGCCTCAGAGGATTTGGGAATAAGTTTGTAGAGCAGGTACTCTGAAATTGCAGTAAGTTTTTTGATAGTTCCTTTTGATCACATGCAAAATGCAACACTTTATCTATCTACCTATTCATTGGTGCCTTGCTCCGCATTAGCAAGAGCCATTGAGTGTACTACCACCATGAATTGAAAGGCTGCTGTAGAATATTTGGTTGGTTAACTAGTTCCACTGTGTCCAATGGACGTATAGTGATAGAACCCGCCAGGTGTATCAGATGTGTGTCATTCGTTCAGTTCTTGTAAGTTGTGTTTCAGAAGCTGTACACTCTCCAGTACTGAGCCAGGAAATATTTTAAAAGGCTGCTTCAGAATGCACTCTTAAAAATTGTAATTTTTTTCCTTTACAGGAAGCTTCCCATCTTATTCAGATACTGCTTGCGCTACAGCCTCCATTAAACATTGATGGTCGGACTATTAATGTTGATTTTGCCAAATCTTTAAAGAAGTAGGTTGTCTCCAAATGTGAACACATTTTAAGTATGGCTGCACTATTGTGATCGAGATAGCCTCTAGGCTTTAAAAAATAATCTTGCACAATAATACAAATAATTTTTAAAAAATTAACTTGTGCAATCCAAGCATGCATCATTCCTCAGCTGATTGAGTATGTGGTGAGCTACTCCAAGCCCTTCCTCCAATGCCACTTTGAACTGACTGGCTAGGTATGTGGTGAGCTACTCCAAGCCCTTCCTCCAATGCCACTTTGAACTGACTGGCTGGGTATGTGGTGAGCTACTCCAAGCCCTTCCTCCAATGCCACTTTGAACTGACTGGCGATGCATCAGTGGCACAAGGACAGCTCTCTAATTTTGTTTTCCCCTTTCCCATATTGTTTTATAACCTATGATGATTGAAGAGTGACTCTCTCCATGTGCACTGTACATAACGAGTGAAAGGTTTCTTCTGGATAAACTAGTTGGCACCAGCCTGGAACAATGTGGCTACGGTGGGGAACTCAGCTGGCTGGGGGGGAGATATCACATCACCACTTCGTGATACCACGTGGTGCTCCGCTGTGCTGTGCTTCCTTGTTTTGATTGAACGCCCCCTTGCAGGTATTGACTGTTACTTCCTCCCTGGTGATGATGGTGTCCATTTTTTGATTCGTGCAACAGTCACTGAAGGGAGATTTTTGACGGAGTCCTGAGAGCTACAAGTTTCCAGGGTAATGGGAGTTTTCGAATGTAAAAGGGCACAAGCGCCACTGTTGCACCCTGAAAGATTAGCTGTAGGCCTTGTTGCACAGGCTTTTCCATCTTTCTAAGTTGAGCATAAACTAACTGCTCCTGCACTCATTCTGATGCCTTAATCAATCTTTTTATCTTAGGGACCATATCCTTTCTGATGGTAATAAGATCAGTTCATCAACTGTTGCGATCACAGCTATAGCTGCAGCCCAGTGGTCGTCAAGCCAGGTAACAACTCCTTATAATGGTTTTACTACATGATGTGCAAACTACACTGCTTTATTTAGTAATTTAATGTGATGACAGCAGCTCATTTAGTGTGATCTACACTAGCTCACTTAGTGTGCCCTTGGTCTGCTTATAATTCATATTTATGTCTTGTGTTATGTGGCTGGAATTTGCCTAACTTAATGTTTACAGTTTTATCTGCAGTTCTCCTCCTGCAACTTCTGACCCTAACTAGGGTTTCGGTTCCAAGGGCACAGTGCCTTTCCGCTGTCTTGGCCACCTGGTTCTCCAGGTGTGAGCTTCGCCACTGGGTGCCATCAGGCTATTCATCTGTGATGCGCTATCAATTACTCATAAAAGACTGAGAGTTAGAAGAGTAACTAAAGGCTTTTATTAACAACAGAATGGAGGTCTGCCTCGAGTGGTCGACCGGTCCAGGATACAAGGGCTGGGGAGCAGTCACCTTTATACTAGGGCCTGTGGGAGGAGTCAGCCGAGGCATGTCCAGGCATGTACACAGTGGAATACAAACAGGAATACAAACAGTGGTTTACCACATTCACCCCTTGTTTAAAATTGAGTCCGGCGGGGTGAAGTGTATTAAAAGTTAGTGTATTGGAGTCTCTCCGGAGGTCTTGTCTGCTGCTGTGATCGGCGTGGCGACGGCAGGGGTAGTGAAGCTTCCGGCGTCGAGTCCAGCGTAGGCTGTGGCACAGGCGTGTCGTCCTCGTAGATGTCGAGCGGGTCGCGGGGCCCAGGCCTGCCGTCTGCTGGGGCTGGATATCGGATCGTGGGGGGGGGTGGTAGTGGGTAGTGGGTTACTGTGGTCCCCGAGGGTGCAAGGTCTCTTATGGAGACTGTGTCCTCCCGCCCGTCCGGGTATGCGATGTAAGCATACTGGGGGTTGGCGTGGAGGAGGTCGACCCTCTCGACCAGGGGGTCCGTTTTATGGGTCCTCACGTGTCTTCTCAGTAGGACCGGCCCTGGGGACGTCAGCCATGGCGGTAGCGAAGTCCCTGATGTGGCCTTCCTTGGGAAGACAAACATTTTCTCATGAGGGGTGGCGTTAGTGGCAGTGCAGAGCAGTGACCGAATAGAGTGGAGCGCATCGGGGAGCACATCCTGCCAGCGGGAGGTTGGAAGGCCCCTAGACTTTAATGCTAGCAGGACGGCCTTCCAAACTGTCGCATTTTCTCTTTCCACCTGTCCGTTCCCCCGGGGGTTGTAACTGGTGGTCCTGCTTGTGGCAATACCCCTAGTTAGCAGGTACTGACGGAGTTCGTCGCTCATAAACGATGAGCCCCGGTCGCTATGGATATAGCTGGGGAAGCCGAAGAGGTTGTTCAGACATTTAATGACCGTGGCACTGGTCATGTCCGGGCAGGGGAAGGCGAACGGGAAACGGGAGTACTCATCAATAATATTGAGGAAGTACACATTGCGGTCGGAGGAGGGGAGAGGCCCTTTAAAATCAACGCTCAGGCGCTCGAAGGGGCGAGTGGCTTTTATCAGGTGGGCCCTGTCTGGTCTATAAAAGTGTGGTTTGCACTCAGCGCAGACTTGGCAGTTCCTGGTCATGGTCCTGACCTCCTCAATAGAGTAAGGCAGGTTGCGGGCCTTGATGAGGTGGAAGAACCTGGTGACCCCCGGGTGGCAGAGGTCATTGTGGAGGACCCGTAGTCTATCGATCTGCGCGCTGGCGCAGGTGCCACGCGATAGCGCATCCAGGGGTTCATTTAGCTTCCCTGGCCGGTACAAGATCTCGTAGTTGTAGGTGGAAAGTTCGATTCTCCACCTCAAGATCTTGTCATTTTTGATTTTGCCCCTCTGCTTGTTGTTAAACATAAAAGCAACTGAACGCTGGTCAGTGAGCAGGGTAAATCGTTTTCCGGCCAGGTAGTGCCTCCAATGACGCACAGCCTCCACAATCGCCTGGGCCTCCTTCTCAACAGCGGAGTGTCTGGTCTCCGGGCCTTGGAGGGTTCGTGAAAAGAAGGCCACGGGTCTCCCCGCCTGATTGAGGGTAGCGGCCAGGGCAAAGTCGGACGCGTCGCTTTCCACCTGGAAGGGGATGGATTCGTCCACTGCGTGCATGGTGGCTTTGGCAATGTCCTCCTTGATACGGTGGAAGGCTAAGCGGGCCTCTGCCGTCAAGGGAAAAGAGGTGGACTTGATCAGCGGACGGGCCTTGTCCGCATAGTAGGGGACCCACTGGGCGTAATAGGAGAAAAACCCTAGGCACCTCTTCAGGGCCTTGAGGCAGTGGGGCAGTGGAAGTTCCATAAGGGGACGCATCCGGTCGGGGTCGGGGCCGATGACTCCGTGTTCCACAACACAGCCAAGGATGGCGAGGCGGTTTGTGCGGAATATGCACTTCTCCTTGTTATATGTCAGGTTTAGGAGTTGGGCGGTGCGGAGGAATTTTTCGAGGTTTGCGTCATGGTCCTGCAAGTCACGGCCGCAGATGGTCACATTGTCCAGATATGGGAAAGTGGCCTGCAACGCATTTTGATCTACCATCCGGTCCATCTCCCTTTGGAAGATGGAGACCCCGTTGGTGACGCCAAAGGGAACCCTAAGGAAGTGATAGAGGCGGCCGTTTGCCTCAAAGGCAGTGTACTGGCGGTCCTCAGGGCGGATGGGGAGCTGGTGGTACGCTGATTTCAGGTCAATGGTCGAGAAGACGCGGTACTGCGCGATCTGGTTGACCATATCAGCTATACGGGGGAGTGGGTAGGCGTCCAGCAGGGTGTAGCGATTTATTGTCTGGCTGTAGTCGATGACCAGGCGCTGCTTCTCGCTGGTCTTAACGACCACAACCTGGGCTCGCCAGGGGCTGGTGCTGCCCTCAATAATCCCTTCTTTCAGGAGCCGCTCCACTTCGGCTTTAATGAAAACCCTGTCCCCGGCACTGTATCGCCTGCTCTTTGTGGCGATGGGCTTACAGTCGGGGGTGAGGTTAGCAAACAGTGGTGGGGGGGTGACTCTGAGTGTGGAGAGGTTGCACCTGGTGCGCGGCGGGCAATTTGGAAGCTGCTGGCTGCGGACTGTGAGTGGGGGTAGGGGTCCACCGTACGCCATCGTAACACTTTTAAGGTGGCACTGAAAATCTAACCCCAGCAGGACGGCAGCGCAGAGGTCAGGCAGGACCAGAAGTTTAAAATGATCGTACACGGTCCCGTCTACTATGAGTGTCACCACGCAGTAGCCGCCGATGTCCGCCGACTGGGACTCGGAGGCCATAGAAATCCGCTGTTGCACAGGCAGGACTGGGAGAGAGCAACGCCGCACCGTGTCGGGGTGGATGAAGCTCTCCGTGCTCCCAGAGTCAAAAAGGCAGATTGTATCGTGACCATTTACCTTAATGTCCATTGTGGAACTGGCCAGTTGGTGCGGTCTCGCTTGGTCCAGTGTAACGGATGCCAGCGTAGGGGTCGGTGTGTCGCTGCGGGTATCAGATGAGGCGGTGTCGGGGGCCTGCTGCGTCCCGGCTGTCGTCCAAGATGGCGGCGTCCATGATCCCCATGTGGCTGGAGGCGTCCAAAATGGCTGCTGTACCGGTGATTCGCACACGGCCGGGGAGGTCCAAAATGGCGGCCCGCATGGCCCACACGCGGCGCTGCTGGGGTTCGGGGTGGCTTTGGCCCTGCAGATGCTAGCGTAGTGTCCCTTCTTCCCGCAGCCCGAGCAGATCGCGTTTTTCGCCGGGCAGCGCGCTCTGGGGTGTTTTGCCTGGCCACAGAAGTAGCATTTCTGGCCTTGGGGCACTGCTGTCTGGCCTTGGGACACTGCTGCGGTAGTTGGGCCGTTGTTGGGGTGTGGCTGGGGTGGCACGGCGCTATGAGGCGGTCCTACCGTGTCCCAGGCTGTCATTCCCCGCGGCGTCCACGGTGCAGAGGAGTAGGCATCCATGCCCTGGTAGGCTGCATCCAACGATAGTGCGAGTTCAGAGGCCTTGTTGAGGTCGAGGTTACTCTGCTCCAACAGTCGCTGTCATGTGTAATTGGATCTGTGGCCCGCTACAAAAGCGTCCCGGATAAGTTCCTCTGTGTACACGGCGGCCTTTACATCCTTACAACCACAGGCCCGGCCAAGCACAGACAGTGCCTGAAGGTATTCCACGGTCGATTCCCCAGGTTGTTGTTTACGACTCCCCAGGAGGTGCCTGGCGTACACTTCGTTCACTGGGCGCGTGTACTGGTCCTTGAGGAGCTTGATAGCATCCGCGTACGAGGTCGCGTCTTGGATGACCGAGTACACTCGGTGGTTCACTTTGGAGGTCAGGACATCCAGTTTGTCCTCGTCCGATTTGATTGCTTCGGAGGCGGTCAGGAATTTTTCGAAACACTTAAGCCAGTGAGTAAACTTGGTGGATGAGTCCGCCTCCCGATGATCTAAGTCCAGGCATGCTGGTGTGAGGATCGTCTCCATTATAAAAATGTTGTTAATAAAATTGATGCGCTATCAATTACTCATAAAAGACTGAGAGTTAGAAGAGTAACTAAAGGCTTTTATTAACAACAGAATGGAGGTCTGCCTCGAGTGGTCGACCGGTCCAGGATACAAGGGCTGGGGAGCAGTCACCTTTATACTAGGACCTGTGGGAGGAGTCAGCCGAGGCATGTCCAGGCATGTACACAGTGGAATACAAACAGGACAAACAGGAATACAAACAGTGGTTTACCACAATCTGTGGAAGGTTATTTCAGCTGAACCTGATCCACCTCATCTTGTGTCTGCAGGGGACTGGATAGTGAATGGGATTATTGGCTGTTTATTTTTCACCCAAAGATTTTTAATTAATTGTTGCAGGTGCAGCAAGGATCAGAAGATGGAAATATTGACTACAATTACTTCCAGCCAGGACAGGATGGTTACAATCAATATGAACAAGTATGTAGAAGAAACTAGGAAACATTGACGTGTCTATAGGCTTTTTTGTGACTAATGTAAAATTGATGTATGGCCTTGATAGTGGTACACACCGATCTATTGTCAAAAAGGTTAGAAAGATAGTGTGTCCTTTTGAAAGTGAAAACATTAAAAGACCTGTATTTATACAGCATTTTACGTCTCGTGTCTCAAAATGCTTCACATGCAATGGACAAAAACCTCAGGGAGCCATCATTTTCATTTTCTCCTGGTGTGTACTACACTGGTACTAAGGACTGCTGTCGCAATCAAAACTAACGATTGTTTGGGTCAATTGCATGACTGCTGTGAAAATGTACATGCTGTTTGTGTAGATTTCCCTGGTTCTACATAATCATTGTCTCTGGAAACTTAAACCAAATGTTTATGCAACATAAAAAGTAAATGGTTTGACATTTGTAAACCTAGTTTGTCATGAAAGGGACAAATTGGGAAGTATCACAAGAGTTGGCGTTTCAGTGAACCCCAGCCAGTCACTCTTTTTAGCCTTGGATGTTTTTCTGTGAAAGGTGCTATATAAATGCAAGTTGTTGCTGCACTGTGATGGGTGAGATCAGTAATGTTCAATCCAATCAAAAGCTATGCTGGTTTTACTTTTGTATCTGCTTTAGATGTCCTATTCACAAGATTATGGGCACCAAAGTGGCTCTGTGGATTCCACTCAACAAGGAATGACGACCTACCAGGCACCCGCAGTAATCACAGGTGGGACTTCTGTTTTCCCTTTGTGTAGAATCTTTTAATAGTTTTCTGCTTATCTGTGGTCTGCGCAGACTGACAGTTTGTTTATATCTTTTATAGAAACATAGAAGATAGGAGCAGGAGTAGGCCATTCGGCCCCTCGAGCCTGCTCCGCCATTCAATGCGATCATGGCTGATCATCCAATTTCAGTACCCGGTCCCTGCTTTCTCCCCATACCCCTTGATCCCTTTAGCCGTAAGAAATATATCCAACTCCTTCTTGAATATATTTAATGAATTCTGTGGTAGAGAATTCCACAGGTTCACCACACTCTGGGTGAAGAAATTCCTCCTCATTTCTGTCCTAAATGGCTTACCCCTTATCCTTAGACTGTGACCCCTGGTTCTGGACTCCCCGACCATCGGGAACATCCTTCCTGCATCTAGTCTGTCCAGTCCTGTCAGAATTTTATAAGTTTCAATGAGATCCCCTCTCATTCTTCTAAACTCCAGCGAGTACAAGCCCAATCGTCCCAATCTCTCCTCATACGTCATTCCTGCCATCCCAGGTATCAGCCTGGTGAATCTTCGCTGAACTCCCTCCATGGCAAGAACATCCTTCCTCAGATAAGGCGACCAAAACTGCACACAATACTCCAGATGTGGTCTCACCAAGGCCCTGTACAACTGCAGCAAGACATCCTTGTTCCTGTACTCAAACCCTCTCGCTACGAAGGCCAACATACCATTTGCCTTCTTAACCGCCTGCTGCACCTGCATGCTTACCTTCAGCGACTGGTGCACAAGGACACTCAGGTCTCGTTGCACTTCCCCCTCTCCCAATCTATTGCCATTCAGATAATCTGCCTTCCTGTTTTTGACACCAAAGTGGATAACCTCACATTTATCCACGTTCTATTGCATCTGCCATGCTTCTGCCCAATCACCCAACCTGTCCAAATCATCCTGGAGTTTCTCGGCATCCTCCTCACAGCACACATGCCCACCCAGCTTTGTGTCGTCTGCAAATTTGGTTTGGAGATATTACATCTAGTTCCCTTGTCTAGATCATTAATATATATTGTGAATAGCTGGGGTCCAAGGACCGATCCCTGCGGTACCCCACTAGTCGCTGCCTGCCACTTATTTGTCCTTGAATATGTACTGGAGCAGCATGGAGCAACTCTTGCTCTCAATTTCCCTCCCTCCTTTTGAGAAATTGCCTGGTCTCCACTTAATGCTTCTCCACACTGAAATTGGGCAACAGTTTGGTTAAGTGTGGGTAGGAACTTGACTCTTACCACTTGGTGGATAGTACATTGGTACTCCAATGTGCTGCCCCACCCATTGAAATTGGGGTTGTTGCAGAGTGGAATGGATGTTGTTTCGCATTTACTATTTATCTTGCTATATTCCTCTTGCCCTCTTTCTCGTTAGACCGTCTCGCAATTTATTCTTCATTCAGTGTGTGTTCACTTTTTCTCCCACCTTCTGTATCCATGCAGTATTTCTTGGTGTCGTTGTTTTAATTATCTCCATCTCTACCACTCCTTCAGTTTCATTATTGAGCTCCCTCTCCCATTATGGAGAGTTTTGTTTCTCACTAACGGAGACTGTGCTCATGGACAGAGCGATTAAGTTACAAAGCTGTTTGCCGCTCACTAAGCATATGGGTAAATTTTACCTCCATTAGAATGAAACTGACTTATCCTGAAATGGTTGGGGAAGAGGCCTGGATAATCAGGTACTCGCATCACTAAACCATATTGGGTCACGTGTGATGTTGACGAGCTTTTCTGACTCAATATGCTAATGATAACATGAGTTTTTGACCTATATAATTATGTTGATACACTTGTGCAACTTATCACCCCCTCCCTCAATATGTTTCTAAGTTCACTTTTTCTTCTTGACAGCTCCTCCTACAGTTACTAAATCTGCAACAATTTCCCAGGAGGGTCAGTCCTACCGGTCACAGAATCAATCCGAGGTATGTTGGGACCTTTCTGTATTCTCACGTTTTATGGGTTTTTGAAGTTACTATACATCAGGTAATAGAAAAATACTCTTCGGTTCACTCTCCGTGAATCATAGAAAGATAGGAGCAGGAGTAGGCCCTTCGAGCCTGCTCCGCCATTCAACGAGATCATGGCTGATCATCCAAACCCTAACACCCGGTCCCTACACCGACAGCCATCCCACCCAAGCCCTATCCCCGTAACCCCACGTATTTAATCCCCCCTAACACTAAGGGTCAATTTTTATCATGGCCAATCAACCTAACCCGCACATCTTTGGACTGTGGGAGGAAACCGGAGGAAACCCACGCAAACGCGGGGAGAATGTGCAAACTCCACACAGACAGTCACCCGAGGCCGGATTTGAACCCGGGTCCTTGGCGCTGTGAGGCAACAGTGCTAACCACTATGCCACCGTGCTGCCCTAAATATCTTAAATAATTGTTTTCTCTCAATCCTGCAGAACAAAACAAAAAATCTTGAGTAAGACAGACTTAATATAGCAGCAGCCCGTTCTGTTAAATGTCCAAACTGAACATGCCGGCCAAATCCAAGAACAAGAAAACAATGTGTTCGGCCCAACAAGCTTGTCCCATTCTGTAGCTCTGAATTCCATCTTCTGACTCGCACCAAGCCAATAGCATTGATACTTTTAAAAACAAACTCTAATTCATAGTAACTGATTCATGGCAGAGGCTGGAAAATGTATGGAATGAGCCGCCAGCAGAGGCAGTGGGGACTGATTGTATAATCAAACTGAAGAGCTAGTTGGATAAGTACCTCGAGAGAAAAGAATTGACAATCTACTGCTCCTTGCCTCTACCTCATGGCTTGGCAGTAACCCACATTTTACCACTCCTGACTGGGACATTAGAACACAATCACTAACAATGTTATCTTTAATTAGTTGTTGCATTTCTTTAAACTGTGGACCAATAACTGCTGTATTATGTAGGTAATTTGGTCTACACCTTCCAGTTTGACATACGTATACTCTGTACTCCGTGTATCATCTGCAGTATATTTCATCAGGCATTGCTGCACATAAGTTGTTTCTCCTACAGAATTGGTACATGTGTGCATGAGAGATCAAACTGAGTGTAGCTTTTCTGCTGTTAATGGACTTTGAGTTTTAACATACTCGATGTGACACTGGACTTCGGTACGCTGATCTGCCATAGAATTTTATTCATTCATGGGATGTGGCATCACTGGCAAGGCCAGCATTTATTGCCCATCCCTAGTTGCCCTTGAGAAGGTGGTAGTGAGTCGCCTTCTTGAACCGCTGCAGTCCGTGTGGTGAGGGTACTCCCACAGTGCTGTTAGGGAGGGAGTTCCAGGACTTGACCCAGCGACGATGAAGGCACGCCGATTTACTTTCAAGTCAGGATGGAGGGGAACTTGGATGTGGTGGTGCTCCTATGCGCTTGCTGCCCTTGTCCTTCTAGGTGGAAGAGGTTGCTGGTTTGAGAGGTGCTGCCGAAGCAGTCTTGGCAAGTTGCTGCAGTGCATCTTGTAGATGGTACACACTGCAGCCACGGTATGCCGGTGGTGGAGGGAGTGAATGTTTAAGGTGGTGGATGGGGTGCCAGTCAAGTGGGGTGCTTTGTCCTGGATGATGTCGAGCTTCTTGAGTGTTGTTGGAGCTGCACTCATCCAGGCAAGCGGAGAGTATTCCATCACACTCCTGACTTGTGCCTTGTAGATGGTGGAAAGGCTTTGGGGAGTCAGGAGGTGAGACACTCGCTGCAGAATACCTAGCCTCTGACCTGCTCTTGTTGCCACAGTATTTATCTGGCTGGTCCAGTTAAGTTCCTGGTCAGTGGTGAGCCTCAGGATGTTGATGGGGTTTTGGCAATGGTAATGAATGTCATGGGGCTGTGGTTATACTCTCGCTTGTTGGAGATAGTCATTGCCTGGCACTTGATGTGGCGCGAATGCTACCTGCCACTTATCAGCCGAAGCCTGAATGTCATCCAGGTCTTGCTGCATGCGGACACAGACTGCTTCATTATCTGAGGAGTTGCGAATGGCACTGAACACTGTGCAGTCATCAGCGAACATCCCCATTTCTGACCTTATGTTGGAGGGAAGGTCACTGATGAAGCAGCTGAAGATGGTTGGGCCTAGGACACTGCCCTGAGAAACTCCTGCAGTGATGTCCTGGGGCTGTGATTGACCTTCAATCACCACAACCATCTTCCTTTGTGCTAGGTATGACTCCAGCCAGTGGAGAGTTTTTCCCCCCGATTCCCATTGACTTCAGTTTTACTGGGGCTCCTTGATGCCACACTTATTTATGCATGAGGGCGTGGATGAGACTCTGGGAAGTTGGCTGACGTACTCGCCGTTCACATTGTGGACAGTGTTAATAGTAATGCTATAATTTTCTTCTGAATGCTTTTAAAACAAGATAACTTTTTTTGCAGGCACTGCAAGCTGGCCAGTCCCAGCATACAGATACCACCCCACCTCATGGTTCTTCAGACTCTAAGGATTCAAGCTACCGTGAGTACTTTTCCCACATTGGTGCCTTTTACTCAGTACTTTGGGTTTATTTAAGTACTCTTTATTTAGCTGCTACTGAGAAGTCACTTTTTTCCTGTTCCAGCTGTACCAGATGTGTCCACTTACCAATATGATGAGTCGTCTGGATTTTACTATGACGCACAGACTGGATTCTACTATGACCCAAATTCCCAGGTACACACACAGATTTAGCAAAGCAGCATACAGTGCAAGAACGGTTCTGTCCTGATTCATTGTAATTAGCATTTAGACAACTTCTGATGATTGGATGTGTCTGTTGAGCACCACAAAGACCATTCGGTGCTTAGTGTGTTAAACTAAATTACCAATGACAGGCTTCTGAATGTTGAGATATTTAAAAAATCTTTGTCTTGCTTCTATTAAATTGACTGTTCTGTTAAGATGAAGTTAAACCTACTTACCGTCAGCAATGCCAGTTAATCCCAGACAACTAAAACACCTGCTGCTGGCCTTTTTTTCCTCCACTCCCTTCTGGTTTTTTAAAAAACTTTTAACGTAACCTATTTTAACTTTTCCCCCTAAGCCATCTTCAGACATTTGTGTTTTTTCTTTGGTCCCATGATGCATTTCTCAGATGGCATAAAAATAGAAGACAGCTGGTTGAGTTTAAGGTCCTTTTTAAACCATTGATGCCTAAAGTGCAAAGATTGCCATGGTTATGTCATAGACGTGAGTACGTCAACTTTTGAAATTATTTTAAGCAGCGCTTACTGCTAGGTAAATAACTCTCGGCAGCAAATGGAACATTTTGGAATCTAAACTTAAAATATGGATTCGGTATTTTGAACTTTGGAACAATAGGTTCAATAGCTGAATTTATAAACAATTTGAGTCCGGGATTAACGTTCAGATGTTATGCTATCGCCTACACAGGTATAAAGATAAAACTTTTTCTTTCAAAGTGCACAGCAGCATGTCTGATCTCCAGGAAGAAAGAATCCGAGAACTGTTGCTGTGCCCTGGACCAGTACATTCTAGTGCTGTTTTCTGAGCAGAATTGACCTGAGGCCTCCAAAGTAGCTAGCTCTTGCTCTTTCACATGGATGTTACATTGTGTGGAGAGAAACATGCATTAAAGGGGGATGTCATCTTCAACTTAAAATAAATTACATTGTCAAAACCTTGGTCGGTGATGAAAAACCATGCACCACTCTGATATACATCTGATGGATACATTGGAACAAAACTGAGACTGAAGGCCAAGACAGCTAAGAATGAACTGATCAGTGGAGTCATTCAGCTGCTCCATAACTTTTTTTCCTCGTATAAAATCCATGTCAAGTGACGCTACCAACTCCTAACTGATTATCTCCATGTATACTTGAGTTATAGACCTTGGTCACATGTCTGGTGTTAGTGAGCAATATAAAACAGCTAAGGCCATTCATTTATATGTGAAGTGCATTGGGACGTTTTACTACATTAAAGGCGTTTATATACAAATACAAGTTGTACGACAGTAATACATTTTTCTAAAATATTTTTGTTCCAGTACTATTACAATGCACAGACTCAGCAGTATATGTATTGGGACGGAGAGAAACAGACTTATTTGCCTGCCCCAGATCAAACTGCACAGCCAAACATTAAAGGAGCTGCTGGGGCAAAAAACAAAGAGGGGAAAGAGAAGAAGGAAAAACCAAAGAGCAGGACAGCACAACAGGTGAGAATTTCGTGATGCGGTTAGCAACACCAATGGTTTGGGGTTTTCCCCCCCCCCCCCCCGATTATGCAGCATTGCAGGTGAGACATGTAGGTGAATTGCTCTCAAGCCAGTGGAAATGTTACTGTGGCCTATTGGAAGTCCACCACCAGAATGACGCTTGCTCTCCTTGTGGCGAAGTCCTTGTCCTCTGCTTCGTGTTAAACTTATGTTGAGCAATTATGTGCATGCTAGTCCAACATTAAAAACCTGCCCCTTGGGCAGTGACTGTACCACCCTGTGTATTTGATGGGTACATGGAAACTAAAGGCGGCACATCTGTGAACAATCTTTTTTCCTTTTACATGTAGATTGCCAAAGACATGGAGCGATGGGCTAAGAGTCTGAATAAACAGAAAGATAATGTCAAAAGCACCTTGCAGATGATTGCATCTAAAGAAGAGGAGCGGAGAGAGTCTGCAGCCGCTGATGCAGGATTTGCTTTGTTTGAGAAAAGGGTATGTTGGTGGGATTTAAACGCTGCAAGTATCTTTGCTGTGGGGCTGGGGTGACGAAGGTTGCACAAAATAGCTGAATAACTTGAGGCATGTGATGTAAATTGGGAGCTGGAGTAATTTTATGCTCAAGTGGAGGGAAGCTACTCTGCAAATGAGGCAAAGCAGTTGAGAAGGATAAGGAAAGTGACGAGGGTGAATGAGGGCAGAATCGCCAATGTTTTTAAAAAACTAAAGTTTTCTGCAAATATAGTAAAAATGGGAACTACTAAATGTGAGGTGGGACCCCTGAGAGAAGAGTGAGTGAGAGGATAAACTCAAGTCTCAAGTATGTTGCTTCTGTGTTTACAAAAGAGAAGGATATTGTGGAGGAGATGAATCCTGACTTGGCTAAAAATGAGATGAGATGTTATAATAAATAAAAGGAAGATATTGAAGTTAAAGGTGGTCAAAGTGCTGGGACCTTAACAGGATATATACGAAGATCTTCAAGTAAATGAGGGAAGTAACAGCGGAAGCACTAGAAATTATATTTCCGGGTTCTATTTTAAATGATTGTGTGCTGGAGAGTGACTTGTAATACCCATTTTCAAAGAGACCATGCTAAACTGGGTAATTACAGGCCAGTTAGTTTTTAAAGGTTACAAAATTTCCCCAACCATAGATGCTAAAGATGAATGTACTAATGATTCAGATGAAGAGAAAATAGTTAGAAGCGGCCAACACTGATTTCAAATCAAATCAAATCAACTTTTATTGTCATTGTTAGTGCACAAGTCAGACAGGGCAGTCGTGCTCGAGAGGCCCAATAGTTCTTTGAGGAGCTAATAGATATGGTGGATGGGTGTGTTGACTTTCGGAAAGCCTTTGACAAGGTACCATATAGGAGAATATTAAGGGGTATGGAATTAGGGAAAGGGTGGTAAAATTTGCAGTGTTGGTAGGGGTGTCCCACAAGGTTCTTGTCTGGGACTGCTTCTGTTCACTCTGTGCGTCAATGATTTGGGTGTTGATCTAGAGGCAGCGGCGTCCAGATTTGAAGATGGTAAATAGGAGGCATAGTAACTAATACTGAAGACCAAAGGAAGCGGCAAGGGGATGGATGTTAAGACGGCTGGAATGGGCAAACAAGTGATAAATGTAGTTCAATTTAGGTAAATGTGAGGTGCTGCATTTTCATTTATATAACAAGATAGCAATTATACTTAGAATGGGGTAAGGCTTGATGATGTGGAAGAACAGAGTGATTTGAGGATTCAGGTTCACAAGTCATTAAAAGCAGTACCTCGTGGATAAGGCCATAAAAAGATAATGGAATACTTTGTTTTACAGCAAGATGTATAGAATATAAAATTTGAGATGCAATAGTGAATCTATATAAAATCTTAGTACAGTTGGAGGACTGTGTGCCATTTTGGGCTCCGCACTATAGGAAGAATGTTGAAACAATGGAGAGAATGCAGTATAGATTCACTTGGATGTTGCCTGTTATGGGAAAAACTGTCTAGAACAGAAGACATTACGGGCGATTTGATAGAGGCGTTTTAAAATTACGGAGAGATGTAACCATAGATAGAAACAGATTTTCATTGGTTGAGGGATCTAAAATGAGGGAACATAAATAAGGTTAAATGTGAGCGATTTAGGTTTGAGAGTAGGAGAAATGGCCTGTTGTAATTTCTGTGCAATTCTTTGCAGTCCACTGAGGGTCTCTAGTGGCTGATGTCAAGTACTACAGCTTGCAGTACAAGGCCTGAAGGTCTAAACTTTTTTGCACACAGATTCTGTTCTAGAATGTCCGTAGTTCCTGTCTTCAGTCCCCTCTCCACAAATACAGGAAACTTTCTGCTATCCGGCACGGACGGGACCGACGCGTTGCCGGTTCATCATCAATTCTGGATAACTGAACACTATAGTAAAAGATACGGAGCTCAGAGCTCCGTATAAAGCAACAAACCCAGCAACAAACCCTGCAACAGCTTCAAAACAATCGGCACAAGTTGCAAGCGTCTCTGTAGCTTAGCAACAGCTTCAGCTACACCCTTGCACAGCAACAAATGGAGTAAAAAAAGTAACACAGTAAAAAAAAAAGTTACCTGAACCGACTCCTGAATTTTGCCGGTGGATAGAGCGTTCCGGTTATTTAGGGGCCGGTTAATCGAAAGTTTCCTGTACTCTGCTTTCTTTGAAGCTACAATAGTTTAACTGATATTAAATGCATCTGTTGCAGGGGATGATAGAACGGCAGCCAATGGTACTTGAACCTTTCAGCGGCCTAGTGGAACAACTACGAGATGATGATGAAAGTCCATTAAAGGTTTGGATATCTTCCTTTCAAGCCTCAATTTTGTTTTTCTCCTTTTTATTCCTCAAGTTTCCATTTATCTGAGGTGACTGGTTAAAGAACTTCTCACAGCCCTCTAGTATTGGCAGTCTATAGGCACTGCTTAGTGGTGCATTTGTTTGGAGCAGGGAACTTCACTCTGGTTTTCATTCTTTCTGTGATGGTGAACATGGCCTTTCCTTGGTCATGGCGAGGTATCAGAAATGTCAACACAGTGTGGAGAACAGCGGGCTTCATCCTGCAGCTCGGTGACCGACCTGCATGGAAAGGTTTTTATCCAGTGTGCACTATTGACAATGAAAACTGACCTCTTTGGTTTGTCATGATAAACCATGCACCACTCTGATGTGTCTAGCTGATGCATTTGAAGCCAGTTGAAATTTGAGATTGCGACGGGGGGGGTAGAACTGGAAAGGAAATTGTATAAAGCAGCAGTTTGAAAGATCATTATTTTTCCTTTGTATATCTTGGCATACTGCAGTGATAGCTTTCTCATTTTGTTTGAGATTCTTTTGACCAGTAACCTCCACATGAGCGATTAAAACCAATTCCACTTTCTCGTTGCATGTGGGGAGTATACAAAACCTTAAGAGTGAAATTATATGCCAAAGTTAAAGAAAGTCATTTTTTTTTTTAATTTTTTTTTTTTTTTTTTTAAGTGCAAGGGGATTTGATTAACAAAACAGTCATTTTGGCTTATGCAATTGAGAGTTTGGAGTGATCTCTAGAGCAGCTTCTGCTGGATCAGGTTTTGTGTACACTGGAACTGAACCGGTTGACACTTCAATTATCCACCAGACATTTTGTTGGAGAAAGCCTCGAGTGAGACATGGAAACTACATAATGTTTCTTTCATTGTTTCTACTTCAGCCTCTTTTTCTTGATGAACATTACATAGTACTTTTCTATCGTTCTTGTCTTCATTTCCATGCCTGGTGTAGTTTCTGTGCGCTTGTGTGTAAAGCCATAATTCGGGGGCACTCGATTTATCTTGCCAGTTTTATGATCCGCTCAGTGAGTAATGGAGGTTTCACTGAAAAGGTGAAACTCCTTCGCCAGAAATGTGCATCTTTTAAAACCGAACCTTGCTATCTATCTTGTAGAGAAAGTCAAGTCCGCTGCAGGGACTTGTGGCATCATACAGTGGAGAGAGTGATGACGAAGAGCAAGAGACAATTCAAGACCTTGAAGAAAAGCTGACAGATTGGAGCAAAATAGCCTGTCTGCTGTGCAGAAGACAGTTTCCCAACAGAGAGGCACTTACTCGGCATCAGCAACTCTCTGACCTGCACAGGGTAACTACAGTAACACTAATAGTCTTTGTAAAATCATGTGAAAGTGCAGTGTGTATCCATGCGACAAAACATAAAGCAGCAGCAATACCTTCGTTGGCTGAATTCCCATCTCAATATTTCTTGATCTCGGTCTTCATTGTGCCACCTTGATACTGAGTCTATTACAATAATTTTACTTGAGTTAATCAAAGCTGATCCTTTGGTCTATGATGAAAAATCATGCACCACTCTGATAAACATCTGAAAAGATACATTGAAATGAAACTGAGACCAAAGGATAAAGGGAAACGGTTATATTCTTCAGGGATGGTTTGAGAGGCGAGGGGAGAAATCAAGATGCAGAGAATCCTGCAATGGGTTGTCTGTCTGCAACTTTAAATTTGCAACGGTGTGAAGCCATAGGCTTAAAGTCTACGCAAAATGTAAGCCATCGACAAAACTAGTTATTCTTGTATGTACCCTGTAGCAATTAGGTGGTTCAGTAGATTTACAAAGCTTTCCTTTCAGTTCAAATCCAGTACACATTGCTGGGAAGTCGGTTTCTTCGCTGCTAGTTCCAACAAATCTAATTAAAATAACATTTAGGCTTGCCTTCCATCTCTGGTGAGAATGGTCTGTAAGGACTTAGAATGAGAGCAATAATGTTCATATTGCAGCTGGTTTTTAAATATCTTAGTCATAACTACACTCTGTTTACATTTACAGCAAAATTTAGAGATCCGTAGAAGGTCGCGAATGTCTGACCGAGAACTCGAGGCGTTAGAAAAAACAGAAAATGAGGTAAATTCACTTATAATCTAAGCAACAAAAGTGAAGAGCTTGTGGTAAGTGATATGGCCCCTCCTATTTCTCATCCACATGCTGCCCCTTGGCGACAGCATCCAAAAACCCATCAGATTCTACATGTATGCTGACGACACCCAGCTCTACTTCACCATCACCTCTCTTGCCCCTCCACTGCCTCTGATTTGTCACGCTGCTTGTCCAACATCCAGTATCGGGTGAGCAGAAATTTCATCCGATTTAAATATCAGGAAGACCAAAACCATTGTCTGTAATCCCCGCCACATACTTCATTCCCCTCCCTGGCCACTTTCTGAAGCTGAATCAGAATGTTCGCAACCTCCTACGTCCTGTTTGACCCTGAACTGAGCTTCCGTCGCATATCCTCTCCGTCACCAAGACTGCCTACTTCCACCATCATAATATGACACGTCTCAGCCCCTGCTTCAACTCATTGGCTGCTGAAACCCTCGTCCATGCCATTGTTGCCTCCAGACTCGCCTATTCCAATGCTCTTTGGCCAGCCTCTCGCCTTCCATCCTCCATAAACTTCACCTCATCCAAAACTCTGCTGCCCATATCCTAACTCGCACCAAGTACCATTCACCCATCACTGTGCTCGGTGACCTACGTTGGCTGGCAACACCTCAAATTTAAAATTCTCAACCTTACATAGGATGTACAGCAACCTTGTCTCATACCTCCATGGCCTCGCCCCTCCCTATCTCTGTAATTTCCTCCAGCCCTACAACCCTCTGAGATTCTCTGCGCTCCTCCAATTCTGGCCTCTTGTGTATCCCTAATTTCCATCGCCACACCGTTGGCGAGCGTGCCTTCAGCTACTAGGCTAAGCTCTCAAATTCCCTCCCTAAACCCCTCTGCGCCTCTCTTCTCCCTTAAGACGCTCCTTAAAACCTACCTCTCCGGCCAACCTGTCCTAATATCTCTGGCGCTGTCAAATATTTGTTAACGTTCCTGTGAGGCGCCTTGGGATGTTTTACTACGCTAAAGGCGCTATATAAATACAAGTTGTTACTGCAGTAACTGGATCCGAGTTGCTTGTCATTCCAAACATCTCGGAGCTGAAAAGGGTAGAATCTGTTTTGTGTGATAGTACTGCAAATTAATGCATGAGGGATTTTGTAACCATTAGCTTTGTATTGAATTACTTTATTTTAACATTTAAAATAGCATTAAATGACTTGGTACCATAACATTCCTTTAATCACTCCCTTTTCCCCCTTGTAGATGAAGTATAGAGACAGGGCAGCAGAAAGGAGGGAAAAGTATGGAATCCCGGAGCCTCCAGAGCCCAAGAGGAAGAGGTTTAATAATGCTGCCGTAATGTAAGTGCAATCAGTGTCCGTGTTCTCAATTGTCTTAAAATAGCTAACTAATTATAGCAGATCCCGATCAAAGCTAGAAATGAACTTGTGACCAGAGTCTGAACTCTCTTTCCCCTATTCTGAGTCCTCAGTTACCCTTTTAGCAGTTTATTATCTTTCAGAACATTTTCTGACAGGATTTTAGTTCTAAATTGTTGTCCGTTCCTCTGAACTGAACTCTTCCTAGCTTTGCATCTAATGTATTAAAATATCAAAGCAAGCCTGTCTTTTGAATGTAGCTGAGTTGTGAGGGGAAAAAAATGCAGCAGGGCCGAGTTGAATAGGAAGCTGCAAGCAGTCAACAGTTAAATCTGAGAATAGTATCAGAAGTGAAACCCATGTTGATGTACTGTCCACTCCTGATAATTCTTCAGTTGCTTAATTTGAATTACTGGACAATTTGAATCTTTTAATGCAAAAAATAACTTTTGAATAAAACGTACTTATAATTCAAAGATGTTTGGGCCAAAATCTCTCAAGTTTAATATGGGGATACACCTAAAGGGGGGACCAAACTCGACATAGCAGATTTCTCCATATCAAACAACTGAAGCTAAAATACACTTTTGAATAACAACAACAACAACTTGCCTTCATTAGCCGAGGCATAGAATATAAGAGCAGGGAGGTTATGATGGAGCTGTACAAAATGCTAGTTAGGCCACAGCTGGAATACTGTGTGCAGTTCTGGTCGCAACACTATAGGGGGGATGTGATTGCTTTGGAGAGGGTGCAGAGGAGATTCACCAGGATGTTACCTGGGCTGGAGCGTTTCAGCTATGAAGGGAGACTGGACAGGCTGGAGTTGTTTTCCTTAGAGCAGAGAAGGCTGAGGGGGGACCTGATTGAGGTGTACAAAATTGAGGGGCATAGATGGGGTAGATAGGAACTTTTCCCTTAGTAGAGGGGTCAATAACCAGGGGGCATAGTTTCAAGGTAAGGGGCAGGAGGTTTAGAGGGGATTTGAGGAAAAACTTTTTCACCCAGAGGGTGGTTGGAATCTGGAACTCACTGCCTGAAAGGGTGGTAGAGGCAGGAACCCTCACAACATTCAAGAAGCATTTAGATGAGCACTTGAAACGCCATAGCATACAAGGCTACGGACCAAGTGCTGGAAAATGGGATTAGAATAGACAGGGTTTGATGGCCGGCGCAGACACGATGGGCCGAAGGGCCTCTTCCTGTGCTGTATAACTCTATGACTCTAACTTGTATTTATATAGCACATTAGCGTAGTAAACCGTCCCAAGGTGCTTCATGGGCATTATTTGACACCGAGCCACATGAGATATTAGGGCAGAAGGAGGTAGGTTTTATGGAGGAAAGCGAGTTAGAGAGGTTTAGGGAGGGAATACTGCTAAAAGTTACACATTTGAACTTGATTTGGCATTTCTCAAGTGTTAAGATTTCTTGGCTTTTTTTTTGCCCACGGGATTTATGAAAGCTACAAAAGACCCTCATAAACTAGTTGAGTTCGTAGTTGAATAATTTTGATTCGACCCAGCCAACCTGTGATCTCGTCTAGTTCACTGCTATTGTAAGTTGCTGCTGTTAAACCTATGAAACATAATAAAAGCAACCCATTGTTAATCTAAATGACGAATAATTGCAGCAGCCTTTTCCAGCAGATGTGCAATGAGGAAATCTTGCCGACATTATCCCAGCAAATCTGCTGTTGCAACTTGGGAAGTGATCATATTCCATGGAGCAATGCAATCAATTGTCAGATACAGGAAACTTTGTGATATCCGGCACCGACGGGACCGGCGTGTTGCCAATCTATCAAAACTGCCGGACATACAAAGTTAATGTTGAAGCATACGGAGGTTTTCATCTCCGTATCTGACAACAAACACTGTTGCTTAGCAACAGCTTCTAAAGAGTCGGCTGCAGCTGCAAGCGTCTCTAGCTGAAGCTGTTGCTATAGCTACAGACCTTGCAGTGCCTGACTGGGGGGGGAAAAAAGAACGAGAACTAAAAAAAAACTTATAGAAAACGGCTCCTGATTTTTGCCGTTAGATCGAGTATTCCGGACATACAACCTCCGGATAAACCAAAGTTTCCTGTATCTAATATTAATTGATAATAACTTTGGTCCCGTGATGGTAAGAATTAATCTGACCCTACACATCGTACTTCCCATTTTTCCATTGCCAATTTTCTGCTTTCCTGAAGGTGTTTGCTCCTTGACACAAACTGTAGCAGTACATGTATTTTCTCAACACAATAGCAATGTATTTTCTCATTGTGCCAGCAAACGCTGTTGCTTTTGACTCATTTCGGTCTGGCACCAGACTGGATCGGATTAAGGTGAAGTTAGATTATTGCTGTGGAATGCTCTGGATCCGATTGGTACCTGGAGCATCTTTAATGGTAGGAAGTATTGTGGCAAATCGCTTACCCGGGTATCAAATTGAGTTTCCTGAACAGGGTTTTAAAAAAAATTGTGTGGAAATCCTGCTACACGATGAACATAATTTTCTCATTGGCAAATCGCACTTGCTTTCTGACAGCACTGTCCATTGCACAGATAAGTGTAATTGAGTTTTCTGAATGTTTAATCACAATCCGAAATCAAAATATATTTCTGTTACAACAGCGACTTTGAGCAACCAACAAAAAATGGTATTAACAGTGACAATATTGGGAGTCGGATGCTACAGGCTATGGGTTGGAAAGAAGGCTCTGGGTTAGGTCGAAATCAGCAAGGTATTATAGCGCCGATACAGGTATGGTGTTTTATATTTATCTGCCATTCTCTATTTTTCAACTGTCTTGTCACTTGTCGATGCAATTCACATTTATTATGAGGGATTGTCTGATTCGGTGTTAATGACTTGATGCCAATAAAATCTTTTGTTGCTCCCTCAGTGAATAGATTCACCATTTTAAGCCATACAAGCCAGCAAAGTTCTCGGATTGATCCCTGGTACAAAGCCAGTCTTGGCCAGGGTAGCATTTTTGGGAATGTCACAATTATACATCCTGAGCCAAAAAAGGGGTACAAGAGTTCAGAGTTCCTACTTCAAAGCATGTGGTCACTGGACCACGAGCAGAAGTGTGTTCTGATGAAGATGGGATAGAAGTTAGCTATGATACCCTCACTATCTGTTAAGGCTAAAGGGATCAAGGGCTATGGGGAGAAAGCAGGGACAGGGTACTGAATTTGGATGATCAGCCATGATCTCATTGAATGGCGGAACAGGCTCGAGGGGCCGAATGGCCTACTCGTGCTCCTATCTTCTATGTTTCTATCGAGTCACAAGATGCTTGCTGTCCAGGCCTCAGCACGGGGCGTAATGTTGCTTGTAGAACTGTATTATAATTAATCACCACCATCAAGAAAGGAGTAAGGGAAGAAACTTGAAAATGTTTTTTTTCCTGGAAATGTTCTGGTTTGAGAATAGATGTAAAGTTTTTTCAAGGTCCCGTCATCAGAACCACTGAAATGAGTGCATTAGTATAGTTCCATTTACAATTAAAGTTCATTTTGATTTTACTTTGTGTTGTGTAGAGTTAGGCATAGAGCATGGGATATTATCTGCACCCACTCATTACTGATAACTTAAATACTTGTGGTATCTGCTCACTTGGTTTCTCCTGCATCATCTTCAACTGATGCGACAAAATATGCCGCTCAATGAAATGGTATATGCAGGTTCCTGATTGTGAAGAGGAGTTTAGTGAAGACTAACTACATTCCTCATCATTGCCAAGTGAAGAGCGGCATTTGAAGAGGCCAGGGAGCCAATAGCCTGAATCAGCCTGGGTTACGCAAGATGTTCTGAGAACATACCTTGCAAAAAAATGATTCAAGATTGGGGCAGGGGGTGGGATGAAAAGAGAAAAAGATGTAGATAAATGGAAAAAATACCCATGACTACAAGTAAATGGCCCTGTTTGCGCAATTAAATTTTGGGGCCAGTTGTTTTCTAAACTTTTATTCTGGAAAATTTATTCTTGACTTCCTGCTTTGATACTACTGTGAAATAATTGTGTGATTTCACAAAAAGGGTTTATTTTTCACTAAGCATTCTCGTTTGTCAAACATCAAGTAGTTTAGTCCCTTTTCATTTGTAACAGTTTATTTCAATACATGTATTCTTGCTAGACGTAATTGTGACTGGATACTTCTGTACAAATTACAGTTTAGTTCATGAGGAAGGAGACCCAGGATTCTGCTTGTAGTTTTGGTGGATGTTTGACTAAACTTTTATTGCATTTCTATGATGCAGACATAAAATTGTAATCAAAATATGGCCTGGTATAAGCATTGGGACTGAAGCTGAAAGCAGTCTTAACCAATGCTAGCTGTCGATTTTTATAAGGCATCAATTTTTGTTCTGGTTGGGGAGTCGGGAAAGCCAGTAGTTCTACCTATCCCACTGAACTGTCTCTATTGGGTGAATGAACCCAGGAGCTATATTGATTATTAATTCCATAACAATCAGTGCTGGGAATATGCTGCACCATCATTTTGTTTGGTGGGGATGGGAAAATGCATGGAGAACATTTTAGCACTTGAACCAGCATGATCCCTACACAGTTCAGTGTCGTAACAATTGATTTTTAATTTCAGGCTCAAACGAGGATGAAGGGTGCTGGTTTGGGAATACGAGGAAGTTCGTATGGTGTTACTACTTCAGATTCCTACAAAGACGCTGTTAAAAAAGCTATGTTTACAAGATTTAATGAACTGGAGTAAATTGAGAGTGGTTGTAAATATGTAAATACTTTTTCCTAATTTTTGCTACTGGGTATGTACTTAAGTAAACAGTGCAATTTGTCTGTAGGAAATGTAATTTTTTTGATGCTTTGGTTAAATCTTATTTATGTTAAATGTACAATGTACATTTTGTATTGTCTATCAAGTGTATAATAATGTATCTACTGTTTCCTTTTGCAGAATAAATTTTGAAAAGAATCCAAGTATTTTTCTTTGTAGACAGCTTGCAGTTTACAAGGATATAATTTTCAGAACTTAAGGATCAAAGGCTTTCTGTTACTGTATAATAGATAATCCATTCAAAACAAGACCCAAGGGATTGCATCGAGAAGATGTGACGGGGCAGCTGAGACGGCAGTGGTTTTATTTTGTGTAAAGCACATTTCAATTTTTAATGTGAATATAGAACATTACCTATTTTCTATAGTTTTGTGGGACTTGCCAGTCTGTGCAGTTAATCTTGAGTGCTGTGGGGAAGTGATCATCGGCTAAATATGGATAAACCCAAATGTCACTTACAGGAAACTTTCTGGTATCCGGCACTGACGGGACCGAGCTGGTGCCGTCCCATCAAAACTGCCGTATAAACCAGCGCTAATGTTAAAACATACGGAGCTTCTCCGCTCCATGTGAATCAACAAACAGTCGGCCGCAGCTTAAAAGCGTCTCTGTAGCTAAGCAACAGCTTCAGCTAGACGCTTGGGAGCCACGACTGGGGGAAAAAAAAAGCAATGAGAAGTAAAAAAAAAAAACTTAGAGGAAACGGCTCCTGAATTTTGCCGGTAGATAGAGCTTTCTGGACATTTAACCTCCGGTTAAACGAAAGTTTCCTGTAATTCTTGCATTCTGTTTTTTAATTTCACAATTGATGCATCCTTTTTAATCTAAAAATGATAACTTTTCATGGGGAGTACGCCCCCTGACTTTACTAGAAATGTATGAGCCAGCGAACATAGGGGCACCATTTGGAAAATGTTCAATTTTAAATTTGCTGCCTACACCTCTGCAAACAAATATCTGCAGCTGAGGCTTCTGCACATCCAATTGGTGGAGTCAGCATTCAGTGGGATGTGGCGTCTCTATGCTGTGGTTAGAAGGGTAACGATGTATTTACATTTCTGGTGTATTTAACTGGTTAAACTCCAACTGTGCCTTGGCACACTTAAGATCTTGTAGCTGTGTTGAACTTTGCCCAAGATTTCTGGACTTAACCAAGTGTGGTGTGTTCTTGTGGGGAGAAGCGACACCCCTTAACTGCAGGTGTAGATTTTGCAGTAGCTTGGTTCAGTGACTCTTAAACATGGTGACTGGTTTAAACATCATCAGGCACTCAGCTGACCAAAAATAGCTTGTCTTTGTCTTGTTTTGTACCACTGAAATTATTTTTATTTTTAAAGGGGGAATTTGGTATGGATATAGTATTTCGTATACCATGACTTTATACATATGGTAGATCTGCAATAATTTTCAGTTAAAATAGAATTTTAAAAAAGAATGGAACATTAACTTCACTGTACCTTCAATCTTTTTCTTAAATTTGTAAATGTTTGAAAATCTGAAATAAAATTCTGCAAATTCACAGGTCTGTCAGCTGAATGGATTGGTTGACATTTTGGGGTGAGACCCTTTGGGCAGGTATTACCTGTACCTGGAAAAACACAAACCTGACCTTTTTTCAAATAAATGTTTTAAATTAATTAGAATTTACTGCACAAACAGGCCGTTTGCCCCAACTGATCTGTGCCGGAGTTTATGCTCCACACCAGTCTCCTCCCACCCTATTTCATCTAACCCTGTCACCATAACCTTCTATGCCTTTCTCCCTTATGTACTTTATCTAGCTGCCCCTTAAATGCATCTTTGCTATTTGCATTAACTACTCCATGTGCTCGCAAGTTCCAAATTTTAACCACTCTGGAATAAAGAAGTTTCTCCTGAATTCCTTATTGGATTTATTAGTGACTGTATTTATGACACCTAGTTTTGGGTTCCTAGTTTCTCTGTCTGCCCTATCAAACCCCCTTCATAATTTTACAGACCTCGATCAGGTCTTCTCTTTTCGAGAGGAGAGAGCCCCAGCCAATTCAGTCTTTCCTGATGGTTATAACCTCTCCATTCTGGTATCATCTTTGTAAATCTTTTTTGCACCTTCTCCAGTGCCTCGTGGAACATTTTGTTTTGAAATACAATTTTAGACTGAAAATGGAAAAAGTAATTTCAAATCGTTTTTCATTGCACAGCCATAAATGCATTCACTGAGCTCTGTTGAGAGCAAGGAGCCCTTTCAGGACGAGCTGCATTCCACCAATAGTTGGACAGGGCACTTTCTACGCATGCATCAAAAATCACCTCAGGCTAAGCTAACATCTGCAGATAATCTTTGGAATTGTTTTAATCTATTGCCATTGTCAACAATTAGGTTTTGGGCACCATAAAAGCCAATGGTTTGCACCACTGCATGCTGTGGTGACTACTGTTTGTTGTAATGCAGGAGTCATGTTTTATAAAACTGTGACCACACTTCAAAAAAATACCTCATTGGCTGTAAAGCACTTTGGGCCGTCTGGTGATCGTGAAAGGCGTTAAATAAATGACTGAATGGGCTGGGGCTCTTTAGAAAAGGCTGACAAGTCTTTAGAATTCTGATAGGGTAGATGTAGAGAAGGTACTTCCACTTGTGGGCGAATCCAAAACTAAATGTAAGCTAGTCACTTAGCAATCTACTAGGGCATTCAGGAGAAACTTCTTCAGCCAGAGAGTGGTGAGAATGTGGAACCACATGAGTGCCATGCATTTAAGAGGAAGCTAGATAAAACACCAGGGAGAAAGGAATAGGATATACTGGTAGGGTGGGAGGAGGCTCATGTGGAGCAATAGCAGTGGCATAGACCAGTTGGGCTGAATGGCCTGTTTCTGTGCTGTAAAATTCCATGTAAATGTAAATCTTTGTTCCATGCCGTAACAAATCGCTAAAATGGAGGCGGTCACATCTCACGCAATTGGATCAATAACTGAATGGCAGCGTTTTTGCCGAACGCAACAGCACTGCACAGTTAATGAATGCTTGAAACCACTCCACCTTTAAACGTGTTTATTTGCACCTGGTCTGATTGGGGCCAAATTGCCGCCAGCACCGCACGTGCGCAGTTCTGCTGAGCAGCGTTGTCCGCGAGAGAACACATGCAGCCCAACTGAGTCTGTGCAAAGGAAGCCTTCCACCAGCAAGTGGGCAAAGAACTGGGGGAGGAGGAGAGCCACATGATTCTCAACCAACCAGATGTCACAAAGTGCCTTCAATTTGATGGCTTCCCACAAGAATTGTGCAGCTTTCCTTTTCAGTGCTGCAGAGCTTCATGGCCAAACTCGTGATAATGATAACTTGCACTTAAAGACAGACTTGCTTTTATATTTCTTTCTTTAACTTGCATTTATATAGTACCTTTAACGTTGAAAAACATTCCTTGATGCTTCACAAAGGCCGTGAGGATCATAACCACTTGCGTATAAAGGGTTTTCCTCGTGTTGCCTTTGGATCTTCTGTCAATCACCTTAAATCTGTGTCGTCTGCTTTTCGACCCCTCTGCCAATGGGAGAAGTTTCTCTACTCTGGACCCCTCATGATTTTGAACACCTCTATCAAATCTCTCAACCTTCTCTCCCCAGCCTCTCCACGTAACTGAAGTCCCTCATCCCGAGAACCATTCTTGTAAATCAAAATTTTCATCCTTGTTTTCAAATCCCTCCATGGCCTTGCCCCTCATAATCATAATCAACTTTATTGTCAGTGTTAGTGCACAAGTGCAGTACAACGAAATGTAGGCTTGCGGCTCCTGAGAGTGTACATTTAGATTAAGACATTTAAACATTCAACATTCATTTGGCTTGTAGTATATTAACATAAACATAACCATAATAAAGTGCATTGGCAGATGTGCAGGCTTTAGAGTTTATTTGTGGAGTTCAGTAGGATGACAGCCCTGGGAAAGAAGCTGTTCCTAAATCTGGTCGTTCAGGTGCGAATGCATCTGTAACAGGGCGAATAGACTGTGGCTGGGGTGGGTAGGGTCTTTGATGATGGTCCGTGACCTCCGTAAACAGCGTCTCTGGTATATGTGCTTGCGGCTCCTGAGAGTGTACATTTAGATTAAGACATTTAAACATTCAACATTCATTTGGCTTGTAATACATTAACATAAACATAACCATAATAAAGTGCATTGGCAGATGTGCAGGCTTTAGAGTTTATTTGTGGAGTTCAGTAGGATGACAGCCCTGGGAAAGAAGCTGTTCCTAAATCTGGTCGTTCAGGTGCGAATGCATCTGTAACAGGGCGAATAGACTGTGGCTGGGGTGGGTAGGGTCTTTGATGATGGTCCGTGACCTCCGTAAACAGCGTCTCTGGTATATGTGCTCTATGGTCGGTAGCCGGGTGCCGGTAATGCATTCGGCAAACTCTCTAATCTCCTCTAGCCCCACAACCCCTCAAGATATCTACGCTCCTCTAATTCTGCCCTCTTGAGCATCCCTGATTATAATCGCTCAACCTTTGGTGGCTGTGCCTTCTGTTGCCTAAAGCCTAAGCTCTGGAAATCCCTGCCTAAATCTCTACCTCACTACCTCTCTCCTCCTTTAAGATGCTCCTTAAAACCTACCTCTTTGACCAAGCTTTTGGTCACCTGCCCTAATTTCTCCTCCTGTGGCTCGGTGTCAAATTTTTAGTTTTATAATACTCCTGTTAAGCACCTTGGGATGTTTTACTACATAAAGGTGCTATATAAATACAAGTTGTTGTTTTCTGCACCCTCTCCAAAGCCTTCACATTCTTCCTAAAGTGCGGTGCCCAGAATTGGACACAATATTCCAGTTGTGGCTGAACCAGTACACCTAAGTCCAAATCATTAATATATATCAAGAAAAGCAGTGGTCCTAAAACTGACCCCTGGGGAACACCACTGTATATCTTTCTTCAGTCTGAAAAACAACCGTTCACCAATACTCTGTTTCCTGTCATAGAGTCATAATGGCACAGAAGGAGGCCATTCGGCCCATCGAGTCCGTGCCGGCTCTCTAGCAGCCCCATTCCCCTGTTCTATCCCCGTAGCCCTGCAAGTTTAATTCCCTCAAGTGCCTATCCAGTCTCCCTTTTGAAAGCATTGCGTGTCTCCGCTTCCACCAATTTAGTCACTTAGCCAATTTTGTATCCATGCTGTCTCTTTTATTCCACAGGCTTCAACTTTGCTGGCAAGCCTTATTATGTGGCACTTTATCAAACGCATTGCCCTCATAAACCCTCTCTGTTACCTCATCAGAAAATTCAATCAACTTAATGCTGCATTTCTAAAAGCAATGTATGTTCATAGAGGAAAGGTGGTTAATGTGCTAAATGGCTGTGAAAGATATCCCAAATATAACCAATGACTTCACTATATATGAGATGGAAGTTCTAGATAGACTAAATGGGCTCGAAACAAATAAATCCCTAGGAATATATGGCATTTATTTTAAAGTGAGACGAGGGAGGAAATTTTTGAACCATCGACAATTATTTTGAGGGAGCCAATGAACACTGGAGAAGTTCCAGTAGACTGGAAGTGGGCTAGTGTGATGCCCATATTCAAAATAGGTGGCAGAATCGACACACATAACTACAGTCTCGTTAGTCCTACTTCTATTCCAAGTAAAATATTGGAATCAATTAGAAGTAAGCTTGAGAATTTTCTGTACAATACCCTAGTTAACAGCAGCCAGCATAGATTCAGATGGGAAAGACCCTGCCTGACCAGCCTCCACAACTTCTTTGAGGAAGTGACAACCCAAGTAGACTGAGGGATGCCTTATAACATGATGTACCTCAACTTCCACAAGGCTTTTGATAGTGTTTCACATGAAAGGCTATTAGTTAAACTGAAAGTTGTGGGGATTTAGAGTAAACTGGAATGGTTAAGAAACTAGCTGATGGGTGGGAAACAATAAGTGCTTGTTAGAGGAGTTGTAGGAGAGCGGGGGAAGTACTGAGTGGGATACCTCGGGGCTTGGTGCTGGGACCACTACTGTTTCTAATTTATATAAGTGATCTGGATTCAGGAAGTTAAATCAACAGTGGTTAAATTTGGAGATGATACCAAACTAAGAGACGCCGTTGAATCAGTGGAGGCAGCTCAGAAAAGAGTTTGACAAAATGTGCGCGGGCAGAACATGGCAGATAAAATTTAATGCAGACAAGTGTACAGTGCTACACATGGGAAGGAAAAATAGACAACATACATGCTTCACAAATGGTGTTGAAATAGATAAGAATGAAGTTGATAGAGAACTGGGAGTCTTAGTAGACTTGATGCTAAATATGTCCAACCAATGCAGAGCAGCAATTAACAAAACTAATAGGATGTTGAACTACGTAGTCAAAACGGTAGAATATAAGTTAGAAGAGGTAAAAATCAAACTGTATGGTACTTTGGTCAGATGGCACCTTGAATACTGAGTCCAAGGAACAAGGGAGACACTCAAGCCCTGGAGGCAGTGCAGAGAAGACCCGCAAGGTTGATCATCAGAGTCGGGGGTCTGAATCATGAGGAAAGACTGGATAGACTGGAGCTTTTCAGCTTGAAAAGGAGGCAGCTGAGAGGTGATCTTATTGATTTTTAAAGGTATAGAAAGCTCATTGGGAATATAATTTTAAATTAAGCTGCAGCAGTCGAATGAGGAGACACAAGTTCAAATTAGTAAAAGGTAATTTTAGGACTTCGATCAAGAAATCAAAGAGTGATCAACATGGGGAATAAACATCCAGATAGAGCAGTGGAGGCAAAAACCCTAGAATCATTTAAGAAATAATTGGATGCAACATTGGGAAAAATGTTTGGATCTTTGGATAGATGAATTAAGATGACCTAAATGGTGCTCCTCATCTGTAACTATCCTGTGAGAGACAGGAGACTGCAGGGAGAGGAGGTTCTGCCCTGGGTGCGGGACAGAATGCAGAGGAGTTATTCTGTTTAAGTTAAGTAAGACAACCCATTGAAATGGGGTAGTGCAATGTATTGATTATTTTTCCATCATTATGCAAAGATAAATTCAAGGGATTATATTTTCAACTAAAACGATTTGTTAGCACCCAAAAATCGGTTCAAACTTCTTCATGATGCCATTTTGTCATTATTGTGTCATCCCTTGTGGAAATATATTTTAATAGCATTTATCCAAATGAATGTTACACATATATAAAGTATATTTGGGAGATTGGGTATGACACATGCACACATGATGACCAGATAACTGATTAGCAACGGTTATCAGTAAAGAAAGAGCTTGTATTTATATAGCGCCTTTCATGGCTTTAGGACATCCTAAAGTGCTTCACAGCCAACAATGTGCAGTCATTGTTATGTAGGCAAATTTGGCAGCCAATTTGCACACAGCAAGATCCCACAAACAACAGTGAGATAAATGACCAGTTCATCTGTATTTTGGTGGTGTTAGTTGAGGGATAAATGTCCAGGAGACCAAAAGTACTCCTTTCCCTTCTTTAAACAGTGCCATGGGATCTTTTATGTTCATCTAAGCAGGTAGGAGGTCCTCGCGTTAACGTTTTATCTGAAATGCAGCACTTCAGCACTCCCTTGGTACTGTGCTGAAGTCTCAGCCTATATTATGTGCTCAAGTGCACCGCGATTTTGTGATCTGCGTTTGCGGTAGTCTAGGTACCTCACCATTGGCGAGAACTCGACAAATCTACCCAATATTTCTAGATATAATCCTTGTTGCAAGTGTTCAGTTACAAAACTGGAACTGTGAATTCTACTGTAATTTTTCTACACCAAGAAAATCAGGTGAACCTGCTTTATGATGTCATTTTGCATTGTGATATCTTCTCTGTTGAAATTCCTGGCCCCCGGCAGTGCAAAGTCACTGTTATCTGAGATAGGAACTTGGGGTGAAACCTTGTTATGCTGGATCTTTTATTGTCTCTTTCTCTGCTTTTGTTTCTTTTACTTCTTTTGTCAGATCGCAGATTTTCTTTCCAGTTTTGAAGACGGGTTCGACCCGAAACGTCAACTCAAATTTCTCTCCACGGATGTTGCCTGACCTGCTGAGTTTTTCCAGCATTTTCTGTTGTTATTTATGCTGGATCTAAGCTCCTTTTGTGTGTGCTCCTAAATTCCATGGGAAGTCGGGCAGGTTGCATCTGTTCCCCAACCTCCCCCCACCCCCCATCCCGCCATGCGGTTATCACTGAAAAAGGTAGGACTGGTGGAATGTCATTATTTGTGAATGCCAGTTTGGCTTAGTGGTAGCACACTTGTCCCTGAGTCAGAAGTTTGTGGGTTCGGGCACCACATTAGGGAACTAAAGAACCATAATCTAGGCTCATGCTTCAGTGCAGTACTGAGGGAGTGCTGCATTGTCGGAGATGTTAAACCAAGGCCCTGTCTGCCATGTCAGGTGGATGTAAAACTTCCCGTGACACTATTTGAAGAACAGGGAGTTCTTCTTGTCAACATTTATTATTCAATCAACACTTCCCCAAAAAAACAGATTAACTGATATTTTCATTGCTGTTTGTGTGCAATTTGGCTGCAGTGTTTGTCTACAAGTACAACAGTTACTTCTAAAGTACTTAATTAACTGTAAAGTGCTTTAGGTCATTAGAAAGGCACTATACAGATGCAAGCACTCTCTTCCTTTATCAATGTAACTTATTTCTTATCTGCCAGAATTCCCACCAGTTCAGCCTTAGTAGGCCCTAACGCTAAGTATGCTTTGCATGAAACAGGTGTACACAGTGTACCAAGATCAGATCCTGGTGGAAGTGGGGCTGCAAGTGTGTAAAATGTTGGTTATTTAATGACAATTGATAGCAGAGCAAATATGTTTAAGTTTATCCAGTTTTTTAAAACCTCTTCCTCTGTCACAGCAGCCCCACCTCCACAGCGATAACCCTCCCCCCACTGAGGCATCGACTCCAGTACTGCTGATCACTTTATCTACTGCTTCTCTTTCTCTCCTCTTTTGCTTCTCTTTTCACTGCTTCTTTTTATCCTTTTGGGTGATGTCTGATTCACTGGGGAGGGATCCAGCCAGGGTTGCAGACTGCGCTTCTGGTCATGGTTGGTGGGTCACTGGTTACATGAAGGTTCCAGCCAAGGGCTACACACTGGCTTTTGGGTTGTGGGTAGGGCAGGAATTTGGACATGGCTGCAATGACAGCTTTCGGGCGGCGAGAGGGATCTGGGAAGAGCCACAGCACAACATCTAGGATCATGAGCGAATGTGGCCTTAGCCGAAAGAAAACATGAAATTTGTGTCACTGCGGCTGGGTAGACAGAAAGTAGGGTTGCCAGCATTCCAGGATTATCCTGGAGTCTCCAAAATGTAATGATTGATCTCCTGGACAATGCCCTGAGCAACCCAGGAGAAAAATCATAGAGTCATTAAAAAAAGTTATTTTTTTCATTTTATTAGTTATAAAAATATTGCACAGATGGGATAAAAAGCTGTTTGACTGGGTAGGACGGTTAGAGGTGGGAGGTCACGTGAGGAAACCACCAGGAACATGTCCAACCAGAGTTGACAACCCTAAATAAAAGGCAGGAATATGGTAAAAAAAACAGAAATGTAAATGTGGCAGCCAAGCGTGAGAGAACTAACATGATGTAACACTTTCCTGAAGCATGTGTGTGCATACACCAGAGACTTTAATTATATTCATAGCTAAATATCATACAAAAGTAGGGTGACCATACATTTTCCGGGCACAGTCCCTGGATGAGGAACTGTGTCGCCGGGCAAACTGTGTCCTTGGAAGAGTCCCCGGTTCACGAAACTCGTCCCCGAACAGACCAGAGCCATATTCATTGGAATAGATGCACATCAAACTGTTAGACCTAATCACACTTTCAGGTCAATGCACTGAACAGTGTTATTGTATTATATATAAATGGTGTCTGAATAGTGTGATGTCACCTCCGGCATAATTATATGCACATTTGTTTTGCATTTGTAGTGTATATGCTGCTAAAAACTTTTGCCTCGCTACACCGCACAACCTGCATTTTCCATCCTGGCCACTTTGCTCTGCTCCCGCCCTGTGTGTCCCTGGATTCAGTTTAGAAAATATGGTCAAAAAAACACTTGCATTTATATAGCTCCTTTCACGTCCACCGGACGTCCCAAAGCGCTTTACAGCCAATGAAGTACTTTTTGAAGTGTAGTCACTGTTGTAATGTAGGAAACCTGGCAGCCAATTGGCGCACAGCAAAATCCCACAAACAGCAATGTGATAATGACCAGATAATCTGTTTTAGTGATATTGATTGAAGGATAAATATTGGCCAGGACACCGGGGACAGATCCCCTGCTCTTCTTCAAAATAGTGCCATGTGATCTTTTACGTCCACTTGAGGGTAGACAGGGCCTCGGTTAAACATCTCATCTGAAAGATGGCTCATCCTATAATACACAGTTCAAGAATAAAACAGACTTGGGGATTTAAATTTGGAAAAAAAAGTGAGATTTTGAATAGCATAATAATTAATTGTTCCTGTGAAGCACCATAGGGACATTTCACTACTATATAAATGCAAGTTGCAGTTGCTGCTTCCAGCTGTGGCTCAGTTGGTAGCACCCTTCACCTCTGAGTTAGGAGAGGGTTGTGGGTTCAAGGACTCACTCCAGAGACTTAAGCACAAAAATCTAGGCTGACACTCCCAGTGCGCTACTGAGGGAGTGCTGCACTGTTGGAGATGCTGTCTTTCGGATGAGACGTTAAACCGAGGCCCCGTCTGCCCTCTCAGGTGGATGTAAAAGATCCCCTGGCACTATTTTGAAGAAGAGCAGGAGAGTTATCCCCAGTGTCCTGGGCCAATATTTATCCCTCAATCAACATCACTAAAACAGATTATCTGGTCATTAACACACTGCTGTTTGTGGGAGCTTGCTGTGCGCAAATTGGCTGCCGCGTTTCCTACATTACAACAGTGACTACACTTTAAAAGTACAAAAGCAAAATACTGCGGATGTTGGAAATCTGAACTACAAACAGAAAATGCTGGAACTACTCAGCAGGTCAGGCAGCATCTGTGGAGAGAGAAACAGAATCAACGTTTCAGGTCGACGACCTTTCGTCAGAACTGGCAAAGGGTCATCGACCTGAAACGTTAACTGTTTCTCCTTGACCACATAAAGCTAGGCTGACACTCCAGTGCAGTGCTGAGGGAGTGCTGCACTGTCAGAGGTGCCGTCTTTCGGATGAGACGTAAAATCGAGGCCCCCGTCTGCTCTCCCAGGTGGACGTAAAAGATCCCACGGGCACTATTTTGAAGAAGAGCGGGGGAGTTATCCCCGGTGTCCTGGGCCAATATTTATCCCTCAACCAACATTAACAAAAACAGATTATCTGGTCATTATCACATTGCTGTTCGTGGGAGTTTGCTGTGCGCAAATTGGCTGCCGCGTTTCCCACATTACAACAGTGACTACACTTCAAAAAGTGCTGTCACCTGACGAAGGAGCAGCGCTCCGAAAGCTTGTGATTTCAAATAAAGCTGTTGGACTATAACCTGGTGTTGTGTGCCTTCTTACAAATTGGCTATAAAGCACTTTGAGACGTCTAGTGGTCGTGAAAGGTGCTGTATAAATGCAAGTCTTTCTTTTTTAACAGATGCTGCCTAACCTGCTGAGTATTTCCAGCACACTTTAAAAGTACTTCATTGGCTGTAAAGTGTTCTGGGGTCGTGATGGACGCTGTGTAAATTCGAGATACCAACAGAAAACGCTGGAAACACTTAGCAGGCCAGGCAACATCCGTGGAGAGAGAAACAGAGTTAATGTTTCAGGTCGAAACCCTTCTTCAAAACTGAGAAAAAAAGCAGGAAATGAAACAGATTAAAAGGCCAGTTTGGGGGCTGGGCAATGGGGGAGGGGGATGAAAGAACAAAAGCGCCATTTTGTTTTCACCACTCAGGGGGAGAGAGAAAAACGACAATTCCCAGAATGCAAAGGGGATTGTACTTTTCACCAATCACAAGCGCGCGTGGTGTTGCGGTGCACGCTGGGTAGCTTTGCAGCCAGGCGCCATCTTGTGTGTGTGATGGCGATTGGGTTGTGAGAGGCAGAGTGATCGGGCGGACGGCTGTGATATTTCGGCCACCAGCACCACCGGCGGACGGTAGGTGCGGCGCTATCGGAATAAAAAAGTGCGACGTTGCCTCGGCCGGCGCTGAGTCGGAACGATTGTCTACAGTGTCCCACAGAAATCGGTGGCCCGGTCATGGAGCGGCCCGGAAAGTTTCAGCAATCAGCCGAAAATCCGGGGCAGGCCTGCACTGGCAGGCGGAGAGGGAGGAAGAAGGAAGGGGGCCTTCTTCTGCAAGTTTTCAGTGCAATTGTTTTATGCTGAAGGAAAAGAAAAGACTTGCCTTTCACGTCTTATAGGATGTCCCAAAGCGCTTTACAGCCAGTGAAGTACTTTTGTTTATTAAGTGTGGTTACTGTTGTGATGCAGGAAGCGCCCACAAACAGCAATGTGATAATGACCAGATAATCTGCTTTTAGTCATGTCGATTGAGGGATAAATATTGGCCCAGGACTCCCCTGCTCTTCTTTGAAATAGTGCTAGGGGATTTTTTTTTTACGTCCACCCGAGAGGGCAGACGGGGCCTCGGTTTAACACCTCATCTGAAAGACGGCACCTCTGACAGTGCAGCACTCCCCCTCGGCACCGCACTGGGAGTGTCAGCCTCGTGTGCTGAAGTCTCGAGTGGGACTTGAGAGGTGACTCAGAGGCAAGGCTGCTGCCAACTGAGCCTCAGCTGAAGGGGCCTGAGTTTGCAGCGGGAAGTATCCATACTCGTTTATTCTGCCATTAGCATTAGGATTCCCCGTGACTGGGTTGCTTACTTAAAAAAACAATGAGTTTAACCAGTCACCTCAGTTTTAAATTTTCACTTGCATATTTTCTGCCACTTCCTTGTTTTGGTTATAAAAACTTTTATTCTTGTTTAGATTCAACTATACATATTGCAAAAAATCCCCTCCTTGAGATGTTCAACTTGCTGTTATTTTTTTAACCACAGCAACTTGCATTTATATAAGCACCTATAATGTGGTAAAACATCCCAAGGTGCTTCACGGGAGTGTCATCAGACAAAAATATACACCAAGTCAGAGAAAGAGACATTAGAACAGGTGAAAAAAGGGGTGGGTTTTACAGTGTGTATTAAAGGAGGGGGAGAGGGGTTTAGGGTAGTAATTCCAGAGGTTAGGCTGAAGGCCACCAATGGTGAGATGAAGGAAGTGGGTGATGTACCAGAAAAAGAAAAAAGACTTGGATTTATATACACCTTTTACGATCTCAGGACATTCTAAAGTGCATTACAGCCAATTAAATAATTTTGAAGTGTAGTCACTGTTGTAATGTAGGAAAGAGGGCAGAGTTGGAGGAACACTGAGTTCTCAGAGGGTTGTAAGGCTGGAGGAGGTTAGAGATAGAAAGGGACGAGGCCATGGAGGGTTTTGAACGGGAGGATGACATTAAAAAAATCTAGGCATTGGCCCAGGATCTAATGTAAGTGTGATCACGAGGGTGATGGGTGAACAGGGCTTTGATCTAGTGAAGTTGCATCTTATGAAGGTGTAAACATAATTTTATCAAGAAAAAATGCATTTCTGTAACTTGTGCCATGATGTGCCAATGTGTATATGATCAATTAAATAGTTTTTGAAGTGATATTTTTGTTATGTAGGCAAATGTAGCAACCAATTTGTGTAAAACAAGGTCCCACAAATAGCAAATGAAAGTCATTACCAGCTAATCTTTTTTTCGGGTGTTGGTTCAGGGAGGAATGTTGGCCAGAACACACACCACTTCCTGCGACTCTTTGAAAAGTGCCATAGGATCTTTTACATTGATTTGAACAATAGAATTGTTTAATGCATTCTTAAGAATTACCTGAAAGATGACACCTCTGACAGTGGTGCAGTGCGGTGTTGTCTAGATCAGGGGTTCTCGGCCTTTTTGTTTCTGCGGACCTCCTCCTGTGTTATAAAAATTCCACAGACCCCCTTGTAACACAGCACACATTTTCTGTATATAAAAAAAAAATACAACCAGCCTGAAATAAACTTGGAACGCACTGGAAAACGGGCGCCCTCCTGTGCACGACTGAATGCAAAGCACCAATTGTTTCTCTAGTAACTCCTGCACCTTTCCAGGCATTGCTGCCTTGTTCTTGTAAACATGAAGGGTTTGTGGAAGGTGCTCCAGTGTTTTAACATATCCCAGACCTCAGTGTGACAACAGCACCTGACAGGTGCTCGATTGCTCACAGCATGCCTCTGTGCAATGTCATAAAACGATGCCTGTTCTGATTTGACAATGTTACTGTCTGTCAAAGGGAAGGTCGGACCTTTCAGCCCCAGCCCTTTTCTATTTAGGCTCGGGGTTTTTTTTTGCATTGGGTCTGTTTATATGTAAAACCGCTTTAGTGTCATTTTAATTTCACTCGAAGCCCGTTCTCGATGTGTTATTTTTAAACCTCTCCGCCGCCAGCCACAGCAGGAGGGGCCGCTGTTGGTGATGTCCCGCCGGCGCTGCACCCCCGCCCAGCACCTGACACGAGCTGGGAAGGGTGGGTGAGGGACGGAGGGAGGCGCAGAGCAGGCTGGCCCCCCTCACCACCGTGTGGCTCGGCTTCAGCGGATCATTGCGGATAGAAGCCCAGGCTAAAGCGGTGTCGCTGTCGCGGAGGAGGAGGCAGTCTGGATCCAGCGAGTGGAGCGTTTGTAAACGGCGTTGGGGCGGTGACTGCTCCTGCTCTCCCTCCCCTCCCGCCCTATTGCGGACCCTCCGTTGAGAACCTCTCGTCTAAATGATGTGCTGAAGTACTGGAGTGGGGCTTAACTCGAGCACAATCTGACTCAAATGTTAGTGTGTTACTGACTGAACCAAGCTGACAGATGGTTCATGACTTGTGCTGAAGTACGTACAGTTCATTCATATTATCTTAATGGCAAGAAACTGGAAAGTACTGAAGTACAAAGGGATCTGGGGGTCCTGGTGCACGAAACTCAAAAGGTTAGTATGCAGGTGCAGCAAGTGATTAAGAAGGCCAATGGAATGTTGGCTTTCATTGCTAGGGGGATAGAATATAAAAATAGGGAGGTATTGCTTCAGTTGTACAAGGTATTGGTGAGACCGCACCTGGAATACTGCGTACAGTTTTGGTATCCATACTTAAGAAAGGACATACTTGCTCTCGAGTCAGTACAAAGAAGGTTCACTCGGTTAATCCCGGGGATGAGGGGATGGACATATGAGGAGAGGTTGAGTAGATTGGGACTCTACTCATTGGAGTTCAGAAGAATGAGAGGCGATCTTATTGAAACATATAAGATTGTGAAGGGGTTGGATCGGGTGGATGCAGGGAAGATGTTCCCGATGATGGGTGAAACTAGAACTAGGGGGCATAGTCTTAGAATAAGGGGCTGCTCTTTCAAAACTGAGATGAGGAGGAACTACTTCACTCAGAGGGTGGTAGGTCCATGGAATATGCTGCCCCAAAAAGCTGTAGAAGCTACATCATTACATAAATTTAAAACAGAAATAGACAGTTTCCTAGAAGTAAAGGGAATTAAGGGTTACGGGGAGCGGGCAGGAATTTGGACATGAGTCTAGGTTCGGATCGGTCATGGCCCTGTGGGTAGCGGAGCGGGCCCAGGGGCCGTGTAGCCTGATCCTGCTCCTATTTCATGTGTCTAATTCTGTTAGATTCAGGAGATGGTTCTGTGATAGTGGATTGGCGGTTAGGATCAGATCAGCCATGATCTTATTGAATGGCGGAACAGGCTCGAGGGGCCGATTGGCCTACTCCTGCTCCTATTTCTTATGTTCTTATAGCCTGTAGCTATTCAGAATGTGAGAGTGTTGGGATTTCTGATTCCAGGGAAACTTGATCTTGTCTTCACCCAACATGGATCACTGGGATGCTGGGTAGTAATCAGCTTTGGGCACCTGGTTGTTTTGCCTTTCTTCCCAACTTCTGTTTTTAATTTCAGACCTGATCTTCTTTCATCACCTCCTCAGGTTGCCTCTCACTGCCTTGATGATTCACATGTTCTTTGTTTCTCTCATGTCCTTGATTGCTTTAATGCTTCTTTCTATTTGATGTAAAGATCGTCTCGCCCATCTATGGAGCTTCTGTTAAAGTTAACACAGTGTGGGTCAGAAATAATACCTAGACCTTCCTGGTTTCTGGTTCAGTACCACATGGTACACTTATTTAATCATTTGAGGGCAGGGGTACACCTAAATTATTCTGTCGTAACTTTATTTACATTCGGAAGTGCTTTGACCCACGTGGCAGTGGCCTTTATGGAACTTCTAGTCATTCCACAACTCGAGCAAGGATGTGGAAAGTGTGAGGTGTTTATAAGGTTTTTGAAAAGTGTTGAAATGCCATGAGAAAGGCAAGTTAGTTACCATAATAATTCTGTTATCCAAAGAATAATTTCCTAGTTAGATACAGTTAAAATTCAGCATGTGTGATTTGAACCTCTGAGGGCAAAAAAGGTATTCTGAGCCAGGCATTGCAGTTTACGATCTACATTCCTTCCCATCTCACCTAGTCTGAACAGAATAGACTGCATAGCTGTCTATGAATTTTTATAATCTGTTAAAGTCCTAATCTCCGATTTGCAACCATACTTACCTGGGTGAGAGGTTGCAGTTGACGACAGCGTGATCATCTTATTTCCTCAGCATTAGTATTGATGGATGGACATCATGACATTTATAAGTAAAATGCATGTGGGTAGACTTATGGAGCTTGATTCTCTTGGACTGTGTAGGCTTGCCTTTTTGTTTGGCCTTTTTTTTTGGTTTTGCTTCAAGATGAACAAGGGTGGGATGTTCCAATTTAGTTTTCTGACTTGGGTTATCTTTAACCTAAATAGGTCAAATCCTGCTGAAGGTTAGGTATCGGTGATGTCACTCTTGCCTCTCGGTCAGAAGGTTGTGGTGTCAAGCCCCACTGCAGAGACTTGGGCACGTAATCTAGGCTGATACTTCAGCGTAGTGCTGAGCGAGTGCTGTGTTAGTCTGGGCAGTCTTTCAGATGAGATGCTGAACTGAGGCTCTGTTTGCCCTTTCAGATGAGTGCAAAAGATTACATTGTGCTATTCAAAGGGCATGCGAGTTCTTTATTTGCCCTGGTCAACATTTATCCCTCAACCAACATCATTTAAAAAAAAAAAGCGCAGATCATCTGGCCATGTATCTCAATACTGTTTCTGGGACCTTGCTGTGTGGAAATTAGCAGCTGCATTTGAATACATTGAAGCTGTGACTATCAAAAGTAATTTATTGGCGGTGAAGTATTTTAGGATATCTGAGGTCATGAAAGGCACTTTATAAATGCTGGTTCTATGTTAAAGGTGCTGTATAAATGCAAGTTGTTTATTTCTACCAGAAACAAGGTTTCTGGCAGTTGGGTGTGCTTGTCTGCAGTTGGCACTGTCACCATTGCGTAGGCTAATCTAACCTGGGGATTGTTTTCCCAGATTGTGTGCAGTGTGCCCCATTATTTACTCTCCAGGCTGTACCTCAAAATGTGACTGTACATTGAAGAGGTTTGTTCTGTGATGCATGATTTTTTGGATTAGATGTTCTGTGATGCATGGCTTTTGTAATATCTGCAAAAGTTCCTGAATCATGAACTGACCATCAGCACAGACAAAATGTTTGTAGCCACTTTATCAGCCTTTTCCACATTGGTGGATTGGGGTCCATTCCCTGATATCCTGTCTCGTGAAAGGGCTTGGCATATCAAATCCCACTGAAACCTCTTGACTGAATTTGTTTCTGTATGGTGCTGAATAATATCGTGCTGCCTTTTTGGAGCAGAATAAACCTTGAGCTGTGGCATGGCAGACAGGTTTGACGTACGGAAAATTGTATTTTAGTTTAAGAATGTCCCAACACATGGTCTGCAGGCCAGATCTGTGCCCGTAACTTTCTTATGTTAGCGTCAGCTGCTTGAGTTTTCTCGACCTGGAGGGTTGGAATAGATTACTCACTCCATGGTAGATTTAGTCTGCCTAAGGCAACCTTTTTCCATCAATTGTGGAGCAACCTTTACTAATTCTCTGAACTCAGAAAATTGGATAAACTAGGGAAGCTCTATTCATAATTGCTGCAGAAATACTGTTCTCCGATTGGTGGGTTCAGATGCCTAGTCTTCGCAGGGACAGGAATTTTAAAGAGCTATGGTTGAGCAGAAAACACTCAAAGGTGAAAGGAAATTCAGTGGCTTCTTGGATGGGGTAAAAGGAGCTTGTGCGCTGTGTTGTAAAGCAGTAAAGTGTTTTTTATGTTAATGAACTTGATTTGCCTTATTGTATTATGTCAGTGCTGATCTGTCTTATTTACCAGATTACAAACACAGGTCATCGTTGTGAAGCTGTTCTCACGAGTGAGTCCTATTGAACGATGGGTTCCAATAAGAGGTGAGTATCCTGAATCCATATTCTTGATGGTTTATGGAGGAAATGAAACATTGCAGTGGTGTGGTGGAGGTTGTTCTTGAGGTTTGGGGTGAAAGAACATTGTTGGTGCACAGTTTGAGGCTACGAGCCCTGGGAGTGCTTAATGTTAACACTGGGTGTCAAATGGAGACACACTCCCGATTTCCAGCACACAGATTCTGCACCTTGAAAAGCATGAATTTGATTTTAAAATGGTGTGGAGATGCCGGTGTTGGACTGGGGTGGACAAATGTAAGAAGTCACACAACACCAGGTTATAGTCCAACAGTTTTATTTGAAATCACAAGCTTTCGGAGCGCTGCTCCTTCATCACCTGACGAAGGAGCAGCGCTCCGAAAGCTTGTGATTTCAAATAAAACTGTTGGACTATAACCTGGTGTTGTGTGACTTCTTACATTTGATTTAAAAAATAAGTTTTGTTTTATATAGCCTGATCAGAATCTTCAAACTTTGAGATTTTATGTCATGGTATTGATATCGTGCAGCATTTTGACTGGTGAAGCTGATGTTTGGAAATCCAGGAGCCATAATCTTATTCTGTCTTCCTGGCAGGTGGAGCAAAAAAGAGTCATGAATGTAGCTGCAAGTTTAAACAGTTTTCAAAACAGTTTTTTTTACAAATCACTAGCCATTTTGTGTGGCCATGATGATTGTAACCAACAGATAGCTTAATATTTTTAAAATTGCATTTGCACGCACTTCCTGTCTACAAAACCTTAGTCCCCTGTTGTCATACTTTTGTCATATTTCACCATTATAAATTCCTATGTCTACATTTTATAATGGACATTGCCCATGTAAATGTGTTGTATTTACACACTCCTGCAAGTGGTGGTAGTGTTGTGCCTTTTTTTTTATCTCCCAGCTTCTCGGTCTGTACTGAGAAGCCCCTAAACAACCAACCAACTCTGCTTCCCAAATTCCAGTAAGTTTAGCTACTATTAACTTCTTATTTGTGAATGCATAAGTGGTACATTAAAGATTGGGATAAAGTTCAAAATAAAACCAGAGTAGGGAGATAAATTGTCACAAGTGTCAAGGGGCTTAGGTAGAGATCATGCATGTTTTAGCCATTCCGTAGCCTTGAGGTCAGTATTGTAGAGTTTGATGTGCCCTCCTGGTAGACCAGCATGAAACGAGCAGCAATTCAGTAGATGGGTGGCATCCTCAACTACAGAGGGGTGTTCCTGAGTCCCCAGATTTGGTCATTTGCTGTAACGCTGAGCACCAAACATTTAAAACAATTGGGTTTGCACCGGAGATGGTGTGGCCGTGCGAAACCATGCAGTCTCGTCAGGCTGGTAAGGATGATGGAGTTTCGTAGTGAGCTGTACGTTCCCATTCTGTTTGCCATTTCCCTTAGCAGAGAGGCTAATAACTAGGGGCATAGGTTTAAAGTAATTGGTAGAAGGATTAGAGGAGAGTTGATACAAAGTTTTCACCCAGTAGGTGGTGGGGGTCTGGAACTCACTGCTTGAAAGGGTGGTAGAGGCAGAAATACCTCATCGCATTTTAAAAAGTACTTGGATATGCTGTAACTACAAGGCTATGGACCAAGGACTGGAAGGTGGGTTTAGGCTGAATTGCTCTTTTTCAGCCAGCACATACACAGTGGGCTGAATGGCCTCCTTCTGTGCCGTAAACTTCTATGATAATGAGGCAACATGCATTGTGGAGGTGGTTGGTAGCATAGTCCAGATTCGTCTTCTGCTGATGAGCCGGTGGAGAGCCGTCTCCCATATATCTTGGAAAAGTGGCAGTTGTGGTACCTCCTGGATTTCCTAGAGCTTCTTTGCAGCAATAGGACGCCTGATGTTCGGTGGCCATACATTTGAGAGGACTGGTAGCCATTTGGTGTTTGAGTCACTGTTGTTGTGTGATTTAAGTGTACGTCAGCTAGTTTTGTGTGGGAAAGTTTCACCACGCAGAAGCATAATATTCTCCCAACTGATTAGCACAGCTAACACGAAGCTGCACAATGTTTGTGCAGTAGCTTCCCAAGTTAAATCTGCAAGTTTATTTCGAAGGCCATCTTCTCAGTTACCTTGACATGGCGGTTCTTGCATGCCCTGACTTACTGTGCGCAGCACCAGAGTATACATGTGAAACTGGTATATTAAATCTGTATTTGGCACCTTTTTATTAATTAAAAAAAAACCACCTTCCCATCCTCTTCCAAAGGCGTTAACTCCAGCTTGGGGTACAGTTCCAAGGGCACTCCCGAGTACCTCACCCAGATGGTCATTCTGTAAGTGTCATCCCAAGAGTGGGTTGGAAATTTTTTAGTGGGGACTTTACAGCCTAGCCTGGTGTTTCTTTGTGCACTTTCTAACAGGGCTAACCAGATAGTGAGCAAAAATAATTCGATACTGATCAGGTGCAGAATTCCCTCCCCCTACAAGCCAAGGGCTTTAAGGCCAATTTTAGCACTCCTCCTGGTAACATGGGTAGGATCAACTAACTTGAGAGGCTGGGAAAAGAACCTTGGACCTCTGATTTGTATAGCTCCGCTACATATGAGCTTTACAAATTATACTTTGTATGCATAATTTTTTTAATATACCATTGTAACTTTCCTTTTGCTTGTTTTTCTTCTGCCTAATTGTTCCTATGTGTCCAGTTGTTGCAGAGTTTGCAGTGGATTTCCATTATGTGTACGCACGTGCTTTTCTCTCATAGCGTTCTCTGTCTCTGCAGAGTAAGTAGAACTGAACGCAATGGCAGATATGGATCCGATCAGATCAAAGACCGAGTTGATCGGAGAGACCGGAGCTCGAGGGGCACCGATCGGGACTATGATCACCGAGGTTCTAGTGATGATCGCCGTAATCGTCGACATCAAGACCACCGGAACTCTGAGAATTCTGAAGCTGGTGTAAGTGAAAATTTATTGGAATTTGACACTTTGTGACTGATGTATCTGTTCAGAGAAAATGATGGCAGGGTCGTTGTACAGCACAGTACAGGAAACTTTTTTTATCCCGGACCGGCGTGGTGCCGGTTTATCAAAAAGTCCGGATTACAGAGAGGTATAGTAAAAGGTACGAGAGCCCCGTACACGGCCACAGATCCAGGTGTCCCTGTTGCATGGCAACAGGTGCAGGAACCCCAGCCACAGATCCAGGGCCTAGAAATTGAGTTGACGCCGCGCCAGGGCTTTAGCGGCAGAAATTTAGCGCCGGCGCTAATTCCCTTGCGCGCGCCAAAAATTCAGTAGCGCCGCGCCCAGACGGCTACCGGCGCTACTGGCGGGCGTGAGTGCCTCCCAATGGGCGCTGAGTGCCGCATTGCGGCGCTAATCCGGCGCTGTGGCACCCGGTGCGGCAGGCTGGGGAAGTGCAGGCCTCCTCCTCCCGTTAAGGAGGCGCTGCCTTCACCCGATCGCTGGCCGTTTGATTTTTTCAAAAATGAGCCCGGCACCTCTGACAAGTGCCGGGCTTGCAGGCCAGACGCATCTGTTCCGCGGCGGGGGGGTGGAGGAGTCCGGGGAGGGAGGTGCGGGCAGGCGGCCGGTGGGAAAGCGGCCGGCCGCCGCGCGACCTTAATGCGCCGGCGCTAACTTGTGTAAGACTCGGTTGCCAGAGTCTTAGTTGCGGCTGCCACGGGCGAGGCGGCCGCAACTGAATTTCGGCGTTCGGGCGCGTTGCCACGGCAACCGGGACGCTGCGCACACCGATGACGTCATCGGTGCCGGCGCAGCGCAACCGGCTAACGCCGATGGCAGTGCCGAAGTGAATTTCAGAAACGGCTATCATTGCGGCGCTAGGCCCTCTAGCGCCGCAAAATGGGCGCTAACCCTACTGAATTTTCAGCCGCGGGTGTCCCTGTTGCATAGCAACAGGTGCAGGAACCCCGGTTACATGGCCACAGATCCAGGAACGGCCACTAATATGAAGTAAAACTTACCTGAACCTACTCCTGAATTTTGCCGGTTAACGGAGATTTCCGGTTATTTAGGTGCCGGTAAATCGAGAGTTTCCTGTACTTGATCAATTAGATTTTATTTGTGCTTTCTAAAAAATTCTTTAAACGTATGCATTCTTGTATAGTAGATTCATCAGGTGGGAGCACCTTGCTTAGAGCTACTTCACTAACAAATTGAGTATAGCATTCTCTTTGACTGATATGTTTGAGCTCCAGATACTTAGTTTGCACTTAATTGTAAATGACAACAGGCAGAGAAGTAATTGGTGTTAAAGGTGTTCCACTTTAACTGCTGAGTTACCACATAGTTTGTTTGGTTTGACTTTCCTCTATTTAATGTTACTTTTGTTGAACTAAGGTCCACACCCTCCTTGAATTTTAATGGTCTCTTTCCCTGCAAGATGAGGTACCTGATAATGCATCCACAAACCCACGCAAAAAGCGCACAGCTAAACAAAGATCGGAATATCAAAACATTGGGCCATATTCAAAAGTGTGAAATTTAATAGACGATCAAGTGCATATGTAGCCGCTATCCATCTAATAAAGTGGGCACTTTGCATGATTTGTTACATAGGAACAGGAGTAGGCCATTCAGCCCCTTAGCTCTGTTCCGCCATTCAGTTAGATCATGGCTGATCTGTACATCGACTCCTTTTCTCCATATCCCTTCATTCCCTCACCTAACAAAAATCTATCTTGAAAATTTTAATTGATCCCGCATCCACAGCCTTTTGGCGAAGAGAGTTCCATATTTCCACTACCCTTTGTGTGAAAAGGTGCCTCTTGACTTCACAACTAAATGGCCTGACTCTAATTTTCATGCCCCCTTTGTCTGGATTTCTTCGCCATAGGTAATAGTTTCTCTGTATTTATCCAATTGAATCTCTTTTATCATTTTAAGACTTCAATTAGATCATCCCCACAAAGATCTAAACTCAAGGGAATACAAGCCAAGCTTATGCAGCATGTGCTCATATTTAACTCCTTAAGCCCTGGTATAATTCTGATAAAAGAGGTGAGGTGAGAGTGACTGCCCTTGACATCAAGGCAGCATTTGACCGAGTCTGGCATCAAGGAGCCCTAGTAAAACTGAAGTCAATGGGAATCGGGGGGGGGGGGAACGCTCCACTGGCTGGAGTCATACCTAGCACAAAGGAAGATGGTTGTGGTGGTTGAAGGTCAATCATCACAGCCCCAGGACATCGCTGCAGGAGTTCCTCAGGGCAGTGTCCTAGGCCCAACCATCTTCAGCTGCTTCATCAATGACCTTCCCTCCAAAATAAGGTCAGAAATGGGGATGTTCGCTGATGACTGCACAGTGTTCAGTGCCATTCACAACTCCTCAGATAATGAAGCAGTCCATGCCTGCATGCAACAAGACCTGGATGACGTTCAGGCTTGGGCTGATAAGTGGCAGGCAACATTCGCGCCACAGAAGTGCCAGACAATGACTATCTCCAACAAGCGAGAGTCTAACCACCTCCCCTTGACATTCAACGGCATTACCATCACTGAATTCCCCACTATCAACATCCTGGGGGGTCACCATTAACCAGAAACTTAACTGGACCAGCCACATAAATATTGTGGCTAGGTATTCTGTGGCGAGTGTCTCACCTCCTGACTCCCCAAAACCTTTCCACCATCTACAAGGCACAAGTAAGGAGTGTGATGGAATACTCTCCACTTGCCTGGATGAGTGCAGCTTCAACAACACTCAAGTAGCTCGACACCATCCAGGACAAAGCAGCCCGCTTGATTGGCACTCCATCCACCACCTTAAACATTCACAATATCTGCACTGTACTCCACCCAAGGCAAAGATACCTTTCCTGAGATGTCAAAATCTGAATGCATTAATCACTATAGGGTTTGACCAAGGCTTTGTACAACTGAAGTATCAGTTCCTCATTTTTGTATTCCAAACCCTTTGAGATAAAGGCCAACATTCCATTAGTGTTTTTGTATTTTTTTTATTCGTTCCTGGGATGTGGGCGTTGCTGGCAAGTCCAGCACTATTGCCCGTCCCTAATTGCCCTTGAGAAGGTGGTGGTGAGCCACCTTCTTAAACTGCTGCAGTCCTTGTGGTGAAGGTACTCCCACAGTGCTGTTAGGGCGGGAGTTCCAGGATTTTGACCCAGCGACGATGAAGGAAGGACGATATATTTCCGTGTCAGGATGGTACGTACCTTGCAGGTGCTGGTGTTCCCATGTGCCTGCTGCCCTTGTCCTTCTAGGTGGTTGAGGTCGTGGGTTTGGGAGGTGCTGCCAAAGCAGCCTTGGCGAGTTGCTGCAGTGCATCTTGTAGAGGGTACACACTGCAGCCACGGTACGCCGGTGGTGGAGGGAGTGAATGTTTAAGGTGGTGGATGGGGTGCCAATCAAGCGGGCTGCTTTGTCCTGGATGCTGTCGAGCTTCTTGAGTGTTGTTGGAGCTGCACTCATCCAGGCAAGTGGAGAGTATTCCATCACACTCCCGACTTGTGCCTTGTAGAAGGTGGAAAGGCTTTGGAGAGTCAGGAGGTGAGACACTCACCGCAGAATACCCAGCCTCTGACCTGCTCTTGTAGCCACAGTATTTATGTGGCTGGTCCAGTTCAGTTTCTGGTCAATGATGACCCAAACCCAGGATATTGAAGGTGGGGGATTTGGCGATGGTGATGCTGTTGAATATCATGAGGCGGTGGTTAGACTCGCTTGTTGGCGATAGTCATTGCCTGGCACTTTTGTGGCCCGAATGTTGCTTGCCACTTATCAGCCCACACCTGAATGTCATCCAGGTCTTGCTGCACTCGGGCATGGACTGCTTCATTATCTGAGGAGTTGCTAATGGAACTTAACATTTACTTTTTTTCAAATCAAATCAAATCAACTTTTATTGTCATTGTTAGTGCACAAGTGCAGTACAACGAAATGTAGGCTTGCGGCTCCCGAGAGTGTACAATTTGGATTAGGACACTTAAACATTTCAACATACATTTGTACATATATATTAGCATAAATATGACCAGAATAAAGTGCATCGGCAGATGTGCAGGCTTTAGTGTTTATTTGTGGAGTTCAGTAGGATGACAGCCCTGGGAAAGAAGCTGTTCCTAAATCTGGTCGTACGGGTGCGAATGCATCTGTAGCGTCTTCCAGATGGTAGGAGGGCGAACAGACTGTGGCTGGGGTGCCTGTGCACTAGTTTTTAGTGATCTGTGCACATGACCACTCAAATTACTTTGCTCCTCCACAGCTCCTAGTCTCCCACCATTAAGAAAATATTCTGATTTGTCTTTCTCTGATCCAAAGTGGATGACCTCACACTTCCCCATATTAAAGTCCATCTGCCATAGTTTTGCCCCCTCGCTTAGTCTGTCTATGTCCCTTTGTAACTTCCTCTTCCCATCTACACAACTTACTGCACCTCCTAACTTCATAGAAACATAGAAGATAGGAGCAGGAGTAGGCCATTCGGCCCCTCGAGCCTGCTCCGCCATTCAATGAGATCATGGCTGATCATCCAAATTCAGTACCCTGTCCCTGCCTTCTCCCCATATCCCTTGATCCCTTTAGCCTTAAGAAATATATCTAACTCATTCTTGAATATATTTAATGAATTGGCCTCCACTGCCTTCTGTGGTAGAGAATTCCACAGGTTCACCACTCTCTGGGTGAAGAAATTCCTCCTCATCTCTGTCCTAAATGGCTTACCCCTTATCCTTAGACTGTGACACCTGGTTCTGGACTCCCCCGCCATCGGGAACATCCTTCCTGCATCTAGTCTGTCTAGCCCTGTTAGAATTTTATACGTTTCAATGAGATTCCCCTCTCATTCTTCTAAACTCCAGCGAGTAAAAGCCCAATCGACCCAATCTCTCCCCATACGTCATTCCTGCCATCCCAGGTATCGGTCTGGTGAATCTTTGCTGCACTCCCTCCATGGCAAGAACATCCTTCCTCAGATAACTTCATCTGCATCGAAGTCATTAATACATGGTGACAAGCTGAGGCTCCAATACGGATTCCTAGGGAACACTACTTGTCACATCCTGCCGATCAAATTGTTCCCTTTGCCCCTACCTGCCAACCAACTACCAACACATATCACGAGATAACAACAGAAATTGCTGCAAACACTCAGATCAGGCAGCATCCGTGGAGAGAGAATCAGAGTCAACATTTTAGGTCTGGGACCCTTCGTCAACACATAGCACGAGGTTACCTCCAATTCTGTGCACTTCCATTTTTGCCATTAATCTTGTGTGGAACCGTATTAAATGCCTTCCAGCAGTCCATATAGACAGCATCCATAGACACTCCCCTGGCCATCATGCTAGTGACCCCACAAAAAAAAACTAGATTAATCAGACATAACCAACCAATCACAAATCCAGAAAATGCTGGAAACACTCAGCAGGTCAGGCAGCATCTGTGGAGAAAGAATTAACGTTTCAAGTAGACGACCTTTCGTCAGAACTGGAGCTATATATAGAGATATAGCAGGTTGTAGGCAAGTGCAGGGAAATGGGGGAGGGGAGGAAAGAACAAAAGGGAAGGGCCTGTGATGGGTTGGAGGGCAAGAGTGATTAAATGACAAAAGGGGTGAAGGTGCAAGGCAAAAGGGGGTGCTACTTTTAATCTGGTGGACATGAGTGTGTTAAAAGACCCATTGAAAGAAACCAAATCAAGCACAACTAAAGTCAGCCATGTAATCTGTCGACTACTGTGTTGGACACTGAGCCTAACTTAATTTTCTCCTCCTGTCATCCATCTGTCTTGGTATCTGCAATTCGAGTGTCTTGAATTGGAATTCATTCAAATTAATAAGGGTCTGTGATTTCATAACCTCGCCTCAGCTGTGTGCTTCTCCACAGATAGGAAAGGAGAATCTGCAAGCAATATTCCGTTTAAGCTGCGTGGCCACGCAGCTCCCGCACAGCCGGCTCACCGGCTTTTAAATAGGAAAACCCGCGCATGCGTGGTATTTTGAATGGGGCACGCCAACCCTTAAAGGGGCTGCGCACCTAAAAAAAAATTACGGGGTACATTGTCTACAAGGTCCATTTTTGCCCCTTTCCTATCATTTGGCTGATCAAATCTGTGTTCTCTTACTTGGTACTATGCACTTGTACCCCCAATGTGCCTTGCCAATCTCTCACTTGTCAGAATTTTTAAAACCTTTGCTCTGAGGTTTTCTTCAGCTTTGTTATGCTCATGTTCTTGGTTCAAATTTTCCTTTTAGAGACATCAGGAGAGAAGAAACAGTGACCGGTCAGATGGCGGTTACCATTCAGATGGCGACTACAAGGATCCAGACCGGAATGACCTGAACAATGAAAAAGAAAGCAAAACTATTATGTTACGAGGGCTTCCCTCGTCCACGACAGAGGATGATGTAGGTCTTTTTCCTCCTCCAGTGTTCGTACTGTAGTTACGATAGTGATGATTCGCCCTAGAAACAAAAGGAGGCAGAAAAAGTAGAAATGATAGTTTGGTAGGAGAATGAAAAAATTACAAGTAATAGTTTTCTAGGAGGAAGGAGTGAAAGTGTGTTAGCTTTTCTTTTCAACTATGTTGCTTTAGTAAAAGACCTTGCATGGCTTTTTGTCATATTTTGTGTTTTTGAAGGCATGGTAGCATTTCTCCTCTTAATGTGAGCTGCGTTTAGAATGTATACTGTGCGGCAGAGAATATTCTGTTTCAGAGCCAGTATCAGATATTCAGAAGTGAGTGACGCCAGTCAGCCCGACACTGTCTTCATTCAAAGGCCATACACGAGCACTTTTCAGCCGGCGTCACCAGTAAAGTGATCCCTGGCTTTTTTTTCCCCTCTTGCAGTTTTGTTGCTTTTGTTAAACTCGTGTTTCCCAACTCCCTGCTGCCCCGGTACGAGAGAAAGTGACGTGCTTACTGCAACATGTTGGCTGCATAAAAAAAAATTTAAATTGTGATATTGTCTATTTTCTCCCAAGAATTCTGAACTGTGAACTTGCTATTGTGTTGGGAAGTCCTTGGCAATTGGCTGTTTTTGGGATTCCAGGGTGGCTTCTGGAAAATGGGGATGCATGTGGAGATGGGAGCTCTGTTCTGCAACGACAAGTTCATTAGATAACATTTGATCACAGTGCACTGATTTAAATTGGAAAGTGTAGTGCCATGGAGTTCCAGTAGGTAGCACTGCGATTTTTTTGTTGTTGAAGTTAACGCATGCTAACCAGGAGTCCTGGCAAACAAATGTAGGTCCCTTACAGTCAGAAACGGGAGAATTTATAATGGGGAACAAGGAAACGGCTGAGCAATTAAACACATACTTTGGTTCTGTCTTCACGGAAGAGGACACAAATAACTTCCCAGAAATGCTAGGGAACCAAGGGTCTAGTGAGAAGGAGGAATTAAAGGAAATTAGTATTAGTATAAAAAAAAAATAGAGCTTGAGAAATTAATGAGACTGAAAGCTGATAAATCCCCAGGGCCTGATAATCTGCATCCCAGAGCACTAAAAGAGGAAATAGTGGATGCATTGGTTGTCATCTTCCATAATCTATAGATTATGGAACAGTTCCTGCAGATTGGAGGGTGGCAAATGTAACCCCACTATTTAAAAAAGGAGGGAGAGAGAAAATGGGGAACCGGTTAGCCTAACATCTGTAGTAGGGAAAATGCTAGAGTATTATAAAGGATGTGATAACAGGACACTTAGAAAATATCAATGCGATTAGACAAAGTCAACAGGGATTTATGAAAGGGAAATAGTGTTTGACAAACCTACTGGAGTTTTTTGAGGATGTAACTGGTGGAATAGATAAGGGAGAACCAGTGGATGTGGTGTATTTGGATTTTCGGAAGGCTTTTGATAAAGTTCCACATAAGAGGTTAGTGTGCAAAATTAAAGCACATGGGATTGGGGGTAATATACTGGCATGGATTGAAAATTGGTCAGACAGGAAACGAGTAGGAATAAATGGGTCTTTTTCAGGGTGGCAGGCGGTGACTAGTTGGGTACCGCAGGGATCAGTGCTTGGGCCCCAGCTATTCACAATATATATCAATAATTTGAATGAGGGAACCAAATGTAATATTTCCAAGTTTGCTGACGAGACAAAACTAGGTGGGGTTGTGAGGAGGACGCAAAGAGGCTTCAAGGCGATTTAGACAAGTTGAGTGAGTGGGCAAATACTTGGCAGATGCAGCATAACATGGATAAATGTGAAGTTATCCACTTCAGTAGGAAAAACAGAAAGGTAGAGTATTCTTTAAATGGTGATAGATTGGGAAATGCTGATGTACAAAGGGACCTTGGTACACCAGTCACTGAAAGCAAACATGCAGGTGCAGCAAGCAGTTAGGAAGGCAAATGGTATGCTGGCCTTCATTGCAAGAGGATTTGAGTACAGGAGCAAGGATGTCTTACTACAGTTGTACAGGGCCTTGGTGAGACCACACCTGCAGTACTGTGCAGTTTTGGTCTCCTTACCTAAGAAAGGATATACTTGCCATAGAGGGAGTGCAGCGAAGGTTCACCAGACTGATTCCTGGGATGGCAGGACTGTTGTATGAGGAGAGATTGGGTCGACTAGGCCTGTATTTAGAAGAATGAGGGAAGTCACACAACACCAGGTTATAGTCCAACAGCTTTATTTGAAATCACAAGCTTTTGGAGAGCTGCTCCTTCGTCAGGCGAAGTGGAGAGAAGCATACAGGCACAGCATATATAGCCGGCGAAAACTGCCAGATAATTACGGGTAATCTTTCTAACTGCCCTTTATCACACCTCGGCAGAGAGATAATTACAGCAATCAAAGGTGTGAATGGTGTCCAAACAGATCAGTCAGGGAAACATTACATCAAAGAACAATGAGGTGGGGTCACAAGGGGTCAAATGTTGCAGATGCTGGGGTCTGTATGAAAAACAGGAAAAAAAACCCAAAAAACTTTGCTGGCAATCACAGCAGGTCCGGCCGCATCTGTGCAGAGAGAACAAGCCAACGACGACTCGAGTCTGGATGACTCTACGTCAGGTGGGGTTACATGTAGCGTGACGTGAACCCAAGATCCCGGTTGAGGCCGTCCTCATGAGTGCGGAACTTGGCTATCAGTTTCTGCTCGACGATTTTGCGTTGTCGTGTGTCTCGAAGGCTGTCTTGGAGAATGCTTACCCGAAGATCGGGGGCTGAATGTCCTTGACTGCTGAAGTGTTCCCTGACTGGGAGGGAACACTCCTCCTGGCGATTGTTGTGCAGTGTCCGTTCATCCGTTGTCGCAGTGTCTGCATGGTCTCGCCGATGTACCATGCTCCGGGGCATCCTTTCCTGCAACGTGTGAGGTAGACAACGTTGGCCGAGTCACATGAGTATGTACCATGTACCTGGTGGGTGGTGTCCTCACGTGTGATGATGGTATCTGTGTTGATGATCTGGCATGTCTTGCAGAGGTTGCCGTGGCAGGGTTGTGTGGTGGCGTGGTCGCTGTTCTCCTGAAAGCTGGGTAATTTGCTGCGAACGATGGTCTGTTTGAGGTTAGGTGGCTGTTTGAAGGCGAGTAGTGGAGGCGTGGGGATGGCCTTAGTGAGGTGTTCGTCGTCGTCGTCTGACACGTTGAAGGCTGCGGAGAACATGGCGTAGTTTCTCCGCTCCGGGGAAATACTGGACGACGAAGGGCACTCTTGGTTGTGTCCCGTGTTTGTCTTCTGAGGAGGTCTATGCGATTATTCGCTGTGGCCCGTCGGAACTGTCGATCGACGAGTCGCGCGTCATATCCCGTTCTTACGAGGGCGTCTTTCAGCGTCTGTAGGTGTCCATTGCGTTCCTCCTCGTCTCAGCAGATCCTGTGTATTCGCAGGGCTTGTCCATAGGGGATGGCTTCTTTAACGTGGTTAGGGTGGAAGCTGGAGAAGTGGAGCATCGTGAGGTTGTCCGTGGGCTTGCGGTAGAGTGAAGTGCTGAGGTGTCCGTCTTTGATGGAGATTCGTGTGTCCGTGGAGATTTCTGTTTCTATTTATTCCTCAACCAATACCACTAAATACAGATTATCTTATTGATGTTTGTGGGAAGTACTTTATTGGCAGTGAAGTATTTTAGGATGTTCCACGGTCATTAAAGGCCTATATAAATGCAAATGTGTCTTTATTTAATGGCACTGTAGCTGTTTGTGAATCATAGCATGTTACAGCACAGAAAAGTTTGATCTAGTGTTCAGTTATCTACTCAACACGAGTATCAAAGCATTGTAGATCTGAGTTCTGAAGACTGGGAACTGAAGTGTCAGTAACAGACTCAGTAATTATTATTTTGGTGTGTAAAAATGTTATTTAGGTTCATGGGTTTTGTTTGTGTTAGTATCAGTTATGATTTTAGAAAACAATTTACATAGAAACATAGAAGATAGGAGCAGGAGTAGGCCATTCGGCCCCTCGAGCCTGCTCCGCCATTCAATGCGATCATGGCTGATCATCCAAGTTCAGTACCCGGTACCTGCTTTCTCCCCATACCCCTTGATCCCTTTAGCCTTAAGAAACATATCCAACTCCTTCTTGAATATATTTAATGAATTGGCCTCTACTGCCTCCTTGGTAGAGAATTCCACAGGTTCATCACTCTCTGGGTGAAGAAATTCCTCCTCATTTCTGTCCTAAAAGGCCTACCCCTTATCCTTAGACTGTGACTCCTGGTTCTGGACTCCCCGACCATCGGGAACATCCTTCCTGCATCTAGTCTGTCCAGTTCTGTCAGAATTTTATAAGTTTCAATGAGATCCCCCCTCATTCTTCTAAACTCCAGCGAGTACAAGCCCAGTCGACCCAATCTCTCCTCATACGTCACTCCTGCCATCCCAGGTATCAGTGTGGTGAATCTTCGCTGAACTCCTTCCATGGCAAGAATATCCTTCCTCAGATAAGGCGACCAAAACTGCACACAGTACTCAAGATGTGGTCTCACCAAGGCCCTGTACAACTGTAGCAAGCATTTGGGGAGGAGGTGGAATATTAATTGAGTTGTTAGATGGCAGTGGTTTAATCGTGGCTGAAAAAAGTCACATCGCAAACATCTGATTGTGAAAGTGGGGGAGGGGGTGGGAGGCACAGAAGTGAATTGGGGTTCCAGCTAACACATCCTAGCATGACCAGAAGTGAAAGGTGTTGCTGCAGTCAAGAATACCTCAAATTGCCTCCTCTTGTTTCTGTTGAAGTTTGCTGTGATTAATTGTGGCACAATTGTTTAAGTAAGTTTATAAAGGATAATAGAAGCATCTATCTGTCTATATTGGATTTGTTGCGTTAAACAAAATCTTAAACTATTTTTGCCTTTGTTTTTAAAAAATAAAATTCCAGTCCTGCTTTTTGCGTTTTTATTTTTTCCATGTGGAGAGCAGCCTGGTGCCTTTTTTGTGTTGACGGTGAACCCGAACAATAGGAGCAAAGCTGTATTCTACTATTCCTCGGCGCAGTGTGTTGGAACGCTGATATTCTATCTTTCTCACATTCCGTGCAGATAGAACCGCCGATCCACGTTTAGTGTTTTTGAGCAGTTCAGTTCATGCGTTTGATCCGGATTGAATTGTGATCGAGTGTTTTGAGTTGGCTTAGTAAATACTATTTTCTTTCTAGATTCGAACTGTTTTAGAGCCTTATGATGGAGTTCAGCCAAGAGATGTGCGACTAATGAGGAGCAAAATGTCAGGTGAGATTTCTGTTCCTGCTCCAGGTTTCTCCCCATCCTCCCTCCCTCCGCCACCCCCCCCCCCCCCCCCCCCCCAAACAAAAAAAAACCACATTTGGTTTACCCAGTAGCTGAGAGTTCAGCATTAGAACACAAGAATTTGCCATGGCTGAGGAACGTGAAAAGTATCATTGAATTGTTGAAAGCAAGATGTAACTTCTCTCTTAATTATGCAGTGGCAACAGTAGTCACTGTAACTTTTTCCTTTTGTAAGTTACAGACAAAGGGTTATAGCCCAGGATTTAAGAGGTCCCATCATTTAAGGGCTGGGGTCAGGAATGTTGCTTTGCCTTTCCCAAAATATCAGTTCCCATTTTTTTCTTTCTGGTATTTTTATTTTTCTGTCTTTCTCCTTCCCTTTTCTTCAATATTATCTCCACTGCACTCCCTTCATGTGTTCTGCACAGGGGTGGTGGTGGTAACAGCAGAAAATGTAATCCCAGTGAAAACTGGGTTGCAGGTGGGTACCACATATGGAATCTGTTGTTTGAGGTCAATTTGTCATGGCCTGCATGAAAGATGCCTTTTTCCTCTCTCCCATGCAACTTTAAAAAAAAATCTTTTTGTAGAAGTATTGTTATCCCTAGATATTGACATTTTGCACTGTTCAATTCCTTGCCATGGCAAAGAAAAGGAAAAATGAGATCACACAGAGAAACACTGCTTCACAAAATTGTAAATGGAGACGCTTTGAAGCAGGAGGGTGACTTGAGAGATTCATCTGAGAATGGCTGCTTTAAAACCCATTGACTAACACAATCCCGTCTATATCTGAATGCTGTCTCTAGGTCAAAGCCGTGGCTTCGCCTTCGTGGAGTTTAATCACTTGCAGGACGCAACAAGATGGATGGAAGCCAATCAGGTTGCTTCATCACAAGTCTAGATTTCTTGGAGGAAAAAAATAAAAAGGATCAAATTGTCTGTATTGAAAACTGATGTAATGAGACACAAGGGCCTTTTTCCAAAACGAGTGAATTAGTTTCTGTTTTTCTGTAGAATTCTGTATAAATTGCAAACTCCGTAGGACTGATTGCAAGTACAACCTTTTTATAAATAAGTATAAACCACAGCTGGCGCAATGATTCAGGTTACATAAGGCAGCAAAGACAATGGTGAAAATAAGGGGATAGGGCAGAAACTACACCTACATTTATAGTTGGCCTTTAGTGGATGCTACAAAGCTATTTTGTTCACACTGAAGAAACTGTTAATTTGGTTCAGTGAGACCTTTTTTGAATGGCCCTAACATAACATCCAGTGTAGCATTCATTCAGCCTTCTATTAGCTGAGAACAAGCTAATTTCTCCCCATGACAGGAGCAAAGGCAGCAACGTCAGATATCGGACTGCAGCAGATCAAGAAGGCGGCTCACCACCACCTTCTCGAGGGCAATTAGGGAAGGGCAATAAATGCTGGCCTTGCCAGCAATGCCCACATCCCAGGAACAAATTTTTAAAAAAATGAAACTTTGCTTAGTGGTATGTAGGTGAGTTAAGTTGAGCACAGTAAAGGCGGTGTGATGCATATGAGAGTAGCAATGATAATTGTGTATTGCCCTTAACTTTACATACTGTTTCCCAATCAAGGGATCAGGAAGTCAAGTGACCTGATCCGAGGTGTCTGGTGCTCGAGGCCTATTTACTGAAAGGTATGCTGCAGCAGCAGCACTGATTGACTTACCCTTGAACTTGGACTTAATACAGTTTAGTTTTCCCTGCTTGTTGGCTTGACTGATGATGTAAGCACACTATGAGGAACAGCAAGCACAAACCTGCACCCTGATATGAGGTGTTAGTACACTAATGTAGTATGACACTCCATAACCAAACTGGTCCTAGGTTCTCCCTGGTCAAGGATAAGAAAAGCAAGCTGAAGCGAAACAATTTTTGTTAAAAGCCTAATATGTTACTTTGTATTTAGCCAGTTCTAAATTACTTACTACATTTTGTGCTTGTTATCAGCTATGTGTATTTGTGCTTTATACAGAACAATGACAGTGTGTCAAAGGCATTTTTATTAAAATACAAGTTGAATTTTATGATACACTCAAGGTCACGAGCAGCCTAAAAAAAACATAAATATCAAGCGAGTTGCTGCTGAACATCAGAATGTCAGGAACAAGCTTTGGTAGTAATCGATGAAAAGTGATAAACCTGTAATTCAAAATGAGTGATTTTTAGACTCTCTTTCACCAGTTTCTGTTTCTTTCAACATGCACATCGTACAGGAAACTTTCTGGTATCCGGCACTGACGGGACCGAGCTGGTGCCGTTAGATCAAAACTGCCGTATAAAACAACTCCAATGTTAAAACATAGAGCTTTTCAGCTCTGTGTGAATCAACAAACCCTGTTGCTTAGCAACAGCTTCAAAACAGTCGGCTGCAGCTGCAAGCGTCTCTAGCTGAAGCTGTTGCTTAGCTACAGACCTTGCAGAGCCTGACTGGGGGGAAAAAAAAAGCAACGAGAAGTAAAAAAACTTATAGAAAACGGCTCCTGAATTTTGCCGGTAGATAGAGCTTTCCGGACTTTTAACCTCCGGTTAAACGAAAGTTTCCTGTACCACTGTTTGAGGCAACTGAGCCATCTGCTCCCAGGCCTCACTCACCTGCTTTGAAATCCGCTACTATGATGTGTGTGAGATCAGTTTTGGGATGACTTGAAAATTTTCATTGCTACCTGAATTTGTATTTTAACAAGAATCCTGACGCGACTGGGTAGTATATTTTGTTTTAACACTGTCCTTTCACATCTGTGACTTGGATTTAAATCTGGCCCAGCATTTTTGGGTGAAAGACTCTTCTAAAACAGCTGTAAGAATCTTGCCGTAAGTGTGTTTTGGCAGTCTGAATCCAGTACTAAATGGACGAGTTCCTAACACCAAATTTCCCATAATTTAGGAGTGATTGAGATGGTACAAGGATAGACGTTGTAAGAAATGCCATATTGGTGCAGTAGGAGATACACGATTGGGATTAGGGCACATTATGGGGATGGAGTTTAGAGGTAACTAGCCAGAGTCTAACTGTAATGCTGCGACAGTGGAGGGAGTGTGTGTCCCTCAATATTGATGTGTTAAATTAATAAAAATTTACTTAATTTAAAAAAAAATTGCAATTGTTTGATATGTTACGTCATAGTATGCAGTGTTCTAGGCATAGTATAAACGGTATGTTGTAGTTGTGAGTAAGCTTTATCGAGCAGCTTGGGTTATGGGTAGCCTGAAGACTGATTCCAGAGGGTGCCAACTGTAATAATAACATACTGCTGTCTTTGCATTCTGCGTTGGTACCTGGTGGGTTTTCATTTTATCACCAGACTTTTGACAGCTGCTCTGTCCATGTAGGGTGGTGTTGCTGAAGTGCCAACTGGCTGCTGGCAGGGGTCAGTTTTCAGAGTTTCCCCTGCTTCAAGCACAAAGTGCAACCCCAGTGGAATACATTGATGAGTTGCAGGTTAGAGGAAACCCAAGATCTTCCTAGCCTGGATTGCCATTGAGGGAGGATTGCCATTGAGGGAGTGATATAGGAAGGCGTCCCAGCTCTGCTTCTGCTTGATGATCTTTTGGATGTTGTGCAGCATCTTTGCCAGTTGGGCTGGATCTTTGGGCGTGATCAGAAAATATAAAGCATTGTGCCCTCTCCACCATAGCCTGTTCTTTTATCTCATTGAATTTCCCACAAAATTGAAGCTAGTCACTCCCACTCTTTTACACCAATTCATATACTTTATGGTGTGCGAGAGTGTAGTGCTGGGAGAGGGGTCGACAGCAAAACCAATCTCTTTCACCTGGAGATGGTGCAGTGCACAGAAGTGGAGAATTGAACATTGCCCAATGTAAACATCAAACATACCAAGTTTGGAAATATCCTTTTATGCTATGGAACTGGGTTGAGATAACTTGCCCATTTCATTAAGGCCGTTGCAGCCTGTGGGGGGAGAGAACTTTCATCAGAGGTGAAAAGACAGTGTGTTAACCCACTTTGCCTCCCAGTCTTTTTCATAATTCTTATTAAAAAAATTAGAAATATCAGACCTTCCCTTGAAGATTGAAATCTGTGAGCACACAGGCATATTAGGAATCTCTTCAGAAATTAGGTAGGCAGTGTAGCTTCTCGCACGTCTGATTTGAAAAATAAAAACGTGTCTGGATTTTTTTAAAAATTAGAGTTTTGCTAGGTGTGGCTTGGAGCAGAGATTTGTTATGATATCTCTGCGGAGTAAAACCAAAAATAGAGAGCTGTCTGGTGCTTAAAGTTAGTATTCTGATTCCTACTGTTGACTTGACGCCCTGACATGTTTCAGAAATTATGACATGTTTCCATGGAACTTTAAATCGTAAGGTCCATTGTTCGGCCAACAGAAAAAATTCATAGTTTTGCCGACACTAGTTTTGAAAATATATAGGCATACAAGTTTGAATTGAAATTGGAGAGCATAGGATTTTTGATGGCATGAAATTTAATCAGCAATAGTGCATTTTTCACTTCTGTGTTGCAATAGTTGGCTGGTTTGTGGATAAATATCTTATCCACTAGGTTCCTGGGATACATTATCTGCTAGGATTAGCTCAGCAGTAGCAGCTGATGAGAGTACTTGCTGTTCCTGACTCTGATTAAATGACTTGGACAGATCCTGAAAGTACATTGTAAACTATTGTCTTTCTGTAAGTCCACAGTTCAAAACTTGTGTTTTAATATAAAATTTGTAAACCCTTTGCACATCTAATTAATAATAATTCTATGCTTGTGGTGTTTCTACTCAGTAACATCGGCTTTCAGTAATAGCAACAAACTTTTACTAAATGTAGGGTTTGTTTTCCTTCCGTTGTACTGCCAAGAACAAAACATGCAATGCCACTTTTACTGTGTTCCATATTTGAATTTATAAGCTTCAAAGTACAGGAGACGCCTCAAAAATAAGGGGGTGCATGTTGATTTCTAAAAAGATGCAATAAGGATCGCTAGTAAATAGGATGAAGTACGTGGGCCAGATCCAGGTAGCAACAGATTTGTCACGAGGGATCTTGCAACACCTTCCACATAATGCTGCTTGAGCTTTGTTCAACCAGCCCAATGGGTCGGAAAGATTTTAGATGATGCAGCAGATTCTGCCAAGCTTAGTGGTTGATAGGTTATAAATGGGAAAGAATTACTTTTCATTTCGTTAAAGCAAAGCTGACTTAAAATAAATCTGTCTCTTTAGAATTTTAAAGCATAATTTTAATTTTTTTTTCTGCAAGCATTAACACAATAGAGCTGTCTCACTCCAGACCGCTTGTGATCACGCTCTTCTAGCTGGACCTTTTGTGACTTGGCCTGCTTCCATCTTACTGAAGACTAATAAGGATGGGCTAAGTGTAGGTAACCTAGTGCCCTGAGCTCCCTGTCCCCAGTACATACATAAATGCATATACATACATTCACGCACTAATTTGGGAGAAATAACTCCCCTCCTATACGTGTGCACTGCCATGGGAATATTGACACCTTTTTCTTGAAATGGTACTAAATGATCATTTATTTTTTACAGAAATACCTGACTATACAGGGGAAGTATGTCACCATGCACTACAGCAATCCACGACCAAAGGCTTATGAAGATTGGCTTTGTGGCAAGGTATTTTGATTACACCACCTATATAAGTTTAACTGGGGATCTATATGAATGTCTGTCTTTAAAATGTTGATGGGTTAGCATATGCCATGATTTTTTTTAAGGATGGGTAATGTTAGATCTACAAGATTACTTTTCAAACAATTAGTTATTCAAAAAACATTTTTCGTGAATTACATATCCATGGTGTTGAGTGCTGTCTCTTTACTGCACTAGAACCAATAATACTTTCACAGTGTCTAATCTCAGTAAATGTTTTTAAAGTTTATTTGTAAAGGGAAAACGTGAAGCATTTTATTAATTCCTGACATCGTAAAATAAATTGTCATTGTAAAATATTCACTACATATTTCGTCTTGCATATTGGAGTATAATTCTACACTACTATAATTTTTTTTAACTAGTAACAGTAAAATAGAGACTTCTGGATTCCATGTAAAAGTCAGTTTCTGATATTTTGCTGATATTTATAACATTTTATAAACTTAAATACAGTGCGGCATATATAACTTCAAGAGGCGAGAAAAATGTTTCAAGTGTGGGGCTTCAAAATCTGGTAAGTAGACATCAACTGATATAAACTTCAAGCCTTATCCAGAAGGCTTTCTTTGCAGTGCATTGAATTGCAGTTTGTCATCTGCATGGTTCACCGTTGCCAAGTTCTAGTTTTAATTCCATTTAAAGGAGCTCCGCTTCTAAATTGGAGTTGTCCACGTTGACCTTCTTGATCATCTCCTTTTCATTATTTACATACCATCCTAACGTTATTATACTTATATTTAAGAAGGGTGATAGAACATATCCAGGGAGCTATAGACCAGTCAGCTTAACATCAGTAGTAGGAAAAATAATGGAATCCCTACAAAAGGAGAAAATAGAAAAAATCTAGACAACAAAAATATAATAATGAATAGTCAACATGGATTTCAAAAGGGAAAGTCTTGTTTGACCAACCTCATTGAATTCTTCAAAGAGGTAACAGAGAGAGTAGACTAGGGTAATGTAGTAGAATTAATATATTTAGATTTCTAAAAGGCCTTCGATATGGTACCACATAATAGACTAATGAATAAGGTCAGAGCTTGCCGAGTCAGGACAAGTAGCAGAATGGATAGCTGGCTGGCTTCAAGACCGAAAGCAGAGAGTAGGGGTAAAGGGTAGCTATTCAGAGTGACAAAAGGTAGGAAGTGGGGTCCCACAAGGATCAGTGCTGGGGCCACTGTTGTTCACAATTTATGTCAACGATTTAGACTTTGGAATCAAAAACATAATGTCTAAATTTGCAGACAACACCAAATTAGGAGGGCTAGTCAACACTGAGGAGGACTGCAACAAATTACAAGAAGACATTAATTAACTTACAGAATAGGCATATAATTAGCAAATGAATTCCAACATTGATAAGTGTGAGGTATTACATTTTGGTAAGAACAATAAGGAGGTCACATATTACTTGGAAAATAAGAATCTAAAGGGGGTAGAGGAGCAAAGGGATCTATGAGTGCAAATACACAGAAGTTGCAACGCAGGTCACTAAGGCCATAACAAAAGCAAATCAAGCACTAGGGTTTATTTCTAGAGGGAATGAATTGAAAAATAGAGAACTTATACTAAACCTATATTGAACCTTGGTTAGACCACACTCTGAGTACTGTGTGCAGTTCTGGTCGCCATATTGTAAAAAGGATATAGAGGCACTGGAGAGGGTGCAGAGAAGATTTACAAGGATGATACCAGAAATGTGAGGGTATACCTATCAGGAAAGGATGAACAGGCTGGGTCTCTTTTCTCTTGAAAAGAGAAGGCTGAGGGGTGACCTAATAGAGGTCTTTAAAATTATGAAAGGTTTTGATAGAGTAGATACAGGGAGAATGTTTCCATTTGTGGGGAAGAGCAAAACTAGAGGCCATCAATATAAGATAGTCACCAAGAAATCCAATAGGGAATTCAGGAGAAGCTTCTTTACCCAGAGAGTGGTGAGAATGTGGAACTTGCTATCACAGGGAGTGGTTAAAGCAAATAGTATAAATGCATTTAAGGAGCGGTTAGATTATCATATGAGGGAGAAGGGAATAGAGGGTTACGCTGATAGATGAGGCAAGACTGGAGGCAGCTCGAGTGGAGCATAAACGCCAGCATGGACTGAATTGGCCGAATGGCCTGTTTCTGTGCTGTATATTATGTAATCCCTTGGCAACGTTGGCTAGCTTCCACATGTGCAGATAACACTGAACTCTAATTTCTGGATGGGTTGAAATTTCCTTTGGCCCAACTTCAAAACCAAAGCCACTCTTTACGGCTTCTCCCAGCATCTATATGTTTCTGGCTCTAACTTCTTCCACCAACCTGGTTTCCCCCTCAGGCTACTTCTGGAAGTAGCACAATTTACGCATTCGATCCATTGTCAAAACTGCTTCTTTTAGCTTCTAAAACATTGGATGCTTATACTCCCACGACTCGTCCAGTGCTGCTGAAGCCCTAATCAGCATCTTCATTCCCTTAGAATGAATGCTCTCCTCGTTGACCCTTTTATCCCTACCCTCATGCTTCAGTTAATTTGCGTCTTCTACATAGAAACATAGAAGATAGGAGCAGGAGTAGGCCATTCGGCCCTTCGAGCCTGCTCCGCCATTCAACGAGATCATGGCTGATCATCCAAACCCTAGCACCCGTAACCCCACGTATTTAATTCCCCCTAACACTAAGGGCCAATTTTTATCATGGCCAATCAACCTAACCCGCACATCTTTGGACTGTGGGAGGAAACCGGAGCACCCGGAGGAAACCCACGCAAACACGGGGAGAATGTGCAAACTCCACACACAGTCACCCGAGGCCGGATTTGAACCCGGGTCCCTGGCACTGTGAGGCAACAGTGCTAACCACTATGCCACCGTGCTTCTCCTACACAAAGTCCTGCACATCCAAGTTCCACTGGTTTCCTCTGCCCCAACAGCTGACTTCAACTCCTGATCCTAGTTTTCAAATCTAGGATTGCCCTCATTTCACCTGGTGTGAGCAATAATCATCAACTAATCATTCCTGCAATATTTTTTTTTTTTAAAAGCTGAATGTGAGCAGGCTGATTGAATTTGCATACATTCTCACCTGAGCTCTGATCTTATTTTCCCAGACAGTTTATAAGTAACGGAGCTTATGCCGTGGAAGCCTCACTCCAGCTGATGCTGGGGGAGTCGACACTGGCTTAGTTTAGGGAAGTAACCCAGCTATATTAAAGGGCAGTTTCAATGTGAAGTATTTCATTTGTTGTATCAGTTATTTTAATAAAACTTCATGAAGGATTGCATTTGACACTGTAGAGTTACTCGGCTAATATCAGTGGTGGGCACTGCTGACTAGAAATTTGTGTGTATGTGGAGAAAATCAACAATTTTGTTCCATAAAACATTGACAATACCTTTTGTACTGTTGAATGATTTCCAGTTTATAAAAAAAAATCACCAGTCTCTTCATTTTGTGATGGAACTTAGTACCTATTTTTCTTTTGCTCAGAGTCAGAACAGGATCAGCACCCTGCATCAGCAGAAATTCAACAGTCGCTTGATTACTATAGTGATAGTAAGTTAAAATGTTTTTCTTTGCATTTCCACTCTGTTTACTTACTGTGGTCTTATCAACATTTCTATGTTCCACTACAATGTGTTTTCTGATGTATATTAGCTGCAGAATTCCTTGGTAATCATTGCAAATTGCTCTTTCAATAATTTTCCAGTACTGTCATAATTAATCTTGCACTGTGCATTAATGTCAGTGAGAAGTTCACTATATATTTTAAAGTCTTAGAATGATTTTCAACCACCTTTAAATCATAGAGATTTCTTGAAGTTTTTTCTCTGCTGTAATTGCAGCCTGCATTCAGTCCCACTTCTTCATTATCCATCGTGCAATACCTTTTGTATTGCATCCAGTTTAGGATGAGCTGTAATGGTGGGAAGACTAAAGCCGCTGGCCGAGAAATTCATTGGCACCGTGGTTATTTTTATTGCGCAAAATGGGCACTTAAGTACCCACTATGATGGGCGGCGCCTCAGCACTTACATGGCTCTTTGTGAGAATGGAGTGGAGGAGTGATGTGACATTTTGGAAGCCCCTCTCGAAACTGTCCTAACTCGCAAGAAGGCCAGTCCCACCCATCACCATTGAGCTCATTGACCTACAGTGGCGCCCTGTCCAACAACGCCTTGAATTTAAAATTCTCATCCTTGTGTTCAAATCCCTTCATGACCTCACTCCTCCCTATCTTTTTAACCTTCTCCAGCCCTACCTCCAAGAACTCTGCATTCCTGCAATTCTGGCCATTTGTGCATCCAAGATTTCCTTCGCCCTACCATTGGTGGCCGTGCTTTCAACTGTCTAGGCTCTAAGCTCTGGAATTCCTTCCCTAATACTCTCAGCCCCTCTCTCTTCTTTAATCACCTGCAACGGCTTCTCTTCCCGCTCCCGCATCGTTACCTCTAGTGTCCCTCAAGGATCTATCCTTGGCCCCCTCCTATTTCCCATCTACATGTTGCCCCTTGGTGACATCATCCGAAAACACAGCGTCAGTTTCCACATGTACGCTGATGACACCCAGTTCTACTCACCACCACTTCTCTCGACCTCTCCACGGTGTCTAAATTGTCAGACTGCTTGTCCGACATACAGTTCTGGCTGAGCAAAAATTTTCTCCAATTAAATATTGGGAAGACCGAAGCCATTGTTTTCAGTCCCCGCCACAAACTCTGTTCCCTAGCCACTGACTCCATCCCTCTCCCTAACATCTGTCTGAGGCTGAACCACACTGTTCACAACCTTGGTGTCATATATGACCCTGAAATGAGCTTCCGACCACACATCCGCAGCAGAACAAAGACCGCCTACTTCCACCTCAGTAACATCGCCCGTCTCTGTCCTCGCCTCAGCTCATCCACTGCAGAAACCCTCATCCATGCCTTTGTTACCTCTAGACTTGACTATTCCAATGCACTCCGGGCTGGCCTCCCACATTCCACCCTACGTAAACTTGAGGTCATCCAAAACTCGGCTGCCCGTGTCCTAACTCGGACCAAGTCCCGTTCGCCCATCACCCCTGTGCTCGCTGACCTACATTGACTCCTGGTTAAGCAGCACCTCGATTTCAAAATTCTCATCCTTGTTTTCAAATCCCTCCATGGCCTCGCCCCTCCCTATCTCTGTAATCTCCTTCAGCCCCACAACCCCCCCCCCCCCCCCCCCCCGAGATATCTGCGCTCCTCTAATTCTGCCCTCTTGAGCATCCCTGATTATAATCGCTCGACCTCTGGTGGCCGTACCTTCTGTTGCCTAGGCCCTAAACTCTGGAATTCCCTGCCTAAACCTCTCCGCCTCGCTACCTCTCTTTCCTCCTTTAAGACGCTCCTTAAATCCTACCTCTTTGACCAAGCTTTTGGTCACCTGCCCCAATTTATCCTTATGTGGCTCGGTGTCAATTTTTTGTCTTATAATACTCCTGCGCAGCGCCTTGGGACGTTTTACTACGTTAAAGGCGCTATATAAATACAAGTTGTTGTTAAGACGCTCCTTAGAACCTACCTCTTCGACCTCACCTCCTAATATCTCCCCCTGTGGCTCGATGCTAAAGTTTGTCTGAGAACGCTCCTGTGAAGCACTGTGGGATGTTTCACTGCATTAAGGGTGCTATATACATGGAAACTGTTGTGGGTGCCCTCTCTGTACTTCCAGCCATTCCTCTGTTCAGAAGTACTTCCCTGTTGTCTGCAGCCAGAACGTACCTCCCCTTTAAGAGATGCTGGCTGCCATTAAGTGGTGTCAGTGAAGCCCGATGTGCCACCTCACCCCCCCCCCCCCCCCCCACCTCGCTACTTATCCGCTCCAGCACCTAGTGTCAAGTACACTCGTGGGCTAGATGTTGAGTGAAGTTCCATCTACTTCCATCAGCTAAGTCCCTTAACAACTCTAGAAGAGCACATTCTGTTGCCTCAGCATAAATTTTCCTGTTCCGACACCAGTTTTTCTTGTTTTGTTTTGGTTGGAATTGACTATCCCATTCTGTTGTTGAAACAATTGAAAATTATTTTATATGGTAGACTGGCCACTTTTATTGTGTTGGGTTGTGCATTCAGCCCCAGAGGCAAATGGGATGTTTTTTTTTTTCAAAGCTCTTAGCTCTTGAATGTGTTTGATTCCTAGGTTCCGTGAGTGCCAGTTTGTCAGCTGGCTTGTCCAGGTGGCCATTTATGTGATGAATCTGGTCAGCAGGCTATTTTGTCACAACTGATCCCAACCTAACCACACCTGATTATACTCATCTATGCACTTGCAGCAGAAGTTGCCAAATAGTGATCAGGAGTGGAGAAGCCTACTTTCATTCTTTCGCTCTCCTCCCCCCGCCCCCTCACCCAAATGATCCTGCAGCGGTGGAGTCAATTTAGAGTCCCCTCTGCTATTCTGGCTGAGACCAGTTAACCAGATGCAGGCCAGAGTCCTTTCTACTGTCGGTGGCTGTGCTACTCATTGGACAAGCTGGACTATCAGGAGACAGTGAGACTTTGGTAAAAAAAAGAAAGACTTGTATTTATATAGTGCCTTTCATGATCACCGGTCGTCCCAAAGCGCTTTACAGCCAGTGAAGTACTTTTGGAGTGTAGTCACTGTTGTAATGTAGGAAATGCGGCAGCCAATTTGTGCACAGCAAGATCCCACAATCAGCAATGTGATGGTGACCAGATAATCTGGTTTTGTTGTGTTGATTGGGGCATAAATATTGGCCCAGGACACCGGGGATAACTCCCCTGCTCCTCTTCGAAATAGTGTCATGGGATCTTTTACGTCCACCTGAGAGTGCAAACGGGTCCTCGGTTTAACACGTCATCTGAAAGACGGCACCTCCGACCATGTAACACTCCCTCGGCACTGCACTGGAGTGTCAGTTTAGATTTTTGTACTCGAGTCTCTGGAGTGGGACTTGAACCCACAACCTTCTGACTCGGGTGCGGATGCTACCAACTGAGCCATGGCTGACATTTAGTTTTAATCAACTATAGCAAACAGATTTCTGAGGTTAATTTGACCCTAAATAAGTGTGGAAGTGTGCTATGTTAATGTCTTGCAGATTTACATAAATCTTTATTTCCCTTAAACAGCTGTCATTTTAAGAAATATTAGCTCCCACACCTCGGTGGAGTCCATCTTAAGTGCTCTTTCTCCGTATGCTGCATTGTCTCTCTCCAATATTCGGCTGATTAAGGACAAGCAGACCCAACTGAACAGGGGCTTTGCTTTTGTGCAGCTAGCTTCTATTGTGGTGAGTTTTGGTCGTTAAGCATTTTATTGGTACAACATTAGTGATAAGGCGTGTGGTTTTTGAGTTCAGTAATTTCTTCCTCCTTGGATTGCTCACCGTACAGTTTCTTAAGCTGAGAGGGTGGTAGGCATCTGCTCAGAGAAACATGCACTGCTGATCTGTAACAGACTATACTTGGAACAAAACAACCCAGTAATCTCAGTCTTTGGGGAGATTTATGAATTGTGTCTTCTGTTAACTATATTCTGTTTTGGTTTTTGCTGAATTTTATGCTATCTAATTGAGGGATGTTCAGACGGAGAAATGAGTGCTCCTAGGTCAGCCCAATGATATGATGTAGCCACATACCTAGAACACCCCACTACACATGTGTCATTTTCCATCTCCCATACCAGCGGTCCCATGGCCTTCCCAAATAAAAGTGGAAAATAATTTTCCACTCAACACTTTTAGTGAACGAGATTTTCATCCCATCACTGAGAGAACAATTCAATCTCTGGTTCCCAAAGGTGAAAAACCAGAGTACCACCAAAGTCCATAATTATATTTAAATGCCCATTTTGTTACTGGCCTAAATGTACCTGTTACAGCATTGGCTTTCCTAACCAGTGCTGCTGGTACTTGGGATGAAAGCTTGCAACACTACAATCTGCATATTTTATGTATTTAAAAAAAAAAGCAGAGTTGTGTTTTTTTTAAAGAAACACTTAAATGGACACCCATAAGGTTTATTTAATGCCTTCTGTTCAGACAAGCAATTCTTTAGTCTGGAGACTGTCAGATCACTGCATCCCAGAAGCTACATTTTGTACTGACTTATAAAGGGTGCCTTATCGTAACATGCTTTATGTAGGCTCTTAAGTAATGCGACAGCTTCCTGTGTTGCTCTCTGTTCCAAATGAATCTAATTCGTTGAGAGTATAGATTTACAGGAATCTTTTTTTTATCCGGCACGGACGGGACCGACGTGGTGCCGGTTCATCAAAAATTCCAGATAACTGAAAGCTATAGTTAAAAGATACGGAGCTGCTCCGTATAAAGCAACAAACCCTGTTGCTTAGCAACAAGTTCAGAACAATGGCCACAAGTTCCAAACGTCTCTGTAGCTTAGCAACAGCTGCAGCCACACCCTTGCACAGCAACAGATGGAGGAAGGCAAGTAATAAAAGTTACCTGAACCTACTCCTGAATTTTGCCGGTTAACTGAGATTTCCGGTTATTTAGGTGCCGATAAATCGAAAGTTTCCTGTACTACTTTCGGAGCCCCACTTTCCTGTTGTTCCGTCTCCCTCCCCCAAAAAAGGCCTGTTCTGAATAAATGACTTTGTGCAGTTCATTAAGTTGATTGTTTTTGAATGCATTAAATAATTGCATGTCTTACAATTCATAATGGTCACTGCACTTAATTTGTGTGACGTGCTTTGAGACATTAGGTGCTATGCAAATGCATGCCTTCCTTCTGTACTGTGTGTAAGGGAATGGGGACTTTCGCTGTTAATATACCCATGTCGGGGGAATGACTTGCTTTGCAACAGTGTAGTCTAAAAACTATTGGTATTTTCCAATTTTTTTTTTAAGTTTGCTTAAATTTTGGACTGCTTTTAGTCAGATAGAATCCTGCACCTTGATGCTAGCTGTTGAAGGTGTGTAGTAGTTGCAGAATTAGCCAAATATTAGTTGGGGCAGCTGGAGAAACCACAACTTATTTTTATTGAAGCATTATGATGAACAATGCTGTGCACTAAAACCAAATGTACAACTATTGCTAATACAGGTTGAGCGTCCCAAATCCGGAGTGCTGGAATGATCCGGACTCCGGGACGATTGGTGGCAGGGGTCCGGAATCCGTAAAATGTTCCGGAATCCAGACACCCTGGGAGAGGCTTGCCAAAAAACGGAAATAGCGCAACCTGGGCCCAGGCATTTCCGGACTCTGCACGTGTTTCTGATGTCCGAAGTCCGGAAATATTGCAACCTGGGCTTGGGCGTTTCCGGACTTCGGCCATCAGAAATCCGTTCCGAAGTCCGGGAAAACCCAAAAACCAGCTCGGCCTCGGTCCCAAGGTTGCCGGATTCGGGACGCTCAAGTACTGAAACAAAAGTGAACAACTTCAAAATCTTAAAAGAATACCAAGGTGAAAACCAGTAAATCCACCAAAAAGAAATATGGGTGAACTGGAATCTTGCCCGCCAACCCACACCCTCCTCGGAAACCATGGATACTGCATCTGATGACCCTCTCAAGCGAAATCATCTTTAATGCAATTAAATTGACCACTCGCTGTCTTCCTCTCCTTCTGTAATTTACAGGAGGCTTCTCAGCTTCTTCAGATACTGCAGTCCTTACAGCCACCACTGAGCGTTGATGGTAAAACTATTGGTGTTGATTTTGCAAAGAGTGCAAGGAAGTAAGTAACTGACCTCCAAAGCTAAACAGATTTAGTTTTAAGACTGGCACTGGTACCATTACATCACACAATTTTCCTTCAGCTAAACATTAATTTTTGGGGTGGGGAAACCTGTTCCCAGACTTCTGCCAGTATTACTCTGGACCAACTATTAGTTTGAGAACCCAGGTGACTGAGGAGTTTAAGATAATGGTTTGAAACCAACCCTGTAAGTACTCTCTCCCTGAAATCTCACCCCTGTGCCATACACTGAAATGATACTGAAAATCTACATTGAAGCTGCATGCCTGAGTGCTGGAGGTATGCAAGAGTAGCAATGGAACGATGGACACTGATCTCCCCTGCCTCTTTGTGAGAAACGTTTGGCCTCTGCTTCATGCTTTCCCATGACTGAACATTTGAGATTTGAAAATTCACTGGGAAATTCTAGATTCAATCTGCCACTTCATGTGCAGTGTGTTGGAGCTGCATTTAACTCCTATAGATATTTTGTGTTTGCTTTTTAAAGAAAAATCTTCTGTTAAAAGGCAGGTTGGATAAGGGCACAAGAATAGCACAAGTTGAGTTCTTTCTCCTGTCTTTCCTCTTCCCTTTTCATAGGAAGTTTGTTCTGTGCTTTTTTGCCATCACCCAACAATCCAACTGAAATCAATAACTTGTGTGTGGAAAATGATGGGTCCTAGCATTCTGATGTGTTACACGCTGTTCTACTGTGCCATTCAGAAGTAGCATTAAGTTCCATCTGCATGGTCACTTGGTCATGCTGCCAGATTTAGCACGATTGGACAGACTCTTAACAATTCACATAATTGTCAGATAGATGCCTGACCATGTTTAATCAGTTATGGGGCCTGGATTTGTTCATTATTGGCTTTGGTCAAACTCAACCATGACCATGTAGTTTGATCGTTTTATAAATGTTCAACTTGCTTTCCTGTTCAGGGATCTCTTCCTTGGTGATGGAAATCGGATCAGTGCCATGACTGTTGCAAGTACAGCCATTGCTGCAGCTCAGTGGTCATCAAGCCAGGTAGTACCTTGTGGCTAAAAGTATACATTTTGCATCACAAAGTTTAATTGTTTAAAGATTTTCTTCAGTTAATTTACTAAAAGTATGATGGGAACCATAAAAAATATCACAATTCAGTAATGTACCATGAAATGGGAATATTGCATTCCATTTGATGGTAAATTACTGACTTTGCCATATTTCTGCTGGTGTGTGAGCAAAGGCAGACTTCCTACAGCAGGTTGCACTACCACAGCTCAATGTCTGTAACCAAGTACCTGCAAATAGTTTTATTGCTTTTAGATTAACTAGGGTATCTTGAATACATTAATGCACTTCAACCGTCTTTCCATCCCACATGGAAGTATGGGAGAGTAAATCATGCCAAATTGTTTTTGCACATTCTAATGGTTTAATTTGGAGCATCATACTCCATCCATCCAAAGTACATAAAGCTATTCTATGCCAGATTGTCTGGTATATACAGTCACTAATCTGGTGTTCCATTGTTTTGTGGCTTATGATCTTAAGCTCACAGACTGGCTGTCGGTGAATGTTGTGTATGTTTTGTCTCTTAGTGAGACATTCTAAATGTACTTTGAGCTATACTCTCTCCAGAGTACCGAGTGGCAGAATATGCTTTACGAAATGTCTGCCACTAGCTTATGTTACAACACAAATCCATAGGTAGGAGGGAGCACCAATAACTATTGCTCTTTGATATGGGTATACAGTATTTTGATTTACCGTTTCCAAAGTTGAGCAAATCCGTGCATGCTTACGTAATATGGCTGCAAATAGTAATTGTAATTTTAGGTGTTTTTTCTCTCAATTCTTTAAAAATATTTTCCACTTTTGACTTGTCCCATTTTATGACATTTCTTTTAAGGCTCAGCAGGGTTCAGATCCAATGAACCTGGATTACAATTACCTCCCACCATCTGGACTGGATAGCTATGGCCAGCATTATGCACAGGTTGGTAGTGGATCCAGGGGCAATAAGTACAACCTATAAGAAAACTTTATACCAACCATGGGAGCAAGGGAAAGGGAGATATCCATTACTCCAGGATAGTGCAAGGAGCTAAGCTCTGCACTGTACAGACTCAAATGGCAGAGAGGAACATAAAACCACTTCTTAGTGCATGCTGCATAAGAGTGAGTGTCTCATTAAGCACACATTCAAGAACAGAGTTGAGATATCCATTAACCACTAATACAGTAACAGTTGAGATCACATCCTTTTTAAGGTTAGTTATTTTGCATTATCTCTGAGGGAATGAAGTTATTTTAATTTTTTTAAATTTGGAAATGAGCTCCCCTCTGTTTAAGTTGCCTAGAGATTCAAAGCTTCTTTTCAAATGCTTTGAATGTAATATCAGATAATTATCCATTTGTTCCTACTTTTAAATCATTCTGGGTCCAATTAACTGTTGCAGGAATTTTCAGTCGTCACCTCTGAATCAGTAAAGTTGCAGGTATTGAAGCTCGGGATCTGAAAAAAATGCAATATTTATGATGGCCACCAAAAAATCTTCCTCCCATCTTCCGCTCGAAAATAAAATCGAGCAAATCCTACCGGCCGTTGACTTGCTGTATAACTGGAGAGTTGTAAGAGTCTGATCTGAGTTCTCTCTTCCAGTCGCTTAGCACTTGCTTAGCATGTCAATGTCCCACCCTTCCAGTCTGCTTGTCTATCTGAGTAAGGCTGTGGAGGGAGGGATTGAGTGGAGAATGGATGCCACTCAAACACACTCGAGGGGCAAATTACAGAGAGTATTAGTAGACTTGGGAGCAGGTTGTCTGCGCACCTTCTTGGCAGAGAACTAAGTTGAGTTAGCAAATATTTATATAAATGTTAAATATTGCTGTAGTAACATCACTAGAATGGTGGTCAAAAATTGTTGATCAGCAATCTGACCTTTTTCTTTGGAGTTGATTTTTTATATAGAAATTTGCTCTTGTGTATTCAGATACGCCAGCATTCTTGCCATTATCAAAGCTTTCCTGAACTCGATGAAATGTTGCAATCCTGCAAGAATTCAAATGCTTCCTGTGTCACCATGTTTACCTACTCCCAGGCTCTTCAAGCAGCCAGCCTGGCTCTAACTGGCTGCTAAGATCTGTCCTGGTGATGCTATTTTTTTTTCCTTCTTCGTGTGCCATAATGACGTGGTTAAGATAGGAATCCCTTGCTTGGGGGACCGGCCCTATCTCCTAACCACCCATGAGAAAATGATATAGAAAACCAGTATGCTGTGGTACAGCATCATCCAATAAGCATATTTCTAAACATGCACTAAATATTTAGCAAAAGCTTGCAAGTTTAGTCTGTTTCCTGCGAAGTGAATGATTACGAGCAGTGATATGTGCTATGCAATTTATTTTTATATAGTTCTACAATAATAGTTATATTTATGTGCTCCATGATATATAACCAGACTGTGCTATTTCCTGTTTCAATGTTCATGAATTCAACCTCATTTGCAAAACAGCATGTAATGCTGGCACTGTTAGAGGTACTCTGGAGCTGGGGCCTTGTCGGGTGTGAGCTCTGTGCAGCGGGTGATGTGCTATTCCTGACCTAGGAATTAATTTTGGCATTTTCTTTGTGTTCAAAGTGAGGAATATTAGTGGAGGGGGAATTTTCCACTTTGGGCTCTTGCTGTTATTAACCTGCCCTGCCAGATCACGTTTAGTAAAGGCCAGCTGCAGAGTTTGAGTCAGGCTTCTAACTTCCTGCCAGTTTCTAGGTTATCCTGTGCTTTGGGCCCACACCCATTGGAAGGGGGTTGATGCTGCCCAGACTCATTTTACTTAACCTTACAGCCAACAGCGGGGATGTTTTCATCCCACCCTGGGCTACAGTGAGCCCAGATTTTAGCACTAGTGTGCCAACCTGCTACAGAGCTCCGTGCCCTCGATTTTAAAAATGCAAAATGCTCCACTTCTCAGCATATTGTTATAATGCATCTTCAGTGAGCCCACATGCATATGAATAGCAACATTTGCTACCAAAATGCATGGACATGCTACTGTGTGTACGGTCAGCATTGCCTGTTCCCCAATGTTGATGAAAATTAAAATGTGAGTATCAGACCAATGTGATAAATTGAATAGTCCAGGGGATTCTGATGTCTTGAACTGCCAAAGCAAAACTTGAATGGTTTATGAAGGTCTTCTTGAGTATTTCTGTTCTTTATAATGCAGACAATATAGTGTTAACCAGACGTATGCATTTTCAAAAAGTCTCAACAATTAAAAGCGATTCAGAATGAGTTTTTGCTAACAGTGGGGGTGGGTGATGGAGCGGTTGTTGGTGGAAACTAAGCACTTCCTTGCAAAAAAAAAAAAAAGGATTGGAAAATTAAAGGAAGAGTCACATCAGGACCATTCTCGTGGGCTCTGTTGCCAGTTACAGAGCAACACTGACAAAAACCTGGGAACAGGTTGTTGTCCGGTCTTCTCGTCCAAGGAATGGTAGCTGGCAAAGGTAGCCCTGAAAAAGGAGAAGGGAAGAGGACAGGAAAAAAATCCCATCTGTACCACGACAGTTCGCGTTTTATTTCACTGGGAAACGCAGGACAGTGCCTTGTATGTATTTTATATACGGATATTCTAAAGTGCAGTCTTAATTAGAGTTCTTCTATGTGCACCACACTAACTATGAAATGTGTGCAATCGGCACAGTACTCGCAGGAATACCAGTACTTTCAACAAGGCTCTGTGGACCCCAGTCAACAACCACCTGTCACATACCAGGCAGCAGCTACTCTCACAGGTAGGGTGTCAGCGTTCTCTTTCAGAGTGAAAGACTGAATTGAGAGGTTGGTGCAATGTTATTCCTTTACTAAACCATTAAATCAGGTTTAGCCGAAGAAGAAATTACACGCGTGTTGGTAATTGAGCCCTGAGAAATGCATAAATAATTCAGATTTTTTGTAAACTGCAGATTAAAAATAGCCAACTTGTCAGTCTCTGTTCACCTACAGCAATTCAATCTTCTCGCAATATCAACACAAACCTATTTAACAAAATTTACTTTAGGTTACCACATTGGTATGTTTGGTAATGGAGTAGTGAATGCATTCCAATGCCATTATGTACTCACCACACAGTCCTGTTTGTGTTTAGATGTTCTCGAAACTGCCTTCAACAAACACGCATGTGTAGGTAGTTTATTTTCTGTTATGTTGCCGATTGCAGCAATGTCATTAGGATTTCGGGAAATGTAATGGTGGATGTGTGTAATTGTTGTACTGTGTCCACTTGTACCGTAGAAAAACACCCAGCAGAACAATTAGAGAGTTTGTACTTGCAAACTTGGGTTATGTTTGGAAAAAGGTGTAGTTCAGCATATCATACAAAAAGTATCTTTAACATAAAGCATAGTAGCTCAAGTATCCCATAGCATATATAATTGTAGTACCATTGGATTAGTAGTTCAGTAACCTTAATTTTGAGCCATGCTTTTAAAATAATCTGCTACTTCTAAATGAAGTTTAGGATTAAATTGATTGTTAACTAGAGGTTGTGTACAAAGAACAGGCAGTGGCTTGGTCCACCCAGTTTCAAAAGTTGAATACATTGCGATACTGTATGTTGCGAACTGCTTTGAGCCATTGGAATACTGCGTAGTTGGAAATGGTTGGAGTCTCATTCATGTTAACTGGTTAGATGTACTAGATTTGAACACAGTGCAAGTCGATTGGGAAGTGCTTTCATATCTCCGAATTCTGTGCTACGTTGTGTAGTTGAAGTTGACTGCAGAAGTATGTGCTAGGTTTGATATTCTAATTGTTTCCCTTTTGAGGATCAGTGTTTACTTGCTTTCCCAAGCGTTCAAAAAGAAAAACAACATTAACATTCAGTGGCAGTAACTTCCGCACAGTGGCACTGTAAAATCTTGAATAATTTTAGGCATTACTGTGTAAGTTATTGTGTAGCTGATTCCTAATTAAAACAATGTTCCCGTCTGGATGTTTACTAAATGGATTTAGTTAGCGACAGTAATGAGTTTGCCATGTGTACTTTTTCTTCTGCTGCATAGCATCTCCAGATATCTGTATGACAACTGTTGGGGAAGAATAGGAGAAACATTCTTGAACTGTGCTTGCTTTCTAAAAAAAAATCAGATAGGCAACAGGTGGAAGATTGGATGGGATACGGAATGAAAATTATACAACGGCTAGCTGCATACGTAATCATGGTCTGTTTTAAATATCAAAAATATGCTGCTTTGAATTCAGCAATCTCGAGTATTTTATGTGGAGCTGATGTTTGTATCTGTTTTAATCTGCATTGTACAATGTAGTAAGTTGGTTTGCTGTTAGTGTGTGGCTTTTTTAAAAAAAACTTGTGTTTTTTTGTGCAGGTCCTGCTGTTAGCACTTCTACAAACACACCTGTATCACAGGTTCAGGTATATTCCAGTCGCACACAAAGCTACCAGCAAAGTACTCAGGTAAGATCATTTTAGCTGGGAACTGAAGCTTTTCTTCAAAGGTTGCCTTGCTCTTGCCTCTGCTGTCCCATCTTCAGATGTAATGATATGCATCAGCATTATGTTAAGAACCTAAAGGAGACTGGACTTTCAAAGGCACTTTTACATCTGGTGTATCTCTAGTTTGGGTAATGGGAAAGCCATATCCATGCATTGCTCCTAGTGTTTGCAACTATGGGGTTGATTTTCAGTGTGCCGTGAGGCAGGCTTTTAGGCGTGCGGGGGGCTAAAATCCCGAATTCGGGGGTCCCGACACCATCCCGCCCAAAACCCGCCTCCATGTAAGTTTCAAAGGAGGGGGGTACCCGCCCCGCACTGGGACCCGCCGACCCGAGGCGGGAAGGGATTAGTGCCAATTAACTGCCTGTTAACAGGCAGTTTTTAGCCTAATCCCTATTTTGAAGGTTGTCATGTGGGATTCCCAACGGCTCCAAACCACGCCAAGTTAGAGAAGTCGGGTTGAAGGACTTGGAGGGGTCGAGATGTCAGTGTTCAGGTGAGTGATGGGTGCATGAGTGCAAAGGTAAGTGTGTTTGGTGTGTCTAAAGTAGTTTAAATTACCTGTACTTACCTTTACAGCCTTCCTTCCTCTAGGCTTCGGGAGTCCATCATCCAGCCGGCACAGAAAGCAGAATGGCCGCGAGCTGTCAAAAGTGACAGCCTGCAGCTTTCAGTGTCGGTGAGAGTTCTAACTGAGTCTGTGTAGAAGGACTCAGGTTAGAAGTAAGACTGTCAGTGTTTGACAGCTTCAAACAGCTGTGAAACACTGATATTTCATCTGCCAACACGTCTTGACAGATGAAATTTCAGTCTGTGACGTCACCTGTTGCCGGGTGGCCCTTAATTGGCCTGCTGAGCCCGCTGGGCGGGCTCAACAAGTCAATCAAGTGAAAATCGCGTGGATTGGCCGCATCTCGATGGAGGCGGGACTACAACCCCGCAAGTTGTAGTCCCACCTCCTTCCCGACTTCTGAATGAAAATCCAGCCCTATAACTGACTCCTTTATCCTGATTGCAAGATTTCAGACACATGGGTCAATGATTCTGCTGTTCAGATACGGGAATCAGCTTTAGGGAGCAGTGCACAGACATCGTTCTCCCATGATCCATACTAAAAAGGCATTTTAGGTACCAAACGTGCCTCAAGAAATATTGTTGTTTCTCCTCTCCTTTCTCCCCTTCCAGAAAATAAGGATTGTTGAAGTGGAGAGGAAGCTGTTTCTTTTCAAATCACAAACTTTTTAACGTAATCCCTAATTGCAGCTTTTTCTGGGAGATATTTTGTGCATTGCCTAGATGCTCATGAATCAGTGATCCTCTGTCCCTTTATTATTGGATATATATCTGCAATGGAAAGCTGAGATGATAGGCATTTTTGTGTTTTGAGACTGAGAAATTGTTTTTGAAAAGCAATTTTACTTCCTTTCCCCTTACTAGGCTACCTGTCCAATGTCATATACAGGAAACTTTCTGGTATCCGGCACTGACGGGACCGAGCTGGTGCCGTTAGATCAAAACTGTCGTATAATCCAGCCCTAATGTTAAAACATACAGAGCTTTTCAGCTCCGTGTGAATCAACAAACCCTGTTGCTTAGCAACAGCTTCAAAACAGCCGGTTGCAGCTGCAAGCGTCTCTAGCTGAAGCTGTTGCTTAGCTACAGATCTTGCAGAGCCTGACTGGGGGGAAAAAAAAAGCAACGAGAAGTAAAAAAAACTTACAGAAAACGGCTCCTGAATTTTGCCGGTAGATAGAACTTTCTGGACTTTTAACCTCCGGTTAAACGAAAGTTTCCTGTACAGGGATGAAGGAGTGGGTTTGAACTGGTCCCAGGTGCCTCCCCACGTTCCTCGATCCCCAATGCCCTGAGATATCCCTTTGCATTATTAACTATTGAAATGTTTTGTGAATATATCTTTTGAACTGGGTGCCTATTAAAGGACTACTTCTTATGTGAAGATTACTAAAGTATGAAAATTCTGGAGCAATTGATGTGGGTTTGTTTTGTACTCGGCAGGGAGACGTTGGACATCCATCGACACCTGTCGGTCAACAGGCTACTGGTCCAGGTGCTGCTACTTCAGACTCCAAATTCCGTAAGTAAAGGATTTAAATTAATTTATTTTTAAATAAAGTGTCCACGCACAGCTTCCAATTCTGCAAGTGCTTTTAGACACTCAATTGGTTGACACTTTAAAATCCAGTAAGTTGAGTTCCTTTTACACATCTGTTAATGGGTCTCGTGGATTTTGCCCCTTAATTTATTTTTGCTTGTTTTACAGCTGCACCTGACGTTTCCAGTTACCAGTATGATGATTCATCTGGATTTTACTATGATCAACAGACTGGATTTTACTATGATCCCAACTCACAGGTAAAAGCTCCCTTTATTGAAACTCTTAATGATGTGAATATGTCTGTACAATAAGAAAGAACTTGCATTTCTACAATGCTTTTCAAATGATCAGGTTGTCCCAAAGCATTTCACTAAAAGTACTTTTGAAATGTAGTCACTTCAGTAATACAAGCAAACGCAGTAGCCAATTTGCACACAGCAAGGTCCCACAAATATCAATGTGATAAATGACCAAATAGCCTGTTTTAGTTTTAGTGGTGTTCGTTGAGGAATAATTGTTGTCCCTGCTCCTCTTCGAATAGTGTCATGCAATCATTTGCGTCCACTTGGTTTTAACATCTCATCCAAAAGGCACAACCTCCAATGATACAGCACTCCTTCAGTATTGCACTGAAGAGGCAGCCTAGATTAAGTGCTCCAGTCTCTGGAGTGGAGCTTGGAGCCATGGCTGACCCTTCAAAGTATAATGTACAAAATGTTTTGTGTGAAGATGTGGTTCAAATAATCTTCCCTGGGTTTTATGGTGGTGCACTGTCATCTTTTCAATAGCCTACTGGTTATGATTCCTTCTATAATGGAGAAGCATATAAAAGGCCCTTTCTATAATCACCGATTTATTGAATGTAGCTTATGATGGAGGAACTCAAACAGAAAACTATATAGAGCACAGTATGATGTCTTTCAGCCTTCCCACAGTGTTATTTCTTGATTGATTGTTTCTCTCTTTTAAAAAAAAAAAAATCCACTCCTTCCCTTCCTTGAGTCTTATGCTACAAACTCTTGTGGTTCTAGATGGCAAGTTTCTGCCATTGTTGCTTCAAAAACAATCACTCGAAGGTGTTTGGGAGCAGCAGAAGATGCTGATTGATCGTGGATTTATGCTAACTATCTGTTGCCTTGTTTCAGTACTACTACAATGCACAAACTCAACAGTATTTGTACTGGGATGGAGCAAAGCAAAAGTACCTGCCTGCATCAGAATATACTGCACAGCAGAATGCTGCTGCTGGTGCAGCTAATAAAGATGGTAAAGAGAAGAAAGAGAAACCAAAGAGCAAAACTGCACAGCAGGTAAAAATAAAAATTGCACATAGCAAATATCCATAATGTACAGAGCACGATTTAAAACTTTTTGGATCTGCCTTTAGATATCCTCTTGAGTAGTGTCGCTGGTTTCCCATAAGTGGTCCCACGTTGCCTACAATAGGGAGTTTTCTTCTGATAGCCAGCGTCTAAATGTACGCTCTGTGACATCGAGACCCCCCGGTTACACGAGCAGGGTATTGTGATCCTCGCATGTGCACTTCTCCAGTCTTCAGAATGGAAAACTGAATTAACGCTTAAGATGAGCTATTTTATTTTGGTCATTAAGAGAATGTACAGTTATAGAAAATCACAATTCAACTTAACCTCCACCTCATCTCGTTAAAAAAAAAAAAAAAATCACGTCAACCTGTCCTGGTGAACCAGATAAATACACTTGCTTTTGGTCAGGTTTGGTATCAAATTCTAGAACGGTTACAGCACAGTAGGAGGCCATTTGGCTCGTCGAGCCCATGCCGGCTCTCTGCGAGAGCACTTCAGCTAGTCCCACTCCCTGACCTTTCTCCGTAGCCCTGCAAAATGTTTTCCTTCAAGTACTTATCTAATTCCCTTTTGAAAGCCGCGATTGAATCTGCCTCCACCACCCTTTCAGGCAGTGCATTCCAGATCATAACCACTCGCTGTGTAAAAATGTTTTTCTTCATGCCACCTTTTAATCTTCTGCTGCTCACCTTAAATCTGTGTCCTCTGGTTCTCGACCCTTCCGCCAATGGGAACAGTTTCTCTCTACTCTGTCTAGACCCCTCATGATTTTGAACACCTCTATCAAATCTCCTCTCAGTCTTCTCTGCTCTAAGGAGAACAACCCCAGATTCTCCAGTCTATCCACATAACTGAAGTCCCTCATCCCTGGAACCATTTTTGTAAGTCTTTTCTGCACCCTCTCTAAAGCCTTCGCATCCTTCCTAAAGTGCGGTGCCCAGAATTGGACACAATACTCCAGTTGTGTTTGATAAAGGTTCATCATAGCTCCTTTGCTTTTTGTACTCTTCAAGACTCTGTTTTTACGATAAACTGCCTCGGGTTTCATTACCCCCCTCTCATTGACTTAACCAACTGCCTTCAAACATGTGGATCTTAGCTCTTCTGTGTCCAAAGCATGTGGGAGGGAGCTCAAGTTCCTAAATCTGAAGTGAGATAACAAAATTACCTGTTGTTCCCTGTCATTATGGATAACTGTTTCAATGGCCAGCTCATTAACCTACCGATTCCCTCTTTGCCCTAGTGGCTTCAGCATTTCCGTGTTTAAAAACAACCGGTGGAGAGGAGGCTGTATCTTTGTGAATTAACCCTTAAAGTTCCCGAACATGAGTTCCTATCAGAAGCATGTGCCCTAAAACAAAATTCTCAATTCGCCAATGATCCCAAATTGTGACAACCACCAGCTGTGGATCTCTTGGTCTTTCCTCTCTCAAATTGACAAGAACAAGCCCACTTCACCTTCGCTTTATGGTGCAGGTGAATACATCAAGTTGACACACCCATCAATATTTTTCTTCTACTCTCCCATTGCCTTTTGCTGATAGAGAGTTTCTGTCGAATAGAGGAGGTAGAAGTACAAAAAATAAATTGAGTGTTCCGCACTCTAATGGATCAGTTCACTGCACAGTTGGGATCACAGGCTAATCCTTTTGCCTATTGCTCTCCTATTTGTGCATGTTTCAGTTCAATATGTTGCTGCTTTTTTTTGCCGATAAGAGACGATTATTTAATAATGCCTTTTTAGATTGCCAAAGACATGGAGCGATGGGCTAAGAGTTTGAACAAACAGAAAGAAAATTTCAAAACCAGCTTCCAGCTCATTGGGGGTCTTAGAGAGGATGAGCGGAAGGAATCTGCAGCGGCAGATGCTGGCTTTGCCTTGTTTGAGAAAAAGGTGGGAATTTTACTTGACTTTTGAAGTGTGCGCTTAGTTTTTTCAGTAGAACTTGCACCAGAAGTATTTGTCACTTGTTGTAAATGTTTTTTTTATTGTCTTATTTACAGCAGGGTACTTCAGCAGAGAGATCACCAACAACAATAGAAGCCATAAAGAGGTCTGTTGCTCCTGATGAAGAGGACTACATGCTAAAGGTTAGACTGCGTAAACTTCTTGTTTAGTGTTGTGTGAATGGGGTTCTGACAGCTGGGACTGGCACCTAGCTTTTGCAGCCTCCTTATTGAAACACAGTCTGCATTGGAAATTAATTGAGTCTTGTAGGGGGCATCCTTTACCTGGTTTACGGTAATTTACCTGGTCAGCAGCCTTTTTCCACTGCACTGTGACCAGTTCCAATCAGCGGTTTCGAATCGCTAAACCCCTCCTTCCAGTTCTGACTGGAGGAACTTATAATTAATGATATATTAAAACGGACAAAAGGTCTGGGTGCAAGAAAGTCAAATTTTATTAAAACTAAGAAACTACACCACACGATCAAAGTAATCACGGTAAAATTGCTTAAATAGGGGAGGAAAAACGGACACAACGAGGGAAATCGACTAAAATACAATTCTAACGAAATCCCCACTTTACTCCCACCCCTAAGCCTATCCTAAGTCGCCTTGTGGAAGGCCAGAAAAATATATGCTCACCACTGCAATGCCAGCTCCGTGTCCCACGAGATCTTCACTGCCCTGAAGTAAAGAAACACCCCAGTGTTTTAAAAGTAAACTGCTGGTGTTTTACTTCTTCAGACAGACTCCACGCTGTAGAGGGCACATGGAGGCAAGCCAGAGAGAGAGATGCCCCTGAGAAGATATCTCTTATACCCCAATTTTGGGGCCGAAATGTTCCCGCCCAGATCCGGAAGTTTCTGGGCTAAAACAAAAGGGATCCAACTGTCCCCATTGTCCAGTAATGGGTGATTCAAACCCATTCAATTTTAAACTGTTCCTTTTCTCAATTTGAGTGTCTCTTTTCAAATGTCTGTGCTGAGCCTTCGAACCATCTCCATTCACCCTGATGGGTTTTGAATGGAGTTGTATTACTATGTTAACAGAAACCCATTATCTTGTGGTCACTGAAACCACAGTCAAGTGGTTTAATCCCTTGTGCAAACATCCTTGTAGCAGTTTCTGTAAACAAATCGATTGCCTCTGCAGGGAGGGAACTTCCCTTTGATTGACAGATTTGACTGCCATCTTTGATCCTCCCCTTTTCACAGACATACACGAGCTGCTTCCAAGTCCTTTGTCCTTGGCCAGGCTTTCTGACGGCCATTTTTATCCCTGGGCAATTTAAACCATTCAAAACTCAAGAGTACATCCTTTAATAAAATGTACAATCTTAAAGTGTGCGATTTTCACAAAGTTCTTTGATTCCAGTGTCCAAGCGCTGCCCAGCCCACGAGCTTTTAACGCAGCCTTTTTCTGCGGTTCTGGGTATGTTTTAAAACATTGTCCAACCCAGAGACAATTTAAATCACACAAGTCTTCGTCCACGATGTGGATTAATATTTCCCGATCTTCGGGGGCTGAGGGGATTTTGCGAACCCCTACATTCTGATCATTGGAAGAGAAGTTCTGTTCAAGTAGAGCGACAGCACCAGTATTCAGTATAGGAATGTATAAGTGCTGAATGTTTTAAGGCCCTGTGTTTTTCTGAGGGATAGGTGTCATTAGAGTACGTTATGTCATTAGAGTACATGATCATTCCAAAACCTCTTAAGACAAATGCATTTTGTTCAAATAGTGATGTGTTTTACGTTCTCCAGTATATCTGATCTTCGAGTGGAGTAGTTGTAGTCAGCCACTTGTGATTGGATTCCAGCACAATTAGACGAGCACAACAACTGGTGGAAGCCAGGGTTTTTAAAATGGAATGATAAACGCCTGGGACTGCATTACAGGCGGTAGTCAGTGTATGGATACCTGGAGGTCAGAGGAATGCGTTGCCTTGGTTCCTTTTAATGCGCACTGAAGTCAAGGGCAGTGTTTTATTTCATTGAGGATTTTTTTTGCCACTTTATCGGTGACTGGTATAGCAGACACCAACCATCAAGTGAGTTATTAGTGATGTTCGCTCTGAACGATACAATTGCAAGTGATTTGAGTGATAATTGAATGTTGATTATTGCAAGCTGACTGTATAAAAGAACATAAGATGTGAAACTGCAGAAAGTTATTTGAGCACTTCTGCCCGTGAATTACCATTTTAATAAAAGTTGACTGTGTTTGCAAGGATCCTGTGCAGTACTTTTCTCTCCTGTACTTGTGTGGTGCATGAACAAACTTTTGCTTGTACTTTAATTCAGAAAAAAGCAAGCCCACAGCAAGGTCTTGTGGCAGCTTACAGCGGGGAAAGTGATACGGAAGAAGAACAGGAAAAGACCGAGGATGGAGAGGAGAAACTGACAGATTGGAAGAAAATGGCCTGCCTTTTGTGTAGAAGACAGTTTCCCAGTAAAGAGACACTCATCAGACACCAGCAACTCTCTGAACTGCACAAGGTATATAGATCTTGCAAAGAAAAAATTTGAGTTGGTGAGTTAGATCTTTCAAAAGAATCCTCCAAAATTATACAATTGCTTATTTTTTTGTTCCACCCCCTGCCCCCCAACCAAAAACAGCAAAATCTAGAGATCCACAGACGAGCAAGAATGACTGATCCAGAACTTGAAGCTTTGGAGAAGACTGAAAGAGAGGTATGATCACCTGCGCTCACAATGAAAAGGACAAGCCTATAGTGTTCCATTGAAAGTAATTTAATGTCCCTGCATCTTAACCTTTTCCACAGATGAAGTACAGAGACAGGGCAGCAGAAAGGAGGGAGAAGTATGGAATCCCGGAGCCTCCAGAGCCCAAGAGGAAGAAGTTCTTTACACCCCAGGTTGTGTAAGTAACATTTCTCCCCGTTCTATATTACACCATTTTGTTTCCTTTCCCGGTCACCTAAGTTGTATACATCATTACCCAGCTCAAGAGTGACGTGCTAGTGACTTGCTTTCACACTTGGCCAGATGCTGCTTTTCTATGTAAACTACTGGGCAAAGAGGATATCTGCTGCAGGCTTTAGTTGACTTTCTTCCCCCCCCCCCCAACCCTCCATGTATGTCAGGAGATCCCACTCCCTGCCTTCAATCGTGTTGAGGGGTTGGGTCATTTACTTGCCCCATCTCCTGTGCAGTTAGGAGAAGCAAAACACCATCTCCAGAATGACAGGATGATTTCTTGCTCCTCACTTTACTGCCAGTATAAAAGGTGTTGGTAGACAACTCCAATTACACTCTCGAGGTCTCCACTGTTCCATCAGAGATGGGGAACCTGATGCTATGGGAATCAAACCTGCATCCTCTCCCCTGTGGCACTAGGTGTTGCTGCACCAACACGCTGCGTACCTGCACTGCTGCCTTTTTCTCTCTCATTCTTCCTTCACTGTGAGGAATCACCTCTGCTTCCCACAGATGCCTGGTATCAACATCTTGCTGTTTCCTGAACTGTCCCCATGCCAAATTTAAACAGGCAGTATTGATACTTGAAAGCTTTCTCCATATAAGCAGTGTTAAAAGAGTTTTCTTGCCTTACAAGTATCTCCATCTTTTTGCAGTGATTTTGAGCAGCCAACTAAAGATGGCATTGGTAGTGATAATATTGGAAGCCGAATGTTACAAGCCATGGGCTGGAAAGAAGGTTCAGGACTCGGTCGAAACCAACAAGGCATTACTGCTCCAATTGAGGTATGTTATTCAACTGTTACTGAATACTCCCAGGTGGGAATTTGAAATTCAGCAGAACATACTAGGGCACAGGGGCCAGTGAGCCCTGCTGTATTTATTTGTCATGGATCATTTTGTAAAATACACCAGCTCTGTAGGGCTCCTGCAGTTTGGTCTGCAGAATCTAAATCATTCCAAGTGGCAGTTGAGGTGGCACAACGCCTTGCGTTTACCCCTGGTCAGTGAACTGGGAACTGATGGGATGCAGGTTTGCAAATATTCTTCACATGGCTAGCTGCCAATCTTGAATGCGATTGGGTGAGGAGGAGAAGGGATGTGAGTCATTGAGAGTTTGCAAGGCCATTTCTCACCACTTTCCTGTGGCTGCTTTTCCATGCTTCTTAGTTGGCCTGCTATGCAGGCAAAGAACTATAGATCAACTGTTCTTCCAGTGGGGATTGTTCGATGGCAGGGAAAGCACAGCAGACATGAGAATAATTAAAAAGCTAAGCATTTAGCTGTGGCTTGATTTTAAAATTCTCCTCCTTGTTTTCAGATCCCTCCATGGCCTCACCCCTCCCGGTCTCTCTCATCTCCTCCAGCCCCGCAACCCTCTGAGAAATCTGCACTCCTCTAATTCTGGCCTCTTGAGCATCCCCGATTTTAATCACTACCATTAGCGGCCGTGCCTTCAGCTGCCAAGGCCCTAAGCTCTGGAATTCTCTTCCCTAAACCTCTCCGCGCTTCTACCTCTCTCTCCTCCTTTTAAGACGCTCCTTAAAACCTACCTCTTTGACCAAGCATTTCCCCATATGTCTCCTTATGTGGCTCGGTGTCAAATTTTGTTTTGGCAACGCTCCTGTGAAGCACCTTGGGACGTTTTACTACGCTAAAGGCGCTGGATAAATACTTGTTGCTGTGGTTAATACAAGAATATCTGGTGTTAATTTTTCAGGTACCTGTACGGAATGTAAATTTGTGTTCATCTTGAGCTGCACTGTACTAAGAGTGACTTTGACCCTTTTTAACAGGCACAGTTGAGAATGAAAGGAGCTGGACTTGGAACACGTGGAGGCTCTTACGGTGTCAGCACTGCAGATACCTATAAAGATGCTGTCCGAAAAGCCATGTTTGCCAGATTCTCGGAAATGGAGTAATATTTCTTTGTGTTGTAAATATTGTAAATAATATTACTATGATTGTTTTGTCGTGCCAAGAAAGAATGTTTGTGCGTCAGCTTTTTTTCACTTTTCCTGCTTTGGTTAACTTTGTACGTTTCACAAAACAACTACATTTTAGTCTTTTAACTTATATGACCTTGTAAAACTGGAGGTTATGGAATGCTGGCAGGCATGTGATACAAGCGGAAGATTTGTTGTGTATGAATTTTGCTACAAAACCAGCAACGTGTACATTCTGTATTATAGCCAACGCCCTTTGTACAGATTCTAGGGTAGGAGTTGCAAACCTGATTTATTTTCAACTCCTTTCTCCTCCCGTTCCCTAAATACACAAACTCCTCAGTGCTAATAAACTTGTGGATTATTTGAAGGCGATGGACGTGAGCGCAACAGAAAAGTCTATAAAATTGCAGGAGATTGATTTCTCTGCTCAAAAGTCATTTAATTGACTTGAGTAACCTAAGCAAGAGGGTTCGAGTACAGGAACAAGGATGTCTTGCTACAGTTGTACTTGGTGAGACCGCACCTTGAGTATTGTGTGCAGTTTTGGTCACCTTACCTGAGGAAGGATGTTCTTGCCATGGAGGGAGTGCAGCGAAGATTCACCAGGCTGATACCTGGGATGGCAGGAATGACTTATGAGGAGAGATTGTGTCGATTGGGTTTATACTCACTGGAGTTTAGAAGATTGAGAGGGGATCTCATCGAAACCTATAAAATTCTGTCAGGTCTGGTCAGACTAAATGCAGGAAGGATGTTTCTGATGGCCGGGGAGTCCAGAACCAGGGGTCATAGTCTAAGGATAAGGGGTAAGCCATTTAGGACTGAAATGAGGAATTTCTTCACCCAGAGAGTGGTGAACCTGTGGAATTCTCTGCCACAGAGGGCGGTGGAGGCCAGTTCATTAAATATATTCAAGAAAGAGTTGGATATGGGGCGAAGGCAGGGACAGGGTACTGAATTTGGATGATCAGCCATGATCTCATTGAATGGCGGAGCAGGCTCGAGGGGCCAAATGGCCTACTGCTCCTATCTTCTATGTTTCTATGTGAAGGGATGGGTCAAAAGAGTATAGTGGGAGCTGGAAAAAGATGCAAATCTAAAATGTGACGGTATCAAACTTCTTTCAGTACTGTAACAAAATACAATCAGAGGAAACAGCACTACAAGATGTGAACTGGGTTGAAAATGAGGATGAGCACAAGATAATGTGCTAAATGATTACATCCTCCCAAGTACAGTATTAGGGGAGACATGAGTGATGAGCCTTCCCTAAATAGCAGTAATCCAAGTAAAATTAATAATTCTAAATAAAGGAGATGGAAGTCATAGGCTAAAAGGGTTCAAAACAAATCGCATGGGATATACAGTCGTGCGATTTCCCACAGTACAGAGACACAAGGGAGAAGGTTATGGGGGAGTTGAAGATGATCAGTGAGGTCCCAGATTGGAAACAGGCTAGCTTGATAGCCATTTTCAAAAAGGTGTTGAATGAACCTGGCTGCTGCAAAGTAGCAATCAATTAAGCTAATAGAATGCTGGTCTATAGAGGTTATACTGTACAATTTTGAGAACCAACAGCAAAATACTGCAGATGCTGGAAATTAAATAAAAACTGTTCTGGAAACACAACAGGTCAGGCAGCATCTGCAGAGAGACAGTTTACGTTTCACTTTGGAAGAAGTTAGAGATTTAACTTTAAAAGCAAATACAGAGGCAGGGTAAAGTGGGTGAGGCAGGGGGAGGAAAGGAAAGAAAAATGATAGGGTGGAAGGCGGGAGTGGGATGGAGAATTAAAATGGCAAGCAACCGGAATCTCATGGTTACACTTGCAGACTGAACGCAGTGGTTCAGCAAAGCGATCGCTCAATTTGCATTTGGTCTCCCTGCAGCAAATACAGTACTAAGTTGAAAAGTACAGGTAAATTGCTGTTTCAACTGGAAAAGGAGTGTTTGGGACGCTGGACAGTGGGAAGAGAGGAGGTGAAAGGGCAGGTGTTTCATCTCTCGCACTTGCATGGGAAGGGGAGTAGGTGATGGAAGAATGGACCAGGGTGTCGCGGAGGGAATGGTCCTTTTGGAATGCTGAGAGGGGTGGGGAAGATCTGTTTTAGGGATGGCATTGTGCTGGAAATGGTGGAGGATGTGGAAGCCAGTGGAGTGGAAGGTGAGGGCAAGGGGACCTTATCGTGGTTCTGGGAGGGGGTGAGGGCGGAAGTATGGGAAATGGAATGGATGCAGTTGAGGGCCCTGTCAATCACAGTGGAGGGAAATCTTCCATTGAGGACAAAGGAAAACATTGGAAGCCCTGGTATGGAAGGTGGCATAGTCAGAACAGGTGTGATAGCATAGTTCAGCTTTCTAGGCTGTAAATATTTTAACAAAATAATATGGATGTCCATTCTCATTGGAATCGTGTGTTCCCACTGTAATTGTATATTCATTGAGGCAGAGCGGACCTTGAATGTAGAACTGAAGTAGGGAGCATACATGGCCATAAGAATATTTAGGAATTAGAATAGCCTATTAGCTCTAACTAGCCCCTCCCTCTTTTACAGGCTACCCTTACCTGTCCACCTCGCTATACCTTTCTTGGGTCCAAAGTGGATGACCTCCCACTTGCCTACATTGAACTCCATTTGCCACAGTTTTGCCCACTCATTTAACCTGTCTATGTCCCTTTGCAACTTTCTGCTCCCATCTGCACTACCTACTGTCCCTCCTAACATTGTCATCTGCAAACTTGGATACACAACTCTCTATTCCTTCATCCATTAATAAATATGCTGAAAAGTTGAGGTCCCTGAACCGATCCCTGGGGAACGCCACTTGCCACATTCTGTCAATTAGAGTATGTACCCTTTTATCCCTACTCCCTGTCTCTTACCTCCCAATCAATTTCCATCCCAAGTCAACAGGTCACCTCTAATTCTGTACCCTCTCATTTTTGCCAGTAATCTCTTGTGTGGAACCTTAGTGAATGCCTTTTGGAAGACTAGATAACATTCATAGACACCCCCTTATCTACCTTATTAGTGACATCAAAAAATTCAAGTAATTTAGTCCGACTCATGGGTTGGGACCCTGATCTCAGCAAGCATAGTAATTAAGTGCTCGTCCCTCCTACCCCTCACCCCCCTAATCCAAACAATGAGAGAAGAAAGAATTCTGGCTTTTTAGCTCACATTGCGGTGCTTTCTGATGGCAGTTCTGACAATAACTATACAGATACAAGGTCGTCTGGAAGACAGCTGGCAGCGTCGGCAACATGGCAAGTTTGTCTAATGAATTTGCTCATTTTAAAGGCTGGAGTGGCCTCATGCTCAGTAATGACAGGTAAGCAGATAATCTGTAGTGGGCAACGTCTCTTGCTAAAAGATTGCAGTTTGATAGGTTGGCCTAGCACAGTGAACATTTGACATGAAAATACACTGCAGCTGGAAAAATACAGAACATTTAATACAGTATGGAGATTATAATATATTGTCCAGCAGTGGGTTTTTAGCCTCATTGGGGAAGTGGCACTGTGTGGCAGCAGCTTGTAACTCCACTCGACATGTCAATGGATGTCGGCTGCAGCTTCCACAAGAAGCTACCCAGTGTGCAGTAAGCACTCACTTTAAATTCAGCGTCGGGTTGATTTCAAGGGTTTGAGGACTTCAGCCTGATAAGGGCTTCCAGTTATTTTCACAGCGATCTGACTACAGCTGCGCTGCCATCTGCTATTATGGGAAACCATAGTTAATAGGGATCTCCTTCTCTCCCCTGACCTGCCGGTGTGTCAAAAAAAGGAGCAATTTGTGCTTACCAGCATCGAAAAGAAAGAGCAGAAGAAAGTGGCAGCGTGAGCTATGCTGGACTGGCCAAAGTCCTTCACGTTACGCCAACAGGCCTGCCTCTCCGCACACTGCTGCGAGAGAGAGTCTCTTAATTTCTCCACTCGTGCATTTTCTTTCCCCTCATTACATTCCTCCTGTTCCAAGCGCTTTGGGGAAGTCCTGAGGTTGTGAAAGGCACGCGATATAAATGGAAGTTTTTCTTTTTGAGAGAGGTGAGGCGTTCCAAATATTTTGAAGAAAGAAAGACTTGCATTTATATAGCGCCTTTCACAACCACCGGACGTCCCAAAGCACTTTACAGCCAATGAAGTACTTTTTGAAGTGCAGTCTCTGTTGTAATGTAGGGAAACGCGGCAGCCAATTTGCGCACAGCAAGGTCCCACAAACAGCAATGTGCTAATGACCAGATAATCTGTTTTTTGTTATGTTGGTTGAGGGATAAATATTGGCCCAGGACACCGGGGATAACTCCCCTACTCTTCTTCGAAATAGTGCCACAGGATCTTTTACGTCCACCTGAGAGAGCAGACGGGGCCTCGGTTTAACGTCTCATCCGAAAGACGGCACCTCCGACAGTGCAGCACTCCCTCAGTACAGCACTGGAGTGTCAGCCTAGCACTGTGAAAGAATGAATTAGGTTGGTTGGGGGGGGGGGGAGGGCAGTAACATAAGTCTTCATTTTAGTGCAGTGAGGATGCAACATAATAGTGATACAGATAGCATGCTTAAAAAATTGTTTCTGCAGCGGTACTGGTATTAACAAGTTTAGTAAATGCTATTTTATTTCCAAGACGTGGTAGACACAGAATTTGGCAGCACAGAAGGAGGCCATTCGGCCCATTGTGCCTGCGCCAGCTCTGTGAAAAAGCTATCCACTTAAGTCCCACTCCCCTGCCCCTTCGCCATACCCTTTAAAAAAATATATTTTTCACATGTTTATCCACGTCACTTTAAAAACTATTACAGATTCAGCTGTTGCTGGCAGTGCATTCCATGTCCAAACACAAAAGCAAAATACTGCGGATGCCTGAAATCTAAACTTAAAAACAGAAAATGTTGGAATTACTCAGTGGGTCAGGCAGTGGAGGGAGGAACAGGGTCAACGTTTCAGGTCCTTGGCCTTTCGTCAGAACTGGAAGAAGTTAGAGATTTAACAGTTTTTAAGCCAGTACAGAGGGAGGGAAAGAACAAAAGGGGTCGGCCTGTGATACGGTGGAAGGCAGGAGTGATTAAATGACAAACGGGATGATGGTGCAAGGCAAGAGGTGGTAGTAATGAGATAAGTAAAGAAACAAAAAGATGGGTCCAGAGGAGCTGTCAATGGCAACAGTAGAACCATTACCAGCACCTGCTGTCCGTAAAAATGGGTGGAGCAGTTATGATCTGAAGTTATTGAAATCAATCACTTCCATGTCGTAACAACCTTCTACACAAAAAAATCTGCCTATCCTCTCCCAGCATTCTTTTGGTGATGCCTTCTAGTTCCTGACTCACACACTGGGTTTTCTTGATTCAATTTAGCAAATCACCTCATAGTTTTGAACACCTTTATCTGTCCTCCCCTTAATCTTCATGAATATATTTAAGGGAAGAGCATCAATGTTGCATCAAGAACTTGACCAAGATTGATAGTCAAACCTGCTGACCCTCTAAAGATGAACTTCGACTTCACTTACCTGGGTTGTCATAAGCTGTATTTTACAATGGCTTTGAGTAAAAATCAGCCATGAAACCTGTCCTAACAATAAAATATGTCTTTCCTGGGCTTTTCCGATGGCTTATTGACTTACATGCATTATCTGTTGTGCTACTAAGCTAGAGAAATCAGGAAGCCTTTCAGGTTTAATTTCTGGTGCTCCTTTAGTTACCCTCAGCCAGGGCAGCTGTGGGAGCTCTTTTGAAGGTCTCAGGGTCTGTTGGCAAATAAGAGGAAAATAAAACAGTCCCAGTCCTTGCTCCTGACCATCATCCAGGGACCTCCGTGGTGAACATCGGGTGAAGACGGGATTGGGTCGAGGGCGGGGTGGGGGGGGGAAGTCAGCTGTGATATTCCATGTGGTCAAATAACTTGCAAGTGCTCATGAAGAATGGCCACTTGGGTGAGATACTGAAAAGTGAGCAGTGCCTGTGGGATTAATCACAGAATCACAGAAACCCCACAGTGCAGATAGAGGCCATTTCGGCCCATCGAGCCTGCACCGACACATATCCCACCCGATCCCCGTAACCCCTACACCAACACATATCCCACCCTATCCCTGTAACCCCACGTATTTAATCCCCCTAACACTAAGGGTCAATTTATCATAGCCAATCAACCTAACCTGCACATCTTTGGACTGTGGGAGGAAACCGGAGCACCTGGAGGAAACCCACGCAAACACGGGGAGAACACGGGGGCATAGTGGTTAGCACTATTGCCTCACAGCACCAGGGACCCGGGTTCAAATCTGGCCTCGGGCGACTGTCTGTGTGGAGTTTGCACATTCTCCCTGTGTCTGCGTGGGTTTCCCCCGGGTGCTCCGGTTTCCTCCCACAGTCCAAAGATGTGCAGGTAAGGTTGATTTGGCTATGATAAATTGACCCTTAGTGTTAGGGGATTAAATACGTGGGGTTACGGGGATAGGGTGGGATATGTGTCGGTGCAGGCTCGATGGGCCGAAATGGCCTCTATCTGCACTGTAGATTCTGTGAATGTGCAAACTCCACACAGACAGTCGCCCGAGGCCGGATTCGAACCCGGGTCCCTGGCGCTGTGAGGCAACAGTGCTAACCACTATGCCACCGTATCCTAGCATGAGTCACCACTTTTAGGAGAAGAAGGGAATAAAGGGGAGAACATTTTAAAAACACACAGCTGTATCCATCCCACCTTCCCTGGAGGAGGACAATATTGAGTTGAAAATCGGGTTACATAAAGAGGAAGGGAATTATGACCTTAAATACAGTTAAAATAAACACAACATTCCTTGTCTCCACAATTTGGCAGAATAATATCTTTAATAAATCCTGCTCTGAATAATTAGTTCATACATTTCAACATCCTGTCAAAAATTCCATTGCCACACTAAATTCACTGGCACATCCTTGAGGTATCCACGTGCTTCCTGAGGAATGGTGTCACTGTGAATGCGTGTCTATATGTAGGTTCCAAGTGCTAATAGATGAAAGTTTGATTATTGCCTCTGGCCCTTATTAGTATTCATGAGGTGGGTCTGACACCGTTGCTGGTGGGTTGAAGTCGGCAGTGATAATTAGATTAATCCTCTCATTGCAGTTTATACAACAAAAAATCTCAATATCTGGGTTCTATTTATAGTACGGACGATTGAAGAATGAAGTGTGAATGAGAAATAGTGTACTGGGTTATTGGATTGTGCCGAGGTTTGGCACTGAGAGCAAAGCACAAACCTTTCAGAGCGTCTGAAGTTCTGTGCTAACAATGAGACGACATTGAGCTATTACAAAAAAAAAAAAAAAAAAAAAAATTTTGCCCCAAGAAGAGGAATTCCAGTGCTAGGGAAGGCAATACTTTTCTACACCTGGTGTCTATGTTAAATACACCTATTTGAGGCACAGCACAGATTAAATTCGCCAACCATTGATTATGCATGGATGGAAAATCAAGCCTGCAGCGCAGAGCTCCCCCACTGCACTGCGTTACTGAGCCCCAAACCCAGAGAACCATCCCTTACTCAGTCAGTGTGACTTCCATTTTCACACCAGCTATCTTTGTGCCTTCTAAGTCAGAGGTTCCCAAAACTTTACTTATTGCGTAGCCGCTTCCAGATCCGCCAGCTGCCCGCGGACCCCTACCAGCGTACTGGTTTTAGACTGGACAGGCGCTGGGCAACTGAAACCACGCTGCAGTGTACGGTGATTGGAGGTGAGGGCTCTGTATATCATTGTCTCTGTGTGCCTGTGTTCTCACTGGTACGTCTTGAAGTAAAGTCCTGAAGTATAACAAATTCCTGCAGAGTTTTAAAGCTTCGTCTGAGTAGCCTATTACAAAAATGCAAAAAAATAAAACAATAAAATAATTAATGAATAAAATCCACCACTTCTGGCACAGACACGATGGGCCGAATGGCCTCCTTCTGTGCTGTAAATTTCTATGATTCGACAATTTCTCCACGTACCCCCCCAGAGGTGTCTTGCGTGCCACAGTTTGGGAACCCCTTCTCTAAGTGCTGGGCAATGTTGATGCCAATTAGAAACAGGAACTGAGGAATGAAAGCATCTCTGCCAGGTGTAAGGGTCCTAAGTGAATTGAATTGTGGACAGTGCTCAACCTAAAGAACACGAATCCCCAGTGCATTATTGCCCATAATTATTGCCACCTTTATTACCTACATTTGCCGTTCCTGTGGGTCACACTCCAGCCGCTTACTTTTACCGTTAGGGGAGGCCGGTGGTGCTGGGTGTTCATGTGGAGTGCAGCAGATAGAAAGAAAGAAAGAAAGACTTGCATTTATATAGCGCCTTTCACGACCACCGGACATCCCAAAGTGCTTTACAGCCAATGAAGTAATTTCTGGTGTGTAGTCACTGTTGTAATGTGGGAAACGTGGCAGCCAATTTGCACACAGCAAGCTCCCACAAACAGCAATGTGATAATGACCAGATAACCTGTTTTTAGTGGTGTTGATTGAGGGATAAATATTGGCCCCAGGACACCGGGGATAACTCCCCCGCTCTTCTTCGAAATAGTGCCGTGGGATCTTTTACGTCCACCTGAGAAGACAGACGGGATCTTGTTTTACATACAGCACAGAAACAGGCCATTCAGCCCAACCAATCCATGCTGGCGTTTATGCTCCACTCGAGCCTCCTTTTGTCTTTCCTCAGCTATCAGTATAACCCTCTATTCCCTTCTCCCTCATATGCTTGTCTAGCCTCCCCTTAAATGCATCTATACTGTTCGCTTCAACCACTCCCTGTGGTAGCGAGTTCCACATTCTCACCACTCTCTGGGTAAAGAAGCATCTTCTGAATTCCCTATTGGATTTCTTGGTGACTATCTTATATTGATGGGCTCTAGTTTTGCTCTTCCCCACAAGTGGAAACATTCTCTCTGTATCCACTCTGTCAAAACCTTTCATAATTTTAAAGACCTCTATTAGGTCACCCCTCAGCCTTCTCCTTTCAAGAGAAAAGAGACCCAGCCTGTTCATCCTTTCCTGATATGTATACCCTCGCATTTCTGGTATCATCCTTGTAAATCTTCTCTGCGCCCTCTCCAGTGCCTCTATATCTTTTTTATAATATGGCTACCAGAACTGCACACAATACTCCAAGTGTGGTCGAACCAAGGTTTGATACAAGTTTAGCATAAGTTCTCTACTATTCAATTCTATCCCTCCAGAAATAAACCCTTATTGATCTGTGACGCAACTTTTGTGTACAGGGATCCCTCCCCAACCACGGGGGATACGTTCCTGAAAACCCCCGTGGTTAGTAAAACCGCGGTTGCCAAATTCAGTATAAATGTGTATAAACACAATAAAAAAGAATATAAAAAGCATAAAAATCATGTTATTTACCTTATTCCTCAATTAAAAACCGCGGATACGCGAATTTCACTGCCGCGGTTGGCAAAAATTGTCGCAGAGTGGAAACCATGTATACGTGAAATCCGCATATGGCAAAACCGCAGTTGGGGCAGGATTCCTGTATTTGCACTCACAGATCCCTTTGCTCCTCTACCCCCTTTAGATTCTTATTTTCCAAGTAATATGTGACCTCCTTATTGTTCTTACCAAAATGTAATACCTCACACTTATCAATGTTGGAATTGATTTGCCAATTATATGCCTTTTCTCTAAGTTAATTAATGTCTTCTTGTAATTTGTTGCAGTCCTCCTCAGTGATGACTATCCCTCCAAATTCGGTGTTGTCCGCAAATTTAGAGATTGTGATTTTGATTCCAAAGTCTAAATTGTTGATATAAATTGTGAACAACAGTGGTCCTAGTACTGATCCTTGTGGGACCCCACTTCCTACCTTTTGTCACTCTGAATAGCTACCCTTTACCCCTACTCTCTGCTTTCTGTCTTGAAGCCAGCCAGCTATCCATTCTGCTACTTGTCCTGACTCGGCAAGCTCTGACCTTATTCATTAGTCTATTATGTGGTACCATATCAAAGGCCTTTTGGAAATCTAAATATATTAATTCTACTACATTACCCTAGTCTACTCTCTCTGTTACCTCTTCAAAGAATTCAATGAGGTTGGTCAAACAAGATTTTCCCTTTTGAAATCCATGTTGACTATTCATTATTATATTTTTGTTTTCTAGATTTTTTCTATTTTCTCCTTTTGTAGGGATTCCATTATTTTTCCTACTACTGATGTTAAGCTGACTGGTCTATAGTTCCCTGGATATGTTCTATCACCCTTCTTAAATAGAAGTATAATGTTAGGATGGTATGTAAATAATGAAAAGGAGATGATCAAGAAGGTCAACGTGGACAACTCCAATTTAGAAGCGGAGCTCCTTTAAATGGAATTAAAACTAGAACTTGGCAACAGTGAACCATTGCTGATGACAAACTGCAATTCAATGCACTGCAAAGAAAGCCTTCTGGATAAGGCTTGAAGTTGATATCAGTTGATATCTATTAACTCTTATGTTCATTAATAAATAGACATTCTTATTATGAACACAGCTAGCTTTTGCTAGACACTTTTATTGAGCACATGTGGACTAGGTACAGTATCTGTAGAGGCTTCCATCTTGACTGCTGCCTTGTGGGTAGCCTAGTGCCTCATGGGTAATGTAGTCTTAATATACATACAGCTGGGTAGTGTAGTCTTATACATACAGATATATACAGCTCTACGGCTCCACCTAGTGTCCACTATAGAATGACATGTTATTGATCATTACATCCCCCTTTCTTTGAGGTTTAACAAAATCAATATCAATCAACTTTCAAGAAAACAATAAAGATAATATCAGTAACACTTTTGTTAGTGCTCTATAAACATAAACATTTTCAAAACAGTCAACACATTTTCAAAGCTTTACATTGTACTCAAAGATTAAGTCTATCAGGCTTTTTTACTTCATGTGTGGATCTTCTCCACATGGGTAAGTCTGATGTGTCTTCATGAGATTGTTCTGGCGGTGAATGACAAGATGCAGTTGCGGCATTGTCATCAACCTGGTCTTGAATAGTCTCTTGTGTTTTTAGGAGGGAACGGCGGTTCCTCCTGAGAATCTGTCCTTCCTCAGTTCTAACAGTGTATGACCTTGGTCCTACTTCCTCAAGAACTGTAGCTTTCCTGTTCCATGCATCTGGACCCTCAATCCTGACAACATCATCCCTTGTCAATGGTTTTAGAGTTTTGGATGACTTGTCATAGTATGATTTCTGTTTCAGCTTTAACAGTTGAAGTCTCTGTCTCAGTTCCTCACTTTGCTGTTCTTTTGCACAGCAGGGTAGCGTGGTGCGCAACTTGCGACCCATTAGTAGTTCAGCAGGTGAAGAACCACAGTCTAAAGGTGAGGCTCGGTAGTTCAGCAGGGCGAGATAAGGATCAGACTTGCTTTCTGTCGCTTTCTTCAGTAGCTGCTTGAGAACTTGAACACCTTTCTCTGCCTTACCATTTGACTGAGCATACAAAGGACTGGATGTGATGTGCTGAAAGTCATAATGTGCTGCAAACTGTTGCCACTCCTTACAGTTGAAGCACGGACCATTGTCGCTAATGGCAATCCTGGGAATTCCATGTCTGGCGAAGATGGATTTCCCATGCATTATGACACTGCTTGCTGTGGTGCTTGAGAGCAGCGCCATCTCCGGATAGTTAGAATAGTAGTCAATCACTATTAGATAGTCTTTACCATTTAAATGAAAAAGGTCCATACCAACCTTTTGCCATGGTGCTGTTGGTATGTCAGCTACTATCATTGGTTCCTTTGCTTGTTTGTTTTGGTGTTTCTGACATGTCTCACATTTGCCGATCATGTTCTCAATGTCCTTATTTATGCCAGGCCAATAAACAGTGTCTCTTGCTCTCCTTTTGCATTTTTCAATTCCGAGGTGTCCCTCATGAATCCTTTTGAGCATGTCTTGACGTAGAGCCTGTGGAATGACTATTCTGTTCTGTTTTAGTAATAGTCCACTTGCGACACTCAATTCTGACCTTATGTGAAAATATTTTGGACAGGAACCTTTTGGCCAACCATGATGAATGTTCTCTATTACTGTTTGTAATACTGTATCTTTTACTGTTTCTTCTGCTATTTGCTTTGATTTTGTGTCTGACACAGGCAGCGCAGCAGTGACCATACTCACATGAACATCCACGTCTTCTTCAGTAGAGCTCACATGACTCATTGTGGGTGCTCGGGATAGTGCATCTGCTAACACTATGTATTTGCCTGGTGTGTAGATCAGTTCAAAGTCATATCTTTGCAGCTTCATCATGAGTCGTTGAATCCTTGGAGACATCTCATTCAGGTTTTTTTTTTATGATGGCAACCAGAGGGCTGTGGTCTGTCTCAACTGTGAAGGTGGGAAGTCCATATATGTAGCCATGAAACTTTTCTAGTCCAACTACCAAGCCTAGACATTCCTTTTCAATCTGGGCGTATCGACACTCAGTATCAGTCATAGACCTGGAGGCATAGGCAACAGGCTTCCAATCTTCACCCTCTGCTTGTAGCAAGACCGCACCTAGGCCATCTTTTGATGCATCCGTTGACACTTTGATTCTTTTTGTTGGGTCAAAGAAGGTGAGTACAGGTGTGGTTGTCAGCACTGTTTTGAGGTTTATCCACTCTTGTTCATGTCTTTCTGTCCATGCGAACTCATTTGTTTTATGTAGCAGGTCTCGCAGACAGGCTGTCTTGGCTGACAAGTTAGGAATGAACTTTCCAATGAAGTTTATCATCCCCATGATGCGTAGCACTCCTTTTTTGTCAGTGGGTCGGGGCATTTTGAGTATGGCATTTACTTTTTCCATATCTGGCTCTATTCCTTTACCAGATAGATTATCTCCTAGGAAAGTGACTTCCTGGACGCCAAACTGACACTTGGCTTTGTTGAGCTTCAGTCCATTCCGGCGTATGCTCTGTAGCACTTTAGTCAGTCTCTCATTGTGTTCTTTCAGTGTGGAGCCCCAGATGATGATGTCATCAACATAGACCCGAACTCCTTCCAGACCTTCAATTATGTGTTCCATCGCTCTATGAAAGATTTCAGATGCAGATATTATCCCGAAAGGCATTCTGAGGAAGCAATACCTGCCAAATGGTGTGTTGAAGGTACAGTATTTGGTGCTCTCTTCATCCAGTTTTAGTTGCCAAAATCCTTGTGAGGCATCGAGCTTTGTAAAGTATCTGGCACCTGACATTTCACTGGTGATTTCTTCTTGCTTGGGAATCTGGTAGTGTTCACGTTTTATGTTTGCATTTAAGTCCTTTGGATCCATGCATATTCTTAGATCATTGTTCTTTTTCTTTACACATACCATGGAGTTAACCCAGTCTGTTGGCTCTTCGACTTTCCTGATGACTCCTAGTGTGGTCATTCTGTCCAGTTCATTCTTGAGCCGGTCACGCAGGGGTGCTGGAACTCTTCGTGGAGCATGTACCACTGGCTGAGCATCCTCCTTTAGCTGGATCTTGTAAGTGAATGGTAGAACTCCAAATCCTTTGAACACATCCTGGAAATTATTCACTACAGAATCCACCGAGTCATCTGGTCTGCTTATGGCACAGTTTATACGGTAGACTCTCTTGACCAGTTCTAAGTCCTCACAAGCTTTGTCACCCAGTAGTGAATCAAGCCTTTCAGCCACAACAGAAAACATGAGATGATGCACTTTGTCTTTGACTGTCACTTTAAGTCTGCATACACCTAAGCTATCTATTTTCTGTCCATTATAGTCCCTCAGTAGTACTGACTTTTTCTGTATTTTGGGCTTTCCTTTCATATTGTTAATGTCACTCATACTGATTAAGTTTGCTTTTGCCCCAGTGTCTAGTTTCAAGGTAACTAATGCTCCATTTACCTGCAGTGGGATCATCCATTTGTCCTCTTTTACTGCATTAACTTTATGTTCAGCATTGTCCATTTCTGAGGGCTGCACATTTTCTGTATCCTTTTTGATATTGTCACATGACACCATTCCTACAAAAAATGTCTCACTTACATCAGTGTCCTCAATTACATTAACTCGTTGCCCTTTCTTAGTTTGTACTTTTGAAAAGCATTGTTTGGCTAAGTGATTCTTTCCATTACACTTTGTGCACATTTTTCCAAACGCTGGGCATTGTCTTAACTGGTGTTTGTAACCACAGCATTTACAATTAAAAGTTTCATCCTCCAATTGCGTTTCATTTCTGTTCTGCCCACGTTTCTTTCCCTTGTAGGACACAGCACCGACAGCAGCATTATCACTCATTACAATCGCATCATTATTGATTTCACTGAAAGTCTTCGCGTGCTTTCGAGCTAGCTCGCTGGCTTGCCATATTTTCACTGCATTTTCCAAATTTAGTTTGGTTTCTCTCAACAGACGTTCCCTGACTTTTTTTATCATGAATACCAAACACAATCTGGTCACGAATCATGGATGATTTCAGCTCAGAGAAATTACATGTGTGTGCTTTCAGTTTCAGATCAGTTATAAAGCTATCAAAAGTCTCATTTTGCTGCTGTGTCCTTGAACAGAACATGTATCTTTCATAGGTCTCATTCTTTTTGGGAGAGCAATGTGCATCAAATTTTTTTAGCACATCTTCTAATTTTTCTCTGTTCTCCTCTGGATTAAATACAAATGTATTAAATACCTCTATCGCCTGTGAGCCTGCAACCGTAAGCAGCAATGCTATCTTCCTTGCGTCTGGCTTCGTACTGAATCCGATGGCTGCAATGTAGAGTTCGAATTGTTGTTTAAGAGTCTGCCAATTGTAGTCGATATTTCCTGTGAGTTTCAAACGCTCTGGTGGCTTCAAATTCTCCATGTCGCTTTTCACAATTTTCAGCAGATCTTCACCATCCTGGTACCATCTTATGTTAATTAATAAATAGACATTCTTATTATGAACACAGCTAGCTTTTGCTAGACACTTTTATTGAGCACATGTGGACTAGGTACAGTATCTGTAGAGGCATCCATCTTGACTGCTGCCTTGTGGGTAGCCTAGTGCCTCATGGGTAATGTAGTCTTAATATACATACAGCTGGGTAGTGTAGTCTTATACATACAGCTATATACAGCTCTACACAGCTCTACGGCTCCACCTAGTGTCCACTATAGAATGACATGTTATTGATCATTACACTTACCAGATTTTGAAGCCCCACACTTGAAACATTTTTCTCGCCTCTTGAAGTTATATATGCTGCACTGTATTTAAGTTTATAAAATGTTATAAATATCAGCAAAATATCAGAAACTGACTTTTACATGGAATCCAGAAGTCTCTATTTTACTGTTACTAGTTAAACAAATTATAGTAGTGTAGAATTACACTCCAATATGCAAGACAAAATATGTAGTGAATATTTTACAATGACAATTTATTTTTTTAAGATGTCAGGAATTAACAAAACGCTTCACCTTTTCCCTTTACAAATAAACTTTAAAAACATTTACTGAGATTAGACACTGTGAAAGTATTATTGGTTCTAGTGCAGTAGAGACAGCACTCAACATCATGGATATGTAATTCACTAAAAACGTTTTTTGAATAACTAATTGTTTGAAAAGTAATCTTGTAGATCTAACATTACCCATCCTCCAAAAAAATCATGGCATGTTCTAATCCATCAACATTTAAAAAAGACATTCATATAGATCCCCAGCTAAACTTATATAGGTGCTGCAATCAAAATACCTTGCCACAAAGCCAATCTTCATAAGTCTTTGGTCGTGGATTGCTGTAGTGCATGGTGACATACTTCCCCTGTAGAGTCAGGTATTTCTGTCATTTTTCCCCTCATTAGGTTTAACATCTGATCCGAAAGACAGCACCTCCGACAGTGCAGCACTCCCTCAGCACTGCACTGGGAGTGTCAGCCTAGATTTTTGTTTTCAAGTCTCTGGAGCGGGACCTGAACCCACAACCTTCTGACTCTGAGGCGAGAGTGCTACTCACTTTAAAAAAAATATATTATACTTTATTGAACATTTACAACATCGTGATTATTACATTGTATGATACAAATCAATTCCACCACTCTGCACAGCCATTCCGCCACCACATTTTAACATCAAAACCTGAAGTTTAATTTGTCACCTGTAACATATATTAATCGATTGTACTTTAAAAATTGGTTGTAAAATACTGTCCTTAAATTCCTTTCTGAATAAAACATCCACAGAGCCTCATAATGATCTTTTAGCTTATATTTAAAATACTCTTTTAGATTGATTCTCCTCCCCTTAAAAAACAGAGCATTCCTTCTTTGCACAATCACAAATCTAGCCAAACTGAACATTAAATTAATTGCCGCTCCGCTAGACTCTGGCAGACTCTCCTGCAATCCCCAACTCAAAATTGAGTCCCACGGGATTCCCATTCTCGCTCTTCGGTCCCCACCCAGCAAAAAAGCTTCACACAACTGTCGAACATAGTACTTAAAGTCATTTAACTGCAGACATAACACCAGTAAATGGGACAGAGTCTCATCCCGTGTCCCACACATTGGACAAGTTGCTGCCTCCACTTGTCCAATCTTGCACAAGACCGTCATGGTAAAAATCAGGTTATGAGCCAATTTGAAATCCAGTTCAATCCATTCTGGGCATTTAAAATTCGCCCACACTCCCTTCCAAATCCTGTTGAAGTCCAGCTGTGGGTATTGAAATAAAGAGTAGATTGCCTTTCAAAAGCTAGGCTTTATTAACCTTAAAAAACCAGCAAGTACATGTTGAGCACCCCGTCTCAACCACTGTAGAAAACTGAATTTAAGATGGCCACCACAGGTCACATGGAATCAACTAACCAATAAGTTTACAGCATATATCTCAAGGCAGGAAAACAGGCAACCAATTACAATGCTTCTTATAAAACAAGAATAATCACCACATTCACCCCTCCTTTTAAAATATACTTCAACCTAGGTAGCCTTTACAGTTTACAATTAGTTACTTATGACTAGACCAATACATGTATAATGCCTTCAACAATTTTAAAATTTTACTATTAATTTATTAATTATTTTAAAAGTCCATTTTTAATCGGTCGACCGGATATCTTGTTCGTGTCGACCTTCTTAGCCTTGATGGAGTTCCTTGCCCTCCCACACCAGGAGACACAGAAATATCTTCTGCAGGGAGGCTATCAATATCCCGATTATCAACGGTTTCCGGATTGGAAGTCCCATTAGAAGGTAGACTGGGAGGGTCATGAACATCCATCGGGGGCAGACTAAGAGAATTGTAAGTGTCTGCAATAGGATTGGAAATGTTCGTAGTATCTGTGACGACATCAACATTATCTGAATTATGGCTATTGTTAATGTCCTCAGGAGAGGGCTGGCCACCACAAGGAGCTAAGTCTTTAACTGAAACCGTACTTTCTTTCCCATCTTGGAATCGAATGTGAGCATATTGGGAATTTGCCTCCAATAGCTCCACCTCCTCCACTAAAGGATCATACTTTGACAGTCTAACATGGCGTCGGAGCAGCACAGGTCCCTGCATAGTAAGCCATGAAGGTACCGAATATCCCATAGTGGATCTCCGCGGATAGTTGAAGAGCCTTTCATGGGGGGTCACATTAGTAGCCGTTGAAAGCAATGATCTAATGGAATGCAGGGCATCAGGCAGTACCATTTCCCACTGTGTATTCTTAAGGTTCCGGGATGTCAAAGCCAACATAACTGCCTTCCAGATCACCCCATTGTATCATTCACACTGTCCATTACCCTGGGGATTATACGGGGTAGTTCTGCTAGTAGAAATTCCCCGACTCTGGAGGTATTCCTTCAACTGGGAAGACATAAAAGAACTTCCCTGATCCGAATGGATATACGCAGGCATCCCAAAGATGACAAAAAGTTGCGTCAGACATTTAATAACTGTAGCAGCTGATACATCTGCACAAGGAAAAGCAAAAGGGAACCTTGAAAACTCATCCACAACAGTAAATATATATCGATTCTGAGTCGTTGAAGGAAGAGGCCCCTTAAAATCAACGCTCAGGCGTTCAAAGGGAGAAGTAGCCTTTATAAGATGAGCTCGTTGAGGCTTAAAGAAATTCGGTTTACACCGGGCGCAGACAGAGCATGACGAAGTCATCCGCTTGACGTCTTCAACTGAAAAGGGCAAATTCTTACTGCGTACGAAGTGTATCATCCTCGTAACACCAGGATGGCACAAAGCATTATGAAGATTAATAAGCGTATCTCCGTGAAGCACAGAACAATAAGCCCTCGACAGCGCATCAGCGGCAACATTATCCTTCCCCGGACGATAGACTATATCGAAATGATAGCATGCCAACTCGATCCTCCACCTCATTATTTTATCATTCTTAATCTTTCCGAAATGTTTGACATCAAACATGAAGGACACAGATTTTTGGTCAGTTACTAACGTAAAATGTCGCCCAGATAAATAATGTCTCCATTTACGCAGTGCTTCTACTATTGCGTACGCCTCTTTCTCTATTGATGAATGCCTCTGCTCACTATTGCTCAGAGTACATGAGAAAAAGGCCACAGGTCTTCCATTTTGGTTCAGGGTAGCCCCAATTGCAAAATCGGAAGCGTCCGTCTCAATCACAACGGGAACCTGCTCATCAATAGAATGCACATCTGCTCCAAGGATATCCTTTTTAAGATTATCAAAACACACCCTGGCCTCCCATGATAGAGGATATGTCGTAACCCGAATAAGGGGCCGGATCTTCTGCGAGAAGTTTGCAATCCAATTAGAATAATAAGAAAACAGTCCAACAACTCGTTGCAAGGCCTTAGAATTAGTAGGGCAAGGTAACTCAATCAGTGGTCGCAGCCGTTCTGGATCTGGTTTAATCTTGTTTCCCGAGATAATATACCCCAGTAAATTTACCTCGGTGGTCGAAAAGATACACTTCTCTTTATTGAAAGTTAAGCCAACTTTTTCCGCAACTTGAAGGAATCTTTCTAGATTAAAATCGTGCTCCACCCTTGATTTGCCACGCACCGTGATGTCATCTAAATATGAGAAGGTGTCAGAGAGAGAGTTATCACTTATAAAAGCATCCATTGCCCGTTGAAAACAGGCGACACCGTTAGTAACACCGAATGGTACTCGGCAAAACTGGTACAGCTTTCCGCCAGCTTCAAAGGCCGTATATGGTTTGTCCCTCTTAGCGATAGGAATCTGATGATAAGCACTCTTTAGGTCAATAGTGCTAAAAACCTTATATTGAGATACTTTATTGATAAGCTCATCAATCTTAGGCAGGGGGTACGCATCTAATTGAGTATACCTGTTAATAGTTTGAGAGCAGTCTATCATCATTCGCTTCTTATGTCTCTCATTAGTGGTGACAACTACCTGTGCCCGCCAGGGCGAAAAACTAGGTTCAACGATTCCTTCCGATAAAAGACGTTGAACTTCAGAATTAATAAATTCTTTATCCTGACTGCTATACCTTCTTGACTTGGTAGCAATTGGCTTACAGTCTGGCATCAAATTGGAAAAAAGTGATAATGGAGAAATGAATAAAGAAGTTAATCCACAAATAGACAAAGGTGGCTTGGTTCCTCCGAAAGAAAGACTGAGGGACTCATGTAATTGAAGCACATCATGACCAATCAAAATGTCCGCACAGAGATTAGGCAGAATGGATAGGCGTATATCAGTATACGTATTACCTAGGAGAATTAATTTCACAAGGCAGCAACCAGCTACTTGTGAGGTGAGAGTCGTCTGAGCCATACACACCTGATAGGAAACAGGCGAAATTTTCAAACGCTTCTCCCTCACAAACTGAAGACTTATAAAGCTCTCAGTGCTGCCTGTATCTATAAGGGCCTTCACTTCTAACCCATTAACTTGAGCCATAACTATAGCTTTGTTTAGGCCATGGGAAAAGGCGGCAGAAACTGATGCAATAAACACCCTATCTAAAGGCTGAATGGTCGCAGAGGAGGCAACCAATTTGCAAACACGTGCATAATGACTTCCCTTGCCGCATTTACTACACACAGCCTCCCGGGCAGGGCACTTCAGACGGGGGTGCCGGGCGTTCCCGCAAAAATAACACTTCTGAATCCTAGAGGCAACAGCTGCCGAAGTAGAAACTGTTTCGGAATCTGGTAAACCACTCCTATTAAATCCACGTAACTCCCTTTCATCCGGAACTGCCGAAACCACGGTCGCAGGCCGATCAAAAAGAGCATAAGAATCCGAACTTCTCTGAGCCAAATCCAATGTAGAGGCTTGCTCAAAAGCACTCTTAAGATCCAAAGTCTTATTTTCTAATAACCGCTGACGAATTGATCTAGACAGTAATCCATTAATAAATGCATCCCGTACCGACTCTTCCTTATGTTCTTCTGCAGACACGGCCTTATAATTACAGTTAGCACCAAGGCGCCGGAGTGCTTGTAAATAAGCATCCAAGGATTCTCCCGCCTGCTGACTACGGGCAGATAAAAGGTGACGTGCAAATACCTCATTTTTGGGTTTAACAAATTTTTTTTCCAATGTAGCAATAGCCAATTCATAAGTTTCACAGTCCAAAATATACTTATACACATCCGGAGCAATGTAGTTGATTAGTATATCCAACTTATTCAGAGATTGCTGATCCAACACACCCAAAAAGTTTTTAAATGTACGATACCAATGTTTCCATTGATCATCCACTCCTGCAGAATTAGGGTCAGCATTAAATCGTTCCGGTCGAAGATATCGTTCCATTATAGCAAAAGGTTAATAAATTGAAATAAAGAGTAGATTGCCTTTCAAAAACTAGGCTTTATTAACCTTAAAAAACCAGCAAGTACATGTTGAGCACCCCGTCTCAACCACTGTAGAAAACTGAATTTAAGATGGCCACCACAGGTCACATGGAATCAACTAACCAATAAGTTTACAGCATATATCTCAAGGCAGGAAAACAGGCAACCAATTACAATGCTTCTTATAAAACAAGAATAATCACCACAGGTATATACTCTGCCAAAACTCCTGACCAGCAGGTGCCTTGAATCTCCATTCTCTGAATACCTCATAGAAATCTCGAGTATTACAGTTGTCAAATTGGACCAACTCTCCCCCTTTCTCCAGTACAAAGCTTGGAAAAGCAGGACGCATTTTACTTCCTTTGGAGATTTCCGCATTTATTTCTTCCATCCAATCCTGTGGCATTGCCCTCACAATCTTCTCATACATGATTCCTATTGCTTTTCCTTCTACCTCCTGATCCTCCTCCCACACCATGTCCCTCACTATCGCTTCCGGCAACCAACCTGGAATTACCTCGTATAATACATCTTTCAAAGCTTGATTAAATAAAACCTCTCCTTCAATGTTGACCCACCTGTTCAAAAATAAGGGCTGTTCTAAAAATTCCTCAGCCCCCTTGGGCATAAACTGCACGCTTTTTAAAAATTGGGCCCAAGTCTCTACAACCCCCTTATAAAACCTAGGGAGAAGTTTAATCGATTTCAAAAACATATTATTGTATTCCATATACAATATCGCCTGCACTCCTATCCCACTTCGTTTTAAAAAATGCTCAAAACTCTTCCAAAAACTTGTATTTGACTTCTGAAGAAATCTCTTCACCCATTTGATTCTAAAGGATTTCTTCTTCAAATCAATATCTGGAAAATTGAGTCCTCCCTGATTTCTACGTCCAATGATGGTATTGTATGCCACCAAGGCTGGTTTCCCTTCCCACAAAAACCTCACACAAGCCTCTCGGACGGACTTTTCCGCCCACTCAGGAATATCCTCCACTGTCAATAAGTACCATAGCTTAGATAGCAGGAGAGCAGACACCACTGTCGCTCTTCCTTGCACTTTCAACCACCTTCTTTCCCATCTTCCCAAAATCTTTTTTATTTTCATAACCTTTGGTTCCCAATTTAATCGATCCACTTCATCCCTGTCTTTTTTGCACCCCATATGCACCCCCAGAACTTCCAAAACCTCCACCACCTTAAAGGGACATTCCCCCAACCATTCCCCCCTACCCCTCCCTGCAACCAGGCATTGGGACTTACTATAATTCACTCTGGCTCCTGAAGCTCTACAATATTCCTCCACTACCTCCATAGCTTTCCTCACTGACTCCCCATTTCTCAATGTTAAGGTTGTGTCATCTGCATATTGGTGTATCACCGACACCAGCCCAGAACTGGGTACCACAACCCCAACTACACCTTATTTCTTTCGCATCATGTAACCTAATGGTTCTGCTACCAATGTGTACAACAATGGGGACAGGGGACAACCCTGTCTCACTGATCTCTGTATCGGAAAATACTTGGATAAAAAACCATTACATTTAACGCAGCTAAATATGTTTGAATAAAAAATCCTTATCCACTGAATGAAATTTTCCTTGAAACCAAATGCTTACAAAACCTTCAATAAAAACTCATGAGAGACCCTATCAAAGGCTTTCTCTTGATCTATCTTTAATACATAAGCCTCCCTCCCACTCTCTTCCATGAGCTCTATTGCATCTCGGATTGAGACCACAGAGTCTGCGATGTCCCGGCCTATGACTCCATAGGACTGAGAGGGCCAAACTATCTCCGGTAACACCTCCTTCAAACAATTTGCCATAACCCTCGCCAAGATCTTATAATCCACATTTAATAATGTGATGGGCCTCCAATTCTTCAGATCCCGTCTATCCCCTTTATTTTTATATAAGCTAAGCTTATGATACCTCTCCTCATAGATGGGGCCAGGCTTCCCTCAATTTTAATTTCCTTAAAAACTTCTAAGAGCAATGGACTTAAAATCTCGAAAAATTCTTTATAAAATTGTGCACTTAGTCCAGCGGAACCTGGGCATTTCCCCCCCTTCATTCCACTTATTGCTACTTTTATTTCCGCTAATCCTACTTCTTTGTCACACATGCTTCTCTCATCCTCCTTTAAACCCTCTTCAATAAAAGCAGTAACCTTCTCCATCGCCAAATTGGAAATGTCTTCTTTTGTATATAACTCTTGATAAAAGCTGCTAGCTGCCTCTAAAATCTCCCCACTTTCATGAATGATCTTCTCCCCAACCTTCAACTCTTCAATTAATGATAATCTCTGTCGCAGCTTCTCTTGCTCTAGAAAATATCTAGTGCATCTTTCGCCCTCCAATGCATCTCTAGCCTTTGCACGGAGAATGGCCCCCTTGCATTTTTCAGCTTGCAATAATTCCCACTCTTCCTTTAGCACCCGGAACTTAGTCTCAGCTCCCTTAGCCCCTCCGTCAACTGCTTTACAGACACCTGTAAACCTTTTGTTTATATTCTCTTCTCGATGCCGGTTAGCTGCCGCCCTCTTTTTCCCATAACGTACCGAAAAAACTTTTACCTCATATTTGAAATTGTCCCACCAAACTCTTCTTTCTTTCAAGAACAAAGGTTCCTTCCGAGCATTCTTTATTATATTTATAATCCCTTCTTTATAAGCAATTTCTTTCAGGTATTGATTGTTTAAAATTCACACCCCTGAACCGATCTTAACTCTGCTGTTCCTAATTCTAAGAACCAAAGCCGAGTGATCACTAAAAAATACTTTTTTACAATAAATCTCCATCACCTCCAAACTTAACCCTTCCCGCATTAACACAAAATCTATTCGGCTCTGTTTTAAAACATCACCCACCCAACCTGCTCTGGAGAACTCCCTTTTTATGGGGTTCTGGTCCCTCCATAAGTCTCTCAAATTTAAATTTGCCATCATTTTTACAATCATCCCTCTGGAGTTATCATCTTTAAAGGTCATCTGGGCTGAAATGTCCATCCGAGATAAAAATACATTAAAATCCCCCACTATACAAGGATTTTCCACCTCTGCTGCTTCAAGTGAATAACCCCTGAAAAAACTCGCGACGCTTGCAATGGTCGTTTGGTGCATAGATATTAAAGAGATCGCAATTAATTCTCTCCATTTTTACCCTTAGCCGTAAAAATCTCCCCTCAGTGTTCTTGTCCACCAAGGCAACGTTCTCTTTTATGGACGGACTCACCAAAACAGCCACCCCTCTACAGTTATTGTTTGCAGAACTTGCAAACACCTCTCCCTTCCACACCTTCTGAACTCTTTCTAGAATATCCTCATCCCAAAAGGTTTCTTGTAGACACAACATGTCCGAACCTTTAAAGCCCTGCAACAACTGCTGCAATTTCTTCTCACCCCTCAGTCCGTTCACATTAATCGAGACCAATGTAATCATGGCTCCGAAGAAGGGAAGTGTTAAGTCTGTGTGTTCTAGTTGTAATTACTAACACAGACTACAAGATTAAAGTTCAACAGGTCTTTACTGGTTGGAGGTCAGGACTATACTAAAATACAATATTACTACACAGTGCTTATATACCGGTGGTCACCACCGGTATTACGTATACAGCAGCCAGAGAAAGTAGTACATCTCTTAAGGTGGAACAGGCTTAAGTTCTCTTAAGGTGGAACAGGTTACATACACCACAATCCTCCCTTTTTAGCTTAACAGTCATATCCCCATTTAACATAACATAATAACATATATAACTTCAGGTATAAACAGTTCAAAGGTTCAGTCTCTCAGGAGGCCTTCTGATTCGGTTTGGATAACGCCTTTCAGTGGTCTCTGATTCCTGTTGCTGAGGTGACTCCTCTAGTTGGTCTCCCATGCATTGTGTGTTATCATCATCAGGTACATTCCCTGCCGAGGTAGATGCTTCAGGTTCATTAACGTCTTCCACAGTTGTCTCTGTCGCAACCATGGGTTCGACCCATGCTCTCGATTCTACCAGTTGATCCGCATGACACCTTATCACATTGTTACCAATATCTACTGTGTACATCAGAGGTCCTTGTCTGGCCCGAATTGTTCCGGACTGCCATTTTTCGTTTCCATAGCCCCTTGCCAACACTGGTTGTCCTACGTCGAAACTTCGAGTGGTCTTGTTATTAATATGCCGGAACTGTTTGTTTTCCACTTCCCTCTGCACATTTGGTTTTAACAAGTCCAACCTGGACCGCAACCTCCTGTTATAAAACATCATGGCAGGACTTTGGTTAGTCACTGCATGAGCGGCGTTTCGATATGCCATTAGGAAATTGTCCACCTTGTGCTGTAGCGGAATCTGATCATCGTTCATGGCCTTTATTGCCTTTTTGAATGTTTGGACAAATCTCTCGGCCAACCCGTTTGTCGCCGGATGATATGGGGCAGAGGTATAATGTTTCACCCCATTCTTCTTTAAGAATTTTTGGAATTCTTCCGACATGAACTGTGGTCCGTTGTCCGAACATATCTGTTCTGGCAATCCGTTCCTTGCGAATATTGTTCTTAACACCGCAATTGTCTTTTCTGAAGTAGTGGTATTCATCTTGATCACTTCTGGCCATTTGGAATGTGCGTCCACCGCAATTAGGAACATGGAGTCCATGAATGGACCAGCAAAGTCAATATGTACGCGTTGCCATGGGGCTGAAGGCCATTCCCATGGGTGTAGTGGTGCGATCGGAGGTGCATTTTGCACTTTTTGGCACCCAGCGCAGCTTTTCGTCAACTCCTCTATCTGTTGGTCAATACCCGGCCACCATACATAAGCCCTAGCAAGGCTTTTCATCTTAACTCCCCCCAGATGACCTTCATGCAGTTCTTTTAGAACTCTTTCCCTTAACTTGGGAGAAATAATCACTCTTGTCCCGTACATCAAAGTACCATGGCAGACGGACAGCTGGTCTCGCCTTGCCGAGAATGCCGGTAACAGAGGATCACCACGTGTTGGCCATCCTTTCACTGTCACCTCGTAGACTCTGGACAGTGTCGGGTCGTTCCTGGTTTCTCTTTCAATACTTGCATTGGTGACTGGTAAACACTCGATGATGGTCGAATGAAATAACTCAACAGGGTCAACTTTCGTCGTTTCTTCTTCTTCAGGTAGTGGCAGGCGCGATAGCCCATCAGCATTGCCATGCTGCTTCGTACCTTTGAATTCTATTTGATATTGATGTGCCCCTAGGAAAAGGGACCATCTCTGGAGACGCTGTGCTGTCATCACTGAAACACCCTTCTTAGGGTTAAAAATGGATACCAACGGCTGATGGTCTGTCAGAAGTGTGAATTTTTGGCCCTGCAGGTAATGATTAAACTTCTTCACTCCCCATACAAGGCTGAGAGCCTCCCTATCGATCTGCGCATAGTTGCGCTCAGCGGAGGTCAATGATCTGGATGCAAACGCGACTGGCCTTTCCGTGCCATTTGGCAACTTGTGTGAGAGTACTGCCCCAATACCATATGGAGAAGCATCACAAGCCAACCGAATAGGCAGTGTCGGGTTGAAGTGAGCCAACACTTCCTCTGAGGTGATCAATTCTTTGCTTTTGCGAAATGCCTTCTTACAGTTTTCGCTCCATTCCCATGGTACCCCCTTCTGTAAAAGAGCATTTAGCGGGTGCAGTACCGTGGATAGATTTGGTAGAAATTTATGGTAATAGTTAATCAATCCTAGAAACGACCTCAACTGAGAGACATTATCCGGAGCGGGAGCCTTTACAACTGCCTCTATCTTGTCAGGAGACTTATGAAGCCCCTCCTGGTCAATGACATGACCACAGTACGAGATCCGCTTCTGGAAGAACTCACATTTCTGCCGATTAACTCTAAGTCCATACTCTTTCGGTCTGTTGAGCACCAGTTCCAAGTTTGCGAGGTGTTCTTCATCACCATCACCTGTAATCAGAATATCGTCCAGGTAACATTGTGTGCCTGGAATTCCCTGTAATACCTGCTCCATGGCCCTCTGCCAAATTGCTGGAGCTGATGCCACTCCAAAAACCAGCCTATTGTACCGGTACAAACCTCGATGCGTGTTGATCGTGAGGTATTGGCGTGACTCTTCTTCAACCTCCATCTGCAAGTACGCCTGCGCCAGGTCTATCTTGGTGAAGTGTTTCCCGCCAGACAACGAAGCAAAAATACCCTCAATCCGCGGAAGCGGATACTGCACCGTGTGAAGCACCGGATTAACGGTGATTTTGAAATCTCCACAGATGCGAACCTTCCCTGGTTCTCCTGGCTTGTTGCTCGAGGGATGTTTCATAACGGGAACAATGGGCGTAGCCCACTCACTCCAATCTACCTTAGACAGTACACCTGAACGTTCTAGTGCTTCCAGTTCCGCTTCTACAGTAGGTCGTATTGCATAGGGTACCGGTCTGGCTTTAAAAAAATTTGGGTGTGCATGTTCATCAATCTTGATGTTTGCCGTAATTCCTCTCAGTGTTCCCAGTCCCTGCTGGAACACCTCTTTAGCATCATCCAATATTTTGGACAATCGTTTAGGTTTGACATCTGTTTCCCCGGAATCTACCGTTAGTGCCTTCAAGGAGTGCCAGTCCATATTCATTTTCCTAATCCACTCCCATCCCAGTAGTGGTGGACCTCCTTCAGGTAGCACATATAAGTCCATTACTTGGCTTTCTTCGCCCTTGTGGACCACTTTTACCTCTATCTTTCCGATGGGGTACACTCTTTGCCCCGTGTATGTTTTCAATATAATCTCCGTATCCCGTAGGGGAATATGTTGGAATAACCTTTTGTAATCTTTCGTATTCATGACTGTCAATGCCGATCCAGTGTCCAATTCCATCTTTACTTGGACTCCTGAAGGGTGACCCAAATTGTCTGGAGATCTGCATCCTTACCAACGTTGTGTACTCTTAAGCTACCCAGTTCATTACTGCTAGCGTCTGAATCTGACTTCTGTTCGGTCGAACTATTCTTTGTCACCTTGTGTACCTTTATGTATTTTCCTTGCGGTGACTTTTTGTTGCTGGTCTTCTTTCCTGACCGGCATACTTTAGCTATGTGGCCAAGCCTGCCACACGTTCTGCATTCTTGGTTTTTAAACCAACACTGGTTCTGATCGTGCGTTGTCTTTCCACAACGATAACATTTTACAGTACTCAAACCCAATTTATTTGTACTGAGTTCCGGTGACCGTAGCTGCATTACTGCCGTGCCTCTTGCTGCGGCTTCGTGTGCTGCTGCCATAGTGACCGCTTTCTCAAGCATCAGCTCATTCTCCTCGAGCAGTCGCTTTTGTGTATCTTCTTTTAATAAACCACACACAAATTTATCTCGTAGCGCCTCTGTCAGTCTTGTTCCAAACTGACAGTACTTTGCTAGCTTACGCAATTCCATTAAATATTCAGCATTGCTTTCATCCTTCAGCTGCCTTCTGCTGTAAAATTTAAATCGTTCCGCTAGCATCAGCGGCGTGGGGTTTAGATGATTTTTCAGGACAGTAACAATCTCCTCGAACGTCTTATCCGCCGGTTCATCTGGTGATAAAAGGTGTTTCAATTGCCCGTATGTCTTCGCACCCATTAAGTTTAATAATGTTAGTGCTTTCTCTTCATCTGGGATTTTATTTGCTTTACAATAATTTTGTATGCGTTCTACATACATGGCCCAATCTTCGATGTCGCTATCAAAGGTATTAATGTTCCCATGTTTAGGCATCGTTGCAATTTAATTTATTTTAATTTTTATCCAAGATGGTGGCTTCCCGCTCTTGTCTTCGTCCTCCGCCTACAAAATGGCGGTTTTCCCGCGCTTGGCGGTCTTCACCCGTCCCTCGACGCTGTCTCCGCTTCACCGCGGCTCTCGCGCCTTCAGTTGCCCCAGACGCTGCGCCTTTTTAGCCCGAATGCGGCCCGGCCCTTATCACCAGCCGCGATCGATGTCCCCGCGCTGCGCCTTTCGGCCTGAATGCGGCCCGGCCCTTATCTCCGGTCGCGATCGATCTCACCGCCCTTATTCCTCCGTCTTCCCTCCCCGTCTGTACAGCCAACGCGGCCGACTTTCTGGTCGCGTCGCTGCCCGGCTTACCCACCACCGAGGTAGAAAGAAGATAGTTGACAGCCGCTGATGGAGGCTTCGAGTTCAGGATGTCTTCTGCACTCTGGTTTCTCGATGTCTGCCGCGCGACGTGTCTTCCAGCAGGGTGATGAGGGTGGAAGCCTCTCTTCGACGTCCGTTCTGTGGACGAAGCCGCCGTGGATATAAACTGCCGCAGGGTAAGAATCGGACTCGTCGCCACTGTTAAGTCTGTGTGTTCTAGTTGTAATTACTAACACAGACTACAAGATTAAAGTTCAACAGGTCTTTACTGGTTGGAGGTCAGGACTATACTAAAATACAATATTACTACACAGTGCTTATATACCGGTGGTCACCACCGGTATTACGTATACAGCAGCCAGAGAAAGTAGTACATCTCTTAAGGTGGAACAGGCTTAAGTTCTCTTAAGGTGGAACAGGTTACATACACCACAGGAAGTATGCCCAATAATCTCCCCATCATTTAATCTCTGGCTCTTCCCTCCTCTCATGCTCCTTCTCAACTTTTCGGGCAGCTGTTGCTTTTTCCTGTAGCCTCCGGCTCTTTTTCACCTCCTGTTTGACCCCTCCCTGCTGTTTCAGCCTCTTCCTTGCATTAAGTTTGAGCCCAGGAGCTGCCCTTTCTCCCTCCTTCTGCCCCTCACTAACCTTTCCCTTTCCACATGATGCCACCCCACCCCCGACTTCCATGTCTCTGTCCCCCTCTAATTCCTCCCACTCAAGCTCTTCTGCAACCCCCTGTGCCTCCTCACGACCACTGACCATCACCTCGAACCCCACATTTGGATTTGGTCGGCAGGCAAAGCAGCTTCCCTCGCCACAGTCCTCATGAACCGCATGGATAATATCCCAAGCTCGAATCTTCTTATCCTCACACTGCACCACCACCGTGTTTTCTTTACCAAACCTCCTGGGGTCCCGGCCCAAATTTTTGGGCCTTTTTTTCCCTTTCCCACCACAGTTTCTTCCCTAATTAAATTCCTCTTGGGAACAATGTCCTCTGAGGGGCCCGGCACTCCGGACCCCTCAGCAGCCATCTGGCTGTTTTTGTGGGCCAAAAAGGCCCTTAAACCTGAAAACAAAACCCCAAAACCCACCACCAACTTTTTACAAAACTCCCTCCAACTCCCAGCTGCAATCAGGCAACCAGTAACACCTGCTCACTCCTAGCCCCTCCCACCTAGAGAGTGCTGCCCACTGAGCCACAGCTGACACTGATACCCCCATTGTTGTATCAGTGGAAAGGAAGGAAGGGGGTGGGTTCCCCATGTTTACTTTCAAGAAAGCAGCTCCTATAATCCATATGGTAGATCCATAGACCCACCTTTTCATGGTTCCCTAAGCATGGAGACATTGGGCTGGATTTTATCAACGGAGGCGTGTAGGAGGCGGGACTACAACTTTTGGGGGTGTAGTCCCACCTCCATCGAGTTGTGGCCAACCCACTCGATTTTCCCTTGATTGACCTTCGGGCTCAGCAGGCCAATTAAGGGCCACCTGGCAACAGGTGACGTCACAGATTGTCATTTCATCTGTCAAGAGCTTTTGACAGATGAAATATCAGCGTTTGACAGCTCTTTGAAGCTGTCAAATACTGACAATCTGTACTCTAAGTTAATTCCTTCCTCTCAGGCCGATTTAGAGATCCCCCCAGAACAGAAAGCAGAGGCTGCAGATTTTGACAGCTCGCGGCCATTCTGCTTCCTATCCTGGTGAGATGAGGGACTCCCGAGACCTGAAGGAAGGAAGGCTGCATTAGTAAGAAAAGGTAAGTAAAACTTCTTTAAACACTTTGCACACACCAAACACACTTACCTCTGCACTCATGCACCCATCACTCACCTGAACACCGGACATCTCGAACTCTCCAAGTCCTTCAGCCCGACGGTCCGCCTCGCTAACTTGGCATGGTTTGGAGCCGTCGGGAAGCCCACACTTCAGGGATAAAAATAGGGATTAGGCTAAAAACTGCCTGTTAGCTACCTGTTAACAGGCAGTTAATTGGCACTAATCCCCTTCCCGCCTCGGGGAGGCGGCTCCCAGCACAGGTCGGGTACCCGACTCCTGTGAAACGGGCATGGAGGCGGGTTGGGGGCGGGATGGGTTTGTGCCCCCCCGATTTCGCGATTTTACCCCCCCCACACGCCTCCAATCCCGCCTCAACGGCCCGATGAAATTCGAGCCCATTGATACTGTTAGAGTGCAGCCAACAGAGAGAGACTCAGATGAGTCCTTGTAGCGGCACTCCAGCAATACAATACAGCCTCGTGTCAGATCTGGCATCAGGGTGGAAGGAATGAAGATATCATAATAGTGGAGTAGGGAGTGACCGCCTGTGTTTGCACTTAAGGAACACTGGGGAAGGTTTACCCAAAGTTATGATTTTTCTACAAATAGCAAACAGAGAGACTCGTTCCCCCATTGATGGGGGAGTGTAGAGGAAGTTTTATATCTGCATCTATCGCCTGCTGTTCCTGATGTTGGAGTGCTCTGTATCGACACTGTGTGTGTGCCAGAAATGTTCCTCTGTCAGCATTGACACCACTTGACCTCGACAAGCACAAAATGAGTTGATAAGAATGTAATGTTTAAAAACAGGCGGCGGATGAACTAACTTCGGCAGATATGCAATCAGGGATGGGAGGATACAGTTTATTGCCAACATCAGGAAGACGGTTATATTAAAGGAGAACTCCGTCTGTTTAAATGACCTGTTTCTGGACTGTTTGCCCTGTGTTGTGGAGAAATCCATCTGGGAAATGGGTGTAGTAGTAAACCATTATCCCCCTTGCAGCCCAAGTGCAGACACCAACCTTGTACACAGTGCCTTATTTGATGCTTCCTATTCTGTGGATTCGCATACGAAAAATTGGTGCTGCTCAAATGACATTCCAAATCCCTCTCCAGTGTAACAATGCTGAATTGCCCACAATAGTGCATCAGGTAAGCCTTTTCACGATCTCCAACAAGGTATCGAGGGGAATCAGTCATTCAGCGATAATCTGCTTTAGTGATGTTGCTTGACGGATGAATATCGGCCAAGACACCGGGGAGAACTGCCCCGCTCATAGAAGAATCATAGAATGCTACAGTACAGAAGGAACCATTCTGCCCATCGTGCCTGCGCTGGTGTTAAGTCTGTGGGTTGTATTGCAAATAATACACAGACTCCAAGATTAACAAATAAAACAGGTCTTTACTATTCAGAGGTTCGGGCGAATCTGCCCCAGGAGTAATAGCACAACACTTATATACTGGTGTGGTCACTCTCAGTATTACAGTATACAGGAGCCAACAAATAGTGCCACACCTAAAGTAGTTCTCTTAAAGGCGAACGGTTACATTGTATAGTTCCCTTAAAGGTAAACGGGTACATACACTACAATCCTCCCTTTTTAGCTTTTTACTTACAGAATCCCGTTAACATACAATCTTCAACTTTATATCAACAGTTTGCAGATATACTCTCGATGGAGTCAACGTCATATAACAGTTTACAAACATACTCTCAGTGGAAACAGTTTACAGGTTCAGTCTCTGTGGGAACAGTTCATAAATTCAGTCTCTGATCTTAATTCGTTCCAGACAGCATCTTTTTGGTGTAGCCGGTTCACATGGTAAACGTGACTCCTCCATAACCTTTTTAACAGCTTGTACTTTCGTCCTGTTGCACCAGCAGTGCGGACTTATACAACCCACTGGCTGTCTTGATAATGTCCCCGGATTTTTATTTTACTAATTTAGCACCTTTCGTAGTGTTCAGCCTGAGGTAGAAGTAATAATATTTTAAACAGTTATTATCTTCGGCTTCTTCTTTTTCTTTTCTGCCTTTTTACAACTCTTGAAGTTCCCATCTTCTCGGCAGCCCGCTGTAGCGCCACCAACTCTCTATGTTCCTTAGACCTTAAGTGCTTCCTCAGGATTTCAGCACTTTGGGAGTTCCCATCACAATTTGGGCAGACCACATCCTCATAATATTCGGTGTCACTCAACAGGTCAAAAACCTTCTTCAAGCAATCATATTCATCCTGCTCTTCCTCGGATGTCTGCCCTTCCTTCCCTCCTGGCCTCATTTGTGTGTTCAATCCTTTCCCTTCCTTCAGGGATTTCGTTATCAGTCTATTTAATCCTTCTACTGAAGTAGCTGTTTCCCCATTCTCCTGTTCCCCTGGACGTAATTCAGCGTACTCCTCCATTTCATCCATCATTTTCTCCAATGCTTTCATCTTCTCTCCCTCTTGTACCTTGGCTTCCAGTGCTTGGAGAAGTTGCGCCGCGATGCTCTCTAGCTCATGTTCAGGGCCCATTCCCAGTTGAAGCTGTTCTTCAAGTCGGTCAACCTCGGTAAATGCCGCCTCATATTTGTCTTGGGCTTCCTTCCATATTTTTATGAGTTCTGCCCTGTCTTTCACCTCTACATCCTCATCTATGTATGGAACTTCTACCGATGAGTCTGTCTTGGCCCTGAGCTCCTCAAGAATTTCCTGCAGCCTTTGGACTTCTTGCTCATGTTCAACCTTTAGTTGCTCATATACTTCCAACGAAACTAGCTTTTCGGAGGTTGCCGAGTTAACCCCCTCCAGAATTGTAGTCTGGGCCTGTTCATACTGTTTTTTCAACTTCTTGCCCTCTGCTTGTAAGGAGTCGTAGAGAAGAACTGGAATAAAATCCTGGCTTCCTGAAGATTCCTCTTCATTTGCTTCTTTCGCAATTTCCTGCTGGAGTTCAGCCAAGGCTGCTATGCTATCTGCCTCTCGAAGTCTCACTGCCATCAACTCTTCTTTATTCTTGCAGTCCATCTCAGCCATTTCCCGTTTACTTTCATTTAACTGAGTGAGTAGTCCCTTATTCTGGGCTGAGAGATATTGCACCTTCTCATGTAGACCCTTGCACTCCTTCTCTGCTCGACATAGCTGATTACCGCTGATTTGGTTCTGCGTTTCAAGTTCCAACATCCTTTGCTTAGCTTCTTTCAGTTTCGCCCCTATAAGCTCCTCTTGCAACATGGCCACATTATTCTCATCAGGTAAAGAAGCGTTTCTCTTTTCTATGTCCAAGATTTTTTTCTGCATCTCTTTAAGTGCACACTGCGATTCAGCTTCTCTTAACCTTGCCTGCACTAGCTCCGTCTCCAATTGCAGAACAAGATCCTCAGTGTAGCGTGGTTTGCCTTTATGCTGTATCTCTAGATCATGCAAATATTCTAACTCCTGAACAGCATAAGGGAGATGTGATCGGTAATTGGTCACGATGGCTCTATGGTCGCTCTCTGCTTGAGCCAGCTGCCTCTGTTGTCTTTCCAGGTTCTCCCATTCGGTGTCCCAGAACTTTTCCATATTTTTCATCTCTTGTACGAGACGGTCACTCCACTGTTCTAATTGTTGTCGTACTTTGACATAAGTTTGAGTCCGAGCTCGGTGTTCTTCCGTCGTGGATGAATCCTTAGCTTGAGCAGGCTCAGAATTCTCTGTCAACCTGGAGTTCTGCTCTGCAGCTTTATTTTTCTTGGTAACATGGGCCTGTCTGCCTGTCTTCATTTCCTTCCCCATCGTCGGCAATTCCCTTTTTGCCTTGTCTTCCATGTTTGCATTGGTCGTCACGTCATCCATTTCAGAATCTGAGCTGATAGCTTGCACCGAGTCCTCCTTCCCTATGGCTTTTAGGTAGTGCCATTCTATGTTTATTTTCTGCATCCACTCCCGCCCTAGGAGTGGTGGTCCTCCCTCAGGTAATACGTACAGATTCATTCGTGGGTGTTCTTTGCCCCTATCTCTCACTTTGACTCGTATTTTTCCCATGGGGTATACATTATGCCCCGTGTATGTCTGTAATACGAATTTAGTATTTCTTAAGGGTATGTGAGAGAATAGCCGGTGGTAGTCCTTTTGGTTGATGACTGATACAGCTGATCCCGTGTCCAGCTCCATTCGTACTTGGACTCCAGCTATTTTTAGTGTGACCCAGATCATCTGTAGATCAGTTACTTTACCCACATTGTGGATTCTCAGACTATCCAGCTCCTGGCTGTTTGGGTCTGAGTCTGAATTTTGTTCGTCTGAACTCTTTTCAGCCACCTGATGCACCTTGTTGTACTTTTCTTGTGGTGGTGGCTTCCTTCGCTTGTTGGTCTTCTTTCCGGACCTGCATACCTTCGCGATGTGACCCAGTTTGCCACATTTCCTGCACTCTTGGTTCTTAAACCAGCACTGATTCTGGTCGTGCGTTGTCTTTCCACAACGGTAGCATTTGGAAGTGCTTGCAGTAATTTGGTCCACCCCGAGTGCCGCCGCCTTTAGCTGCATTTCCGCCGTGCCTTTCGCTGCGGCTTCGTGCGATGAAGCTATGAGGACAGCCCTGTCCAGTGTGAGGTCGTTTTCTTCCAGAAGTCGCTTCTGCATTCCTTCTTTGGCCAAGCCGCATACGAACTTGTCCCGCAGCGCCTCTGTCAAATTCCCTCCAAACTGGCAGTATTTCGCTAGTTTACGCAGTTCGACTAAGTATTCCGCATTGCTTTCATCTTTCCTCTGGGTTCTTGCGTAAAATTTAAATCGTTCAGCCAGCATCAACGGTGTGGGGTTCAAGTGATCCTTCAGCACTGCGACGATCTCTTCGAAGGTCTGGTCCACTGGTTTAACTGGTGCTATTAGATGTTTCAAGAGCCCGTATGTTTTTGCTCCCATCGAATTTAACAAAGTTATTGCCTTGTCGTCATCCTCAATTTCGTTGGCTACACAATATATTTCTATGCGTTCCACATACGTGGCCCAGTCTTCTATTTCAGCATTAAAATCATTAATATTTCCTCGCTTAGGCATCTTCTTCTCTTCTTGAGAACAACACAAGTATTGCTTTACTTATTCTTATTTTTCCTCTCTTCTTGAGAACACACCAGCATTTCTGAAAATTCTTATTAATTTTCTAAGATGGCGGTTTCCCGCTTCTGTCTTCTTCCCCAGCGGTTTCCCCGTGAAAAATGGCGGCTTTCCCGCGCTTCTCGCTCTCCCCGCCCACTTCAATGGCGGTTTTCCCGCGCTTGGCGGTCTTCACCCGACCCCCGACGCTGTCTTTCAGCCCGAGTGCGGCCCTTATCTCCGCCGCGATCGATGGCCCGCGCTGTTCACCGCGGCTCTCGCGCCTTCAGTGTCTGCCGACTCTGCCCTACCAGCCCGAGTGCGGCCCTTATCAGGGATTGCGATCGATGGCCCGGCTGCGCCCCTCACTTCAAAGCGGCCCGGCCCTTATCAGTGGATGCGATCGATGGCCCGCGCTGCGCCTCTCGCCCGAAGCGGCTCTCGGCCCTTATCGCTGGTGCGATCGCTGGCTCGCGAAGCGCCTCCCGCTCGAAGCGGCTCTTGCTCGCTCCCTCTCGGGCTCTGGCTCACCCGCTCGCGCGGCTCTTGCTCGCTCCCTCTCGGGCTCTCGCTCAGCGGATTCAAACGCCTCTCCCCGACCTCCCGCAGTCCGGCCCTTTCCTCCCTGGCTGCGGCTGATTCTTCGCGGGTTATTTAGTTATTTATTTATTTATCGCCACCGCGCCTTGTGATCCCGGTCGCTGTCCGGCCTTTTTCACCCCCTCGACCGTGGTGGTCACTGCCCTTATCCTCCGGATATTTTCCACACTTTCCCCTACTCACAGTCGTTGCGGTCGCCGGTTGCTTTCTTTTGTTAGTTGATCGACGCACTCCGCACCGTGGTAAAAGGGTAGTTGTGCCTGTTGCTGATGAACTTTCGTTGCTAGTCTGCTTCCTGTCTGTTGCTGCAGCCTCGTGTGTTCTTCCAGCAGCACGACGAAGGCGGTTGCCTCACTTCGACGCTCCTTAGTAGCTTAGGAAGTACTGTTGCCGCAGGGTACGATCGTCCTCGTCGCCATTGTTAAGTCTGTGGGTTGTATTGCAAATAATACACAGACTCCAAGATTAACAAATAAAACAGGTCTTTACTATTCAGAGGTTCGGGCGAATCTGCCCCAGGAGTAATAGCACAACACTTATATACTGGTGTGGTCACTCTCGGTATTACAGTATACAGGAGCCAACAAATAGTGCCACACCTAAAGTAGTTCTCTTAAAGGCGAACGGTTACATTGTATAGTTCCCTTAAAGGTAAACGGGTACATACACTACAGCTGGCTCTTTGAAAGTGCTCTCCAATTAGTCCCCACTCCCCGGCTCTTTCCTCATAGCCCTGCAGATTTCACCCCTTCAAGTATTTATCCAGTTGACTTTTGAAAGTTATTATTGGTTCTGCTTCCTCCACCCTTTCAGGCACTGCATTCCAGATCGCAACAACTTGCTGTGTAAAAACATTTCTCCTCATGTCGCCTCTGGTTCTTTGGCCAATTATCTTAAATCTGTGTCTGGTTACCGACCCTTCGGCCACTGGTAACAGTTCCTCCTTATTTACTCAAAATCAAAACCCTTCACGAGGACAGAACGGGCCTTAGTTTTTCTCATCTAAAAGATGTCGCCTCCGACAGTGCAGGAGTCTCTCAGCACTGCACGAGCGTGTCAGCCTAGATTGTCAGCATAGAATGCAATACTGAGAGAGTGCTGCACTGTTGGAGGTGCTGTTTTTTGGATGGGACGTTAAACCGAGGCCCCGTCTGCCATCTCAGGTGGACATAAAAGATCCCATGGCCCTATTTCAAAGAAGAGCAGGGGCATTCTCCCCAGTATCCTGGCCAACATTTATCCTTCAACCAACACCACTACGAAAAGAAAGATGAGCACATTGCTGTTTGTAGGAGCATGCTGTGTGCAAATTGGTTGCCTACATTACAACAGTGACCACACTTCAAAAAGGGCCTCAAGTTGTAAAGTGCTTTGGGCTGTCCTGTGATCATGAAAGGTGCTATATAAATGCAAGTCTGTCTTTCTTTCCTTTCCATATTTTCACCTTTTTAATTTACTCTTTGGGAGAACTTTGTGTTTTGGGTGATATCTTTATCACCTGCAATCTATTACTGACTTTTAAAAGTTAGTTTGCACTTTAAGCATCATGGTTTCACACAGCTGTTTAGGAAGGATGTGAAGGCCCTTGAGAGGATGGGGGATCTTAGCTACAAGGACAGGTTGGAGAAGCTGGATTTGTTTTCATTAGAGCATAGGAGGTTGAGGGGGTGATTTTGATAGAGGTGTACAAGATTATGACAGGTTTGGATAGGCTAGACGAGGAAAGGCTGTTGATGGTACAAGGACTAGGGGACACAGATTTAAGGTTTTGGGTAAGTGTTACAGTGGGGATGTGAGGAAAACTTTCTTACGCAGCGAATGGTGATGACCTGGAACTCGCTGCCGATGGAAGTGGTAGAAGCGGAGACACTCAATGTTTCCAAGGGGAGACTGGATAGGCACTTGAGGGAAATAAACTTGCAGGGCTACGGGGATAGAGCGGGGGAATGGGACTGACTGGATTGCTCTACAGAGAGCCGGCACGGGCTTGATAGGCCGAATGGCCTCCTTCTGTGCCTTTATGACTTTATGACTGTTTATTGGTGACCTTAATCTAACTGGTCACAGTTCTTTCTCCTGAGCCTCTGTAGTATTGCCTGAAGGTAAGTGTGCGTGTGTTTTTTGTAATTTACCTATGTTTTTGTTTTGGATTGGTGGTGCTGTTTTTTTTTGTTTGTAAGATAGAACATTCATTTTTTTTCTAATAGTACCATATTAGTGAACGTTACCCTTTACAATATGAACACTCTGACAGAAAGCTTCCATGATTGGTTTCTGTCAATAGTGGGGCGAAGGGTCGGGGGTGCAGGGAAGCACAATAGGCCAAAGCCAGAGAACGGAGATCACTGTGGAGTTGAGAAAAAATAGGACACCGGGAAAGCTCAAGAGAGAGAGAGAGAGATAAATAATTAGATGATATTTTTCTCTGTTACATTTTTGGTTTGGTATCTAGAAGCAGAAGATGCAAGGAGGTAATGTCAACCTTGTGCAAGATCCTAATTAGACTGCAGTTAGCTTTGGGCACACCATCATAGCAAGGATACAAAAGCAATGAAGAAAGTGCAGTGAAGATGTTACCGGGAATTGAGGTTAACTGTTCCAAAAAGAGACTTGAGCAGTTAGGTGTTTTTCTTCACTAGAGCTGAGAGGTCTAAGTGATAAACTGATAAAGATGTTCAACATTATGAGGGGTTATGATACGGTAAACAGTGATAGAGAGTGGTCGGAGATGGTAACGACAGAGCTAAAGATAATAAGAATTAAATGGGTCTTTAGATAGAGGTTGGTTAGAATGTAGAATCCTTTGTTAGTGGTGATTGTTGAAGCAGAGTCCATCAACTCTTTTAAAAGGTAATTAGTTAGTTGCTTCACAAAGAGGAATATTAAAGGATGTGGAGAGTGATCAGGAGAGTTGGGTTAGACTAGGTGGCTCATGTGGAGAAAAGCACTAGTGCAGACTTGAGGGGTCGAATGGCCTGTTTGAATGTGCCGTAACATTTTGTGATTTTTAATGAAAAAGTAGAAGCAAAGTGAGTGAACAAGAGCAGTAGGAAGTGGTAATGTGGGAGCGGTAGACCTTTGGGATTAGAGGGAGGGACGGAGGTTTACAATGTGCACATCAAGAAGAACGAGTTCAAGCAAAGGAGCTGGCTTTGCCAATGGATTATCGGCTTCCTCTCCTGCCACCTGCTTACTGGTTCCCCTCTTTTCTTTGATGTTGCTTTCTTATAATGAAAGGTAGCTATGGACAAGGAAATGAAATGCTTTGTGTGAGTGCAAAGGGTTGTTGCCATGGTAACATGCTGGCTGAGTGAGGCATGTATAGCTGTTCCTCACCTGTGGAAAAAGGTCACCAGCTGCCACTGCACATTTGTAATAGGAACTCCCTCGGTGAACTTGCTGTAATTACACCCTCCAACCATTGGTGGTGCTGCAGAGCCTCCACTAATGGTAGGGTGCAATTACAGCGTGACAAGTTTACATAGAATTTAGTGGACAAAGGAGTTTATAATGGTGACATGCATAGATCTAAGATTTTTAATATATTTTTTTCAACTTTGACTTTCTAAAGCTACATAAAAATATACCCTCATGTTTTAAAAATTTTTTTTAATATGATTTCTGTAGTGTAGCTAAAATACATGAGACAAATATTGGATGCATGGGTTAGATGCAAGATATAGCTCTACCTAGTACTCTGAGGTGAGGTAGAGCTTAGGTTCCCTGCCCACTGCCCCAGCTTTGAGGTTTAGCGTGAACTGTTCAATTTCCCGGACTGCAATCTGTGTGAAGCTGTCAACTTGTGTTGAATTATGGTCAGTTTTGTGTTGTGGATTCTTGCTTACAAGGAACTAAATTGAGTCTGGCTCAGACTGGCTTCACTTAAGTTATGTAGCCAGCAAGTTCACTCCATCTGTCTGGGTTGGATTAAGGGTGTTTGTGAATTTTCATTCCCCTTCTCACCATAAAGCCATTAACCTCTAGATTTTCTCTCTATGTGTGTGTGTGTATATCTATATATATAAATCGGTACTTCTGTCATTCTGTCTTTCTATCTGTCTATCTGTCTGTCTGTCTATCTGTCTGTCATCGCGTGTGCGTTGCGGGTATGCACTCGAAAGTTACAGGGCGTACCTATGCGCGCGTTACCTCCAAAGAAAGCTTACGCTTCCGAGACGGTTTTAAGCGTATTTATGTTTCGGCCGGGCTAAAATTGCGCCTGCGGTATCCCAAAAACCTTCAACATTCCGCTCATTAGCATCTCATTATCCGCTCATTAGCGACAGAGTGGCCTCGAGCTCGACCAATCGTACGCCGGGTTGCTGGCGTGTGCCGCCGGGCCAATCGGTGCGCGTGTGGCCGGGCTTTATCGTTCTGAACCGAGGTGAGTCGCCGCCATCTTGATTCCAAACTTTTCCTTTCTTTTTCCCGCTTTCTGCGTCTTAAAAAAAAACGTTGCTTTTAAAACACATATTGTTTTTTAAAAAAATGATTTAGAAAGTAATTAACTTATCTAATCTCATTAATTTTCCTACCTTTCCCCGTTTTTCCAGGTAGGCCTAGAAGCCTCGGCGTCTCCTCCGCACCCACGCCCGAGCTAGGCACCTCCCGGCCCCACTCAAAGGCTGGAGGGCCGAGCCTCAGCCCAGCGACGCTAGGGTGCGCGCGCAGCAGGAGCTGAGACGTCTCTCTCTGCCGGGGCTTGCTGAGCGTCCAGCGTTACCCTGGCAACGGGCGCAATCGGCGGTCTTCACCTCGGGGGGAGGGGGGGGGGCGGCCGCGACCCTCGGTGGGGGGGGGGGGCCGCGACCCTCGGGTGGGGGGGGGGCCGCGCGCGCAGCAGGAGCAGCTGAGACGCGGCGTCTCTCTGGCTTGGTCAGCGTCACGGTTGCCCTGGCAACCGGGCCCGCCGGCCGAGAGAGACGCCGCGTCTCAGCTCCTGCTGCGCGCGCAATCGGCGGTCTTCACCTCCGGGGGGGGGGGGGGGGGGGCGCGACCCTCGGGGGCCGCGACCCTGGGGGGGGGGGGCGCCCGCCGCCCTCCCTCCCCTCCGCCCTCCATCCCCCCCTCCCCTCTCCCGCCCTCCCTTCCCCTCCCTCCCTTCCCCCCCTCCCTCCCTTCCTTCCCCCCGCCCTCCCTTCCCCTCCCTTCCCCTCCCCCTCCCCTCCCCTCCCTCCCCTCCCCTCCCTCTCTTCCCCCCAGTCGCTCTCTCTCTTCCCCCCAGTCGCTCTCTCTCTTCCCCCCAGTCGCTCTCTCTTCCCCCCAGTCGCTCTCTCTCTCTCTTCCAACAACAACATTCCCTCGAAAAAGCCTCGGCACCGCCGGGCACTTCAGCTAGTCTATATATATATGTGTGTGTGTATGTGTGTATACACACTGTGTGTGTGTATGTGTGTGTGTTTATATATATTTTTGGCCGCGATTTTGCCGGGTTTGGAGGTGGGTCTGCTGTCAAAATCGGAATGATTGACAGCGGGTTGCGAACCTGCCTCCATGTAAGTTTCCAAAGTGTCGGGTCTGCGCTTTCAGAACAGACCCGACACCAAGCGGTGGGGGATGCATTTAAGATACTTAACTGCTTGTTAAGTGCTTGTTAACTACTATTTTGCCAGCCTTTTTCTATTTTACCACATTTTTTACAGGGTTCACATCATTTGGAGATCACGTCAGGTAAGTAGGTCGGGTTCTCTGTGTCTCCCCATTGCTGTGAATAGGTGACAGCTGCAAAAGTGGTATGAAAGCTACCATTTCACAGCTGTATCACTTTCCATTGTCAGAAGCTTGAGCCTTCAGGACTTGGAAGACACTTTTGAGCTGTATGCAGTTTGGAAGTGTTTGGAGGAAACTCTCTATCCAGTGTCACCTCCTTGGAGCAAGCTCTCTCACCACTGACAGATCCTTCTGTCATCTCAACTTCAGCTGCCATCTATTCCAGCAACATCGGTGCCCTTGAAAAAATCTCACCTTGGTCCTCTGAATCCGTCCACGATCAGCCCCAGCACCAACATCACCAGGCACACCAACATCACCAACAACAATACCAACCTTCTCCACAATCACCTGATGCTGCACAGGACACAGGGCATCAGCACCCGGGAGGCTAGCGATGGCATCACCATAGCCAGATTTACTTCACTTGACGCTGTACACCCTGGTTACCACATGATGTGCCAAGTTAACACCACTCACACCAGCACCATAAAGCATTCCTACAATGACCAAGTCATTCCTTACACACTCATCACCATTGCGGGGGATACCGTTATGTCTCACCATTCACTGCAACTCACTAAGACACTTCCAAAGGAGAGCACAGACCTGTACAAAAAGACAAAGTGTTGAAAATAAAGATTTCAATGTTTGACAACACATTTAAAAGAAAATTTACATGGACATTGCATAAGACACCCAAGTGCCTACCCTTGTGTGTTGTTAGTTGGTATGCTTGTAGTAGGAGGGGGGCGAGTGTGAGGGGTGACTAGTGAGATGGGGAAGTGATAATGTAGATAGAGAGAGATGGGTGGAGATGCAAGGTAAGTTGGTGTGAGTAAGGATGTGCAGGAGTAGGGTAGGGAAGGCAGAGTGATGGGAATGTGATGAGTGGCACAGCAGAATGAGGTTGAGTGTGGCTTTGCAGTAACGTTTTGTGACCTACTGTGATCATTGAAAGGTTTGTGCCACTACAGCCTGGTCCTCCTGATGACGTCCCTGCTTGTGTCCTCCTGTGCAATGTGCAACCAGGCTGTGTTGGTCTCCTGGGGAGGTCTCTTCCACCCATTGGAAAGGAAGAGAACCTCCCTGTGTGCTGTGACTCCCTCCATAAGCATATGGAGGGAGTGATGGGAGAGCCTGGGTGCAGCTGTGCACCTCTGTGCAGTGCTTGTCAGTGTTTGCAGCACCTCAATGCTGTAGAACACTGACAGCACAACTGTCAAAATGAATGAGGCCGAGTTCCCTTTAAGAAAACCGGTTGATGACGCGCCATCAAATGATGTCATCAGACACGCTTCCTTTTAATTGGCCGGGAATCCTGCAGGATGGGCTTAACATGCCCTATTAACAGAAAATCCTTTTCACAGAGTGGCTGCAGCTGAGAGTGGGAGCGGAACCCGCCAACTACCTCTCCCGCTGCGAACCCGCCTCCGCTGGTGAAATCCAGCCCATAGTATTTGTGTGTATGTATATATAGGGCTCGATTTTGCCAGGCCCGAGGAGGCGGGATTGGAGACGTGTGAGGTGTTAAAATCGCAAAAAATGGCGGATGGCTCCGATCCCGCCTCCAGCCCGCTTCTGAGCAATTTTCCCAGAATCGGGGTTTCAGACCCCTTAAGGCCCTTAACAACCAGTAAATTGCCTCTATAATCCCATTTTCAGAGGCCTTTCTGATTTTAACACTTTTCCCCTGTCCTGCATGTTTCCTCTGGAACACGCCAGTTAATGCTGGTGGCCTCACAAGTGGATTGCTTACTAACAGCTGCAGCTCCACCATTACAAAGCAGTTTTCACCAATGATCATTTGCAGGTGGCAGAACTTTGTTGTCTCAGGTCTGGGGGAACTTTTAGCAGGCATACTCATTGTTGTGGAAGTTTGGAGTCTGACACCCATCTCCAGTGTGACCTCCTGGGAAACCCCTCTCCCCACCTTGACTGAGCACTTCCTCAACTGAGGCATACACCAGAAGCATGGGAACCATTTATTTCCTTTCCTCCTGGACATCAGATTCAGACGAAGACCAGCTATGGCAGCAGCATAGAAACATAGAAACATAGAAGATAGGAGCAGGAATAGGCCATTCGGCCCCTCGAGCCTGCTCCGCCATTCAATGAGATCATGGCTGATCATCCAAATTCAGTACCCTGTCCCTGCCTTCTCCCCATATCCCTTGATCCCTTTAGCCTTAAGAAATATATCCAACTCCTTTTTGAATATATTTAATGAATTGGCCTCTACTGCCTTCTTTGGCAGAGAATTCCACAGGTTCACCATTCTCTGGGTGAAGAAATTCCTCCTCATCTCTGTCCTAAATGGCTTACCCCTTATCCTTAGACTGTGACCCCTGGTTCTGGACTCCCCGACCATCGGGAACATCCTTCCAGCATCTAGTCTGTCTAGTCCTGTTAGAATTTTATAAGTTTCGATGAGATCCCATCTCATTCTTCTAAACTCCAGCGAGTACAAGCCCAATCGACCCAATCTCTCCTCATACATCATTCCTGCCATCCCAGGTATCAGCCTGGTGAATCTTCGCTGCACTCCTTCCATGGCAAGAACATCCTTCCTCAGATAAGGCGACCAAAACTGCACACAATACTCAAGATGTGGCCTCACCAAGGCCCTGTACAACTGCAGCAAGACATCCTTGTTCCTGTACTCAAACCCTCTCGCTATGAAGGCCAACATACCATTTGCCTTCTTAACTGCCTGCTGCACCTGCATGCTTACTTTCAACGACTGGTGCACAAGGACGCCCAGGTCTCGTTGCACTTCCCCTTCTCCCAATCTATTGCCATTCAGATAATAATCTGCCTTCCTGTTTTTGACGCCAAAGTGGATAACCTCGCATTTATCCACGTTATATTGCATCTGCCATGTTTCTGCCCAATCACTCAACCTGTCCAAATCATACTGGAGTTTCTCGGCATCCTCCTCACAGCACACACGCCCACCCAGCTTTGTGTCGTCTGCAAACTTGGAGATATTACATCTAGTTCCCTCGTCCAGATCATTAATATATATTGTGAATAGCTGCGGTCCAAGGACCGATCCCTGCGGTACCCACTAGTCACTGCCTGCCACTCGGAAAAAGAGCCATTTATTCCAACTCTTTGCTTTCTGTCTGCCAACCAGTTCTCTATCCAAGTCAATACCTTGCCCCCAATCCCATGTGCCTTAATTTTACACGCTAATCTCTTATGCGGGACCTTATCGAAAGCCTTTTGAAAATCCAAATACACCACATCCACTGGTTCTCCCTTATCTATTTTACCAGTTACATCCTCAAAAAATTCCAGTAGATTAGTCAAGCACGATTTACCTTTTGTAAAGCTATTATATCCGTGTATAATTGAGACACGGACTGCAGGAGTTGATTATAACAAGCCTTTACTGAATGGAGACAACCTGGAAACTGAAACTACAGAAGCCTGCTAGGGCCTTTTATAAAGGGGTGGTCACTGCCGGTACTGCAGTCTGAGACCAGTTATTCCCTTAAAGGTACATACACAACAAAAGCCATGTTGACTTTGTCCGATTCGGTCACTTTTTTCCAAGTGCTCTGCTATTACATCCTTTATAATGGACTCTAGCATTTTCCCCACTACCGATGTCAGGCTTACCGGTCTGTAATTCCCCGTTTTCTCTCTACCACCCTTTTTGAACAGTGGGGTAACATTAGCTACCTGCCAATCCATGGGTACTGTTCCAGAGTCTATCAAATTTTGGAAGATGACCAGCAATGCATCTACTATTTCTAGGGCCACTTCCTTAAGTACCCTAGGATGTAGATTATCAGGCCCTGGGGATTTATCGGCCCTCAATCCCATCAATTTCCCTAACACCATTTCCCTACAAATACTGATTTCTATCAGTTCCTCCCTTTCATCAGACCCTATGTTCCCCGACATCTTTGGGAGGTTATTTGTGTCCCCCTTTGTGAAGACAGAACCAAAGTATGTATTTAATTGGTCTGCCATTTCTTTGTTCCCCATTATAAATTCCCCTGATTCTGACTGCAAGGGACCTACGCTTGACTTCACCAATCTTTTTCTCTTCACATATCTATAAAAGCTTTTACAGTCAGTTTTTATGTTCCCTGCAAGCTTACTCTCATACTCTATTTTCCCCTTCTTAATTAATCCCTTTGTCCTCCTTTGTTGAATCCTAAACTGCGCCCAATCCTCAGGTTTACTGCTTTTTCTGGCCAATTTATATGCCCTCTCCTTGGATCTTATGCTATCCCTAATTTCCCTTGTTAGCCACGGTTGAGTCACCTTTTTTGTTTTATTTTTATGCCAAACTGGGATGAACAAATTCTGTAGTTCATCCATGCGATCTTTGAATGTTTGCCATTGCCCATCCACCGTCAACCCTTTGAGTGACATTCCCCAATCAATCCTACCCAACTTGCACCTCATACCATCATAGTCTCCTTTATTTAAATTCAGGACCATAGTCTCTGAGTCAACTATTTCACTCTCCATCTTAATGAAGAATTCTATCATATTATGAGTGCTCCGACCCAAGGGGCTCTTAGCACAAGATTGCTAATTAATCCTTTCTCATTACATAATACCCAGTCTAAGATGGCCTGATCTCTAGTTGGTTCCTCGACATATTGGTCCAGGAAACCATCCCGTATACACTCCAGGAATTCCTCCTCCACAGTATTGTTACTAATTTGGTTAGCCCAATCTATATGTAGATTAAAGTCACCCATGATAACTGCTGTGCCCTTATTGCACGCTTCTCTAATTTCCCGTTTAATGCCATCCCCAACCTCCGCATTACTGTTTGGAGGTCTATATACCACTCCCACTAACGTTTTCTGCCCCTTGGTATTTCTCAGTTCTACCCATACAAATTCCACATCATCAGAGCTAATATCCTTCCTTTCAATTGTGCTAATCCCCTCTTTAACCAGCAATGCTACCCCACCTCCCTTTCCTTTTTGCCTGCCTTTCCTGAATATTGAATACCCCTGGATGTTGAGTTCCCAGCCTTGGCCACCCTGGAGCCATGTTTCCGTAATCCCAATCAAATCATATTCGTTTACCTCTATTTGCGCAGCTAATTCGTCCACCTTATTATGAATGCTCCTCGCGTTAAGACACAAAGCCTTCAGGCTTGTTTTTTTTAACGCTTTTAGATCTTTTAGAATTATTGTTTACTGTGGCCATGTTTGATTTAAACCCTTGATTTCTCTGCCTGTCACTTTTGTTTTTCTCCTTCCTGTCTTTTGCTTTTATCCTTGCTTCCCTTTCCTCTGTTTCCCCGCTCAGGTTCCCAACCCCCTGCCATTTTAGTTTAAACCCTCCCCCAGAGCATTAGCAAACACTCCCCCTAGGACATCGGTCCTGGCCCTGCCTAGGTGCAAACCGTCCGTTTTGTACTGGTCCCACCTCCCCAGCAGAACCATGAACAACAGCAGCACCAACAGCAGCAGCAACAACAGGAGCACCAAGCTGCTGTCCTCCCACCTGAAGCTGCACAGGCCAGAAGGCGCCAGCGCGCGACCACATTGCTGCCCGGGATGCAAGGGGCGCACTCATGTTGGCCAGATTTGCTTAGCCTGCACAAACACTTTTGCCTCGCACCTTCTTACCAGAGCATCAACAATGGACAAGAACCTGCGAATTCCTATCACTCTGACCACCATACTGACAATTGTAAGTCGCTCTAAGCCCTCAATGTGGAAGTCCCACTTGTGAAATGACACAGGCCACAACTTCAACAGTTTGCCATCAGAATTTTTTATCACAACCAGCAACTGATGGCATTTCAAAAATAAACACAACGTAACATCCAAGTGACTACCCTTGTGACTACTTGTGCATTATCTTCCTCTTACGTGTGCTCCTACGTGGTGCTTCCCCCGTGGCTTCAGCAGATGTGGAGGCCCCTTGCTCACTTTCTTGCTGCTCCTGTCTCGACAACTTTGGCGGCCGTCCTCTGGGGATGCGAACCTGTGAGGGCACGGCAACAGTCTGCTGCTCCTGCGGCTGTGCAAGGAATAAGACGCCCATCTCAGTTGGGTGAGGACTCTGGTGGGGTTCTGACCGAGGGCTCTGCAGTGGCATTGTCGTGTGAGCGCTTGGAGAGGAGCCCCCACTTCCTTGTTGTCTGCCACCAACATCCCTCTCATGGATCAGCCCCACTTCAGAGCTAGCAAGTGGCTTGACAGAACCTTGCTGTACTTCAGCGGGGCCATGAGGACCTGTTTCTGCACTGGAAGTCCTACTCCAGAGGACTTCCATGAATCATAGAACCATAGAAAGTTACAGCACGGAAGGAGGCCATTTCGGCCCATCATGTCCGCGCCGGCCAACAAAGAGCAATCCAGCCTAATCCCACTTCCCAGCTCTTGGTCCATAGTCCTGCAGGTTAGAGCATCCCAAATGCACATCCAAGTACTTTATAAATGTGGTTAGGGTTCCTGCCTCTACCACCCTTTCAGGCAGTGAGTTCCAGACCCCCGCAACCCTCTGGGTGAAGAAATTTCCCCTCAAATCCCCTCTAAACCTTCCCCCAATTACTTTAAATGTATGCCCCCTGGTTTTTGACCCCTCTGCTAGGGGAAATAGGTCCTTTCTATCCACTTTATCTATGCCCCTCATAATATTATACACCTCAATAAGGTCTCCCCTCAGCCTCCTCTGTTCCAAGGAAAACAGACCCAGCCTATCCAGTCTTTCCTCATAGCTAAGATTCTCTACTCCCGGCAACATCCTTGTAAATCTCCTCTGTACCCTCTCTAGTGCAATCATATCTTTCCTGTAATGTGGTGACAAGAACTGCACACAGTACTCTAGCTGAGGCCTAACTAGTGTTTTATACAGTTGAAGCATAACCCCCCTGTTCTTGTATTCTATGCCACGGCTAATAAAGGCAAGCATTCCGTATGCCTTCTCAACCACCTTATCTACTTGGCCTGCTACCTTCAGGGATCTGTGGACATGCACTCCAAGGTCCCTTTGTTCCTCTACACTACTCAGTGTCCTACCATTTAATGTGTATTCCCTTTTCTTGTTTGAAGGTCTGGTTTCTATGCTCAATAGCTGACCATCGCTCCTCAAGAGATGCCAATCTATTCTGAACAATGACCATGTTTTCAACTCTCTGGCGACTTAGCTCCTCCATGGCCGTAGCCATCCTCTCCTCTACCGTAGCCATCCTTTCCACGGAGGTTGCCATCCTTTCCGTGGTGATGCATTCATGCGCCAATGCCTCCACAAAGGCTCTGCTCATGTTTGTGATGGACTCCTCCGTTCGCTCCACACTCGCAGCGACCCTGGAGACAAAACCTGCCAGAGACTCCTGCACCTGTTCTTGGAGTTCCAGCACCGCTCTCCTTCTGGATGGACCCGGAGGCACAGGGTCAACATGTAGCTGAGCCGAGCTGGCAGAGTCCTGCGCCCTCCGATGAGGACTCTCCACTGCTGTCCCTGTCTCCACCATCAGCTGATGCTCACTTGTGAGCTGTGATACACCAGGTGCCAACACTGCACTATCTCACGAAGGTCCCATCAAGGTGTGAGTGTCTGCGCTGGTGCTGGGTGCGCTGAATTCTGCTGAATCTGCACCCTCAGAGGTTGCAGCTTCCTCTGAGGAGTCTTGAAGCTCAAGCTGTTCCTCCTGGACAATGGGGATGGGGGCTTTCGATGGTCCTGTGGGGGAGTAAAGGAAAGAGTTAGAGATGTGAGGTAAAGGTTGCATGCACATGCAGATGATCATAAGTCAATCTGTTAGAGCATCAGAATCATTATCAGTCACTCATGCAATGTCAATGAGAGTGTAGGGGTCGCAAAATCCCCATAGCCCCCGAAGATCGGGAAATATTAATCCACATCGTGGACGAAGACTTGTGTGATTTAAATTGTCTCTGGGTTGGACAATGTTTTAAAACACACCCAGAACCGCAAAAAGGCTGCGTTAAAAAGCTCGTAAGCTAGGCGGCACTTGGACACTGGAATCAAAGAACTTTGTGAAAATCGCACACTTTAAGATTGTACATTTTATTAAAAGATGTACTCTTGAGTTTTGGACTGTTAAAAATGGCTGAACAGACCTCATGGAAACAGAATTTCAAAAGGGCAGACAGGCTGTTAGCATATGAATGGAGCCCGAGCTGTCAGTCACCCTGTGGTATTGGGCGGGCCCGGTAACCTACTAGCTGCTTGTTTGCACTGGGGAGTAGCCCGTTTGAATCTGCCAATCAAAGGCAGTTCGGGAAGTTAGATAATCGATTTGTTTACAGAAACTGCTACTTTGTGTACACAAGGAAGTAACCACTTGAGACTGCAGTCTCAGTTGACCACAGAACAATTACTTTCTGTTTACAATACCTTCAAGGCTATTTACTCAAGCAATCAAGGAAATAGCTTTATTCGATGGCCCATCACAGACAATCAAGAACACATTCAAACCACTGCAGCTTTATTTGAAAGCCATCACAGACAATGGATACATTTAAACTGCAACTTTATCCAAACCCATCTCAGACAAGTGGACAGTTTGGATCTCTTTTGTTTTAGCCCAGAAACATCAGATCTGGGCGGGCCCCAAAAAAGGGGTATAAAAGATAGCTTCCCAGAAGCATCTCTCTCTTCTCTTTTACTCTTTGGACTGCAGGTGAGCAAGGCTTCTGACCCACTAGCAAGACAATCTAGTGAGAAGTAAAGGGGTGGTGTTGTGTATTTTGAATGTGTACTCTCCACCCCAGAGTGTTGACGCACTTTGGCCCGTTGTTGCAGATTCAGCTGGCCTGTGACGCGTCGCCTTATGGCATCGGCGCGGTTGTGTCCCACTTCTTTCCCTCAGGTGAAGAGAAGCCGATTGCATTCGCATCAAGGTCCCTGAGCAAGGCGGAGGTGAAATACCCGCAGATCGAAAAAGAGGCTTTGGGCATCATCTTTGGAATCAAAAAGTTCCATCACTACTTGTTTGGAAGGAAATTCACCTTGCTGACGGATCATCGTCCTCTGACATCGATCTTTGGTCCACACACAGGAAAACCCTCCCTGGCAGCGTGTAGGATGCAGCGCTGGGCGCTGATGTTAAGCGCTCACAATTACGACATCAAATACCGGAGGTCAGCAGCACATGGCAATGCGGACGGATTGTCAAGACTTCTGCTGCCTGTGCCCTCTGAAGGCTGTGAGCAGAAGATTTTCTACTTTGACATGGTGAGCAATGCCCCTGTCATGGCCCGGCAGGTCAAGAAAGAGAGCAGAGTGGACCCTACGCTATCCAAGGTGCTGGATCGGGTGATGCGAGGAGACGGATCACAGGTGTCAGACGCACTAACTGAGCTCCTACCTTACCTGTCAAGAGGGAAGGAGTTGTTTGTCACGTCAGGATGCCTCCTTTGGGGCATGCGAGTGATCATACCACCAAAGCTGCGGAAACATGTCCTCAACGAGCTGCACTCAGGACATTGTGGTATTGTCTGGATGAAGGAGTTTGTACGAAGCTACTTCTGGTGGCCCGGTCTGGATCATGAAATTGAAGTTGAAGTGAAATCATGCCCATCATGCGAGATAACCAGGGATACGCCAAGAGCAGCGCCACTGCATCCATGGGAATGGCCGGCGACACTGTGGCAACCGATCCATCTGGACTTCGCGGGACCAGTGGAAGGAGTGAAGTTCCTGATCGCGGTGGACTCCCATTCCAAATGGCCGGAGGTTGCAGTAATGTCCACTACCACTACGGAGAAAACCATCGAGACTCTGAGAGAGATGTTCGGGCGATTTGGTCTGCCAGAGCAGATCGTAACCGACAATGGAACACAGTTCACATCCCAGGAGATGGAGGAGTTCCTCAAGAGCAATGGAATCCAGCACGCATTGTCCGCACCTTATCATCCATCCACGAATGGATTGGCGGAGAGGTTTGTCAGAACACTGAAACGCATATTGAAAGCGGCAAGAAGTGATGCTCCTCTAAAGGAGCGCCTGAATGCTTTCTTGCTGAAATACCGAAACACGCCTCATGCTACGACTGGAGCATCTCTTGCTTACCTACTCATGGGAAGGCAGCTACGGACACGCCTTGATCTGCTGAGGCCAACGTCCACAGAAGCAGTGGTGCACGCCAATCAGCAGGATCAAGTCAGCAGATGAGCTCAGAGGTCCAAAGAATGACACTTTGTGGTGGGGGGCAAAGTCCTCGCACATAACTACACCACACCGGAGCGGTGGGTCCCGGCTACGGTCATTCAAAAGACGGGCCCCGTTTCATACCGAGTCCACACCGGAGACGACCGAACATGGAGATGGCATGTAGACCAGTTACTGCCAAGACAGTCGCCACAGGTAACCCAAGAAACAGAGGATCAAGGACCTGCTGGGGGCTCCAGCAGGGACTGGTCGTCCGACCCTGAGACGGTGGCACCATCCACTCTTGTGCCATCGAGGGAGGAAGCCACGCCTGCAGGGTCACGGGAGAGCCAGCCAGAGCCTGCTCCTGAGACTAGGCGTTACCCCCAAAGAGAAAGGCAGCCTCCAGAGCGCCTTAGTTACAGTTAGTGCTAACCTGTGTGCATGGGGCAGAATAATCCCCAGGGTTAGCGGAATGTAGAGGCAGTCTACCCTCTCTTCCAAAGTTATAGTCATTTTCAGTTATTCTGTTTTGGGGACATTCTATTTTAAGGGGGAGGAAATATGTTGTGTATTTTGAATGTGTATTAGAATTGTCCTACATGGGATACCGTAGTGGTGATTTGCAATGCACTATGGGAAATGTAGTGCATTGAGTGAAGAAGAACATTGTAAATAAAATGGCCATTAACTAAACTCTCCACCCCGGAGTCCTTCTTAATTGTTATATAGGTAAGGGTATAAAACCCCTTGAGACACAACAGGTGGTAATTTAAGGGAACTGTTGCTAAGATTGTAAAATTAACATTGTAGCCATTTATCCTTTGTTTTGCCGTCTGCCTTCCCCTGTTAAGCAATTTTACCGTGATTACTTTGATCGTGTGATGTAGTTTCTTTAGTTTTAATAAAATTTGACTTTCTTGCATCCAGACCATTTGTCCGTTTTTTATATATCATTAATTATAAGTTACTCCAGTCAGAACTGGAAGGGGTGGTTTAGCGATTCAAAACCGCTGATTGGAATTGGTCACAGTGCAGTGGCAAAAGGCTGCCTGACCAGGTAAATTACCGTAAACCAGGTAAAGGATGCCCCCCTACAAATTGGCGACCACGAAGGGACTGGAGGCAGTTTTCGATATGATAAGTGGTCTGGATCTGGAGAAAGCATCAGCTCTTGCTTTTCTTGCTTTCAGTCTGTGGGTAACCCTGCAGAAGTTAGCAGCAGCGTGTAAGCTGACCTATTATAGTATAGGTGGCTGGATTAAGAAGGGTGAGATGTGTAGGGGGTTTCTCTTGCTTGCTCTGGTCTCCTGCCAGGCTTCTTGCAATAATTACCCGTGAGTGGTTCGACCCACTCGCCCCTACGGTTCTAGACCTTGGACTTAGGTGCAGGGAGCTGTAGTGCAGAGAAAAACTCAATAGACCAGGTCGAATAGCACAAAATGGATGCCTTTATTGAACAGTTTGCAGCATTATAAAATACATGTCATATGCACAGATTAAAACAACTACAAGCATGCACACATCTATAAACTTAACTCTATAGAAATGGGGAACACACGGCACATCGTGAAAGGGGTAACACATTACAATTACCCTTAACCCCCTCCCCTATAACCTAACTAAGTTTCGATTTGAGGGACTCGGGATCATGCTCACCACTTTAAGAATTGCGAAAAAGGCTTTGCAGCCTTTCGACACAGCTTTCCGTCGTCACGTGGGTTTGGAAGCTTCTGGCGCAGCTTGTTTTCCTCTTGGTTCTCCTGCGATGAGCACTCGCCGATGTGATGTTGAAGAACTGGAGTACCGGGCCCTGAGTGTCTTCTTCTCCGGCCCGGGTCGTCGATGATCTCCCGATGGTCTTCCCCGGGGCGGGACGCTGGTTCCGAAATGACTCTTTATACAGTCAGAATTGTCCTTCTGATTTCTCCAACGGTGGAGCAGAACTGGAGTACCTGGGCCCTGAGTGTCTTCTTCTCCGGCCTGGGTCGTCGATGATCTCCCGACAAAAGTACCCGGGCCTCCCTTGTCGTCTTCCCGTCGTGGCCGGGCCTTGCCTGGCCGAGCTGGCTTCCAAGCCGAACTCTTCTCGTCGTCCTCTCGTCGTGGCCGGGCCTTGCCTGGCCGAACACCGAACACGTTCCGAACCGAAATTGCTCCGAAGGTCCGAACCGAAGTGCTGCTTAGTTCCGATGGAGTCTGTCCCGAAGCGTACCAATGGAGAACTCCCCGATGGACTTTACTCAATCCACAGTTATACTTTTTGGAACATTCTTATCTCCCGTCAAATCATAGTCCTGTCTTTGTAATAATTATGGCGGGCAGAACTCTCTGTAGGGGTGTTTTGTCTTCATAACGGGAGTCGGTGATAGCTTAACGGGCCTTCCTGGGCCGATAATGTCTTTGCTTTGTTACCGTAACTTGGTTTGTATATTGATCGGTCTGGAGATTGCCCTGGATGGCTGTTAAACGGCTTCTCTTTGTACAGTGTAATGGGCTTAAGCGTTCGTTCAATTGTCCGCCCATTCCTTGATGGGTCTCATCCTGCCACCCAAATCCATGAGTTTCGGCTTCCCGAAACTGGTTTTCGCGGGCTTTTAATGTCCTCAATCCACAAGCCTGTCTGGCTTGCAGTAACAGAAATTCAAATGGCCCCAGAAGCTGGTCACGAGGTCTGGCGGCCATTTTGTGTGCCCTTTTATCAAAGGTTTCTCTGTATAAGCTTCTTTTGGTCAATAAAGCTGTTTTATTAACCCTATTTTCCTACGTGATTATTTAATGAAAATTTCGCGAATCTTACAGATGAGGGTGCGGGAGGAGGTTACAGAGGCCAAGAATCGGGAGTCAGAGTTTGAAAAATGCCAGGCGGAGGTAGAACGCCTCATAAGGGAGGTGAATGAGGCCAGAGATAGTGGGATGAGGGTGTGGGAAGAAAATGCACGCCTCACAATAGAGGTCACAAAATGCCAGGCAGAGATAGAGCACCTTGTGCAGGAAGTCACAGAGGCTAGGGACAGTGAGATGAGGCTACAGGAGGAAAACGCACACCTCACCCAAGAAGCTAGCGAGGGCAAAAGCCACGCGAAGCACAAGATAGAGTTCCTAAAGTGCCAAATTTACAGTTCAAAGAGTAACGAGATGAGACTGCGGGAAGAGAATGCCCGCCTCACCTCAGAAGTAACAGAGCAGGAGGAAAAGGTTAGGGAGGTAAAGGCAGCTTATAAGCTGGCCTGCGACCAAAGGTTTAGTGGAGCAGATCATCATACCCCATGTAACAGAAAGATAGAGAGTTTGGGTATGGAGTTATTAAGGACTAAAGGGATGGTATGTCTCATAAGTCCGAAGGGAAGTCCGTCGGACAGTACCAGCAGCCCAAATCAAACCGCCCCCACAGGCAGCACCCAGAACAGAGCTGGCTAGGGAATTAGAGATCCCAAGACCGCAGCCCACAGCTCCGAGTTTTGAGGAGCTCTCGCAGCAAGAAGGGGTGGACAATGGGGTGATAGGAGAATGCCAGCAGGTCCCGCTAGGCAGGTGGGGACCAGGACCAGTGTACCCCCTCCGACAATGGAGGTGCGGCCCGCCCGTGAACGATAATGACCCAGGAGCTGTTCAGCATACCTATCTGGTACCCTATGATACCCAACAGCTCAGAGGCCTGGTGAAACATATTCCCCTGCTCTCCGAAAAGGGAGACCCCTCAATGCACTTCCAAGGGATAGAACAGGCAGCCTGTGTTAATGGCTGTGATGGCGAAGAGAAAGCCAAAATGTTGCTTTTCTCTGTAGATAGTAAGCTCTATCAGACCCTTTCAGATGAGGCTAAGAGAGGGCAGAAGGGTTTTGAGGACCTAAAGGAGGAAATATTGGAAGCCATGGGTGCGAACGACGGCAGTCCGTTCGATCGCATAGGGAAAACACTGCAGAAGGAAGGGGAGACCCCACAGGCATTTGCAGACAGGCTGTGGCCAGTCTACAACAGCGCGTGTACAGGGGGACAAGATAGGCACACCTGAACCAGCGGCAGCGGACCCAATGGCTTCGTTGCCTGGTGTCCAATTGCCTGCCCCAGATAAAAGCAAAGGCTGGTACCTGGTTTGACCACCGAGACCCCCTAGCAACCAAAGAGACTGTAATCTGGCAGCTCACAGTAGCATATAGGGACGGTAGGAATAGTGGGACCCCCCAGCAAAGGGTAAGGTCCATGAGGTTAAACCTGGGGCTCAATACAAGAAAGAGTGGCGCCAGGAGGGGAGCCGTCCCTCCCAGAACAAGGTCACTTGTTACAGGTGCGGGGAGGATGGCCACTGGCGCAGGGATTGTGAAAAGCCTGGGAGAGACGATAAAGCCAGGACCCCCGCAGCCCCAACTCAGAAGGCAGAGACAGAAACTCCTCCCGATACAGTTGAGTCCGTCATGGAGTCGATAAAATCTTTCCTCAGGTCCAATCAGGGAAAGGTAGCAGCCATCAGTGGTGCTGCAGCCCCCTCACCCACCTCTGCCTCCCCACAATGACTGGAGCCCGTGCAGCCTGTCCGTCTGTGTAATCTGCGGTATGATGAATGGAAGAGACCGCTCATACAGATGGAGGTAGAGAAGGTTACAGGGACTTATCTATTGGATACGGGGGCATCATGCACCGTGATCCATACGGATAATCCCACCACCTCACCTCTGTCTAACGGGGTTCCATACATACTATCGGTATTCACCGGTCAGGAGCAGGTGGGGGTATACTCCAGACCCCTCTCAGTCAAACGAATTTATGGGCAGGCAGCAGACAGCATGGGGAAGCAGCATCAGAATAACTGGCTGCTGCTCGAGCCTAGCAAGAGCCACCAGTGGGAGATAGGAGACCTAGTGATGGTAAGAAACTATGCCCGGGTGGGAAGTTTAGAGCCACTCTACATGGGACCCTATAGTATAGTTGATAGGGCCAGCCCCATGGTCTATGCAGTAAAAGTGCTCCGGTGCACAAAGTGGTTACACGCCAACCAATGTAAATTGTATAAATCTGACCATACAAGTTCAAGTTCACAGGCTGTAAAGACAGGCGCTGTGGCTTGTTTCAAGGGAAAAGTTGTCCGGCCCACCAATTGGGATACTTCCCCACCCCAGTGGGACCTAAGTTTTGGCCAAAGTTTAAATTTGAACCAGTTATTTAGTTCAGAAACAGAGAAACCACAGCCTGAGAGTAGAAATCTGTAGGCTGCTGCGAGTTCATACACAGAAAATCGCTTGGGGGGCTCCAGGGAGGAGCCGCCCTGTGAAGAGACTGCCCGCGCATGCGTAGTCGCTGGTCTGGAGACAGGAATTCCCCAGTCTTTTGAATGGCCTGTTTGCGCAGGCGCAGTTCCCCAGCCCGTGACCACAGCGGCTCCTCTTCAGTTTCCCTGCGCAGGCGCAGTCGCGCGCCTGAGGGGAGAGGTTTCCCAACACTGGGTTCGCGCAGGCGCAGTTCCCCAGCCCGTGACCACAGCGGCTCCTCTTCACTTTTCCCACGCAGGCGCTGTCGCCTGTTTGAATACAGAGGTTTCACAGCCTCTGCCGTGGGACTCCGGGGAGGATGTTCGCGCAGGCGCTGTCGCCTGTTTAAAGGGACAAGCTTCCCAGCCCGCTTCTAGAGTGGTTTCCCCTATGGTGTGGGACTCTGGGGAGGAAGGGATAGCAATTCCTCTTGCAGGGGACATATGGAAGGAGCTGGTACCAGGTTTTGGACCTGGAGAGGAAGATTTTCAGCCACCAGCAGCGGGTGGTGAGGGGATACCTGCCCCCAGTACAGGAGTGGGTAGGGAAAAGGAGACAAACCTGGATTACTGGCAGGCTGCCAGGTATATTAAACAGTGTGGGCTGTTTGCATCAGGGGGAGAATGTTCCCAGCCAGCTAGGACTGTGACCCAAGCTCAGGGTCCGTCAGCCAAAGTTTCCCCCACAGAGACGCCCCTCAGAAGGTCTCAGCGGGTCCGCAAGCCCAAGATAAGATGGTCACCAGAGTACCCACCACAAAGAGCAATCTCCCGAGCCCGGGAGGAAACAGATCACAGAGGTCTCCAACTAGCAGCCATAAGCTGCCAGGGACCAGAAGCAGGAGGCAGTCCAGCTTCACTGCAGGCAGCAGTAATCTGCGACAGTGACACCAGAGATTAGCCTGGCCATCCGGAGATGGGCGGCATTTGTATTATAGCTTTGTGTTAAGTTACCAATGTTTATAGCTTGCTTTTAAGGTGTTTAAATTTTAAGTTTAGAATGTAACTAGTAGTTTTGAGTTTAAGTTTAAAGTTTAAGTTTATAAGTGTGCCAAATGCTTGTATTTTGGTCCGAGGTCGAGGGACCCGACCATGTCTCCACCTAAGGCAGCAGGTCAGTGAGAGACCTGGCTGCATGTCCTTTTAAGTTCTTTTGCAGGAGAGTGGACAAAGGAGCAGCCCTGTTCGCCCAGCCCGAGCTGGGCATCGAATGAAGATATGGTTATACAGAATGTTGGGGATCACCTCGCCACTGGACAAATCCAGGAGGAGACCCTGCAGCGACCTTCGGGAGAAACCGGACAGGATCCGGAGGAACCTGCCTACTCATCCTACGTGGAAGAGATGGCCCCAGCTGGGTGGGAACCCAGCACTATCCTGACCGAATTTCACTTGCGGGAGACCTCGCTATTGAGGAGTCATGGTGGGGAAGCGCGGGCGCCTTGTCAGATAGGGACGCGTTCCCCGGGAGTGGGTGGTGATGGCCCGGGAAAGATTGCAAAGGGGAGGGGGGAGACCCAAGAGTCGCGTAGGTGCGTTCGGGGAAGGGATGAACTCATGCGGGGCCCACGGGCAAAGTTAGAGTGTAAGTGTGGCTGGGAAGGATGAGTGGGTGGCCGGATCTGGGATCCAAGTTTGAGTGTGGGGCCAGTGAGAGCCGCCACACAGGCACCCATCATTTTCTGCAGCCAGTCGAGGGAAGACGGGAGGGGGAGGGACCGGGAGTCGCGATCCCATACTCCCCGGTCTCGGTCTGTGAAACATGAGGGGTACCCCGCCTCCACAAAGGGACAAGGGAATGGCTCAGGGCTGGTGGAGCAGACTGTTCTGTAAAATCCATTCTGTATGTTTTAAAAGATGAAGGCCTTTAAAGGGGGGGTGGAAGGAACATTTACTGCCCGGGTGGGAGGAGCAATACCCACTCAAATTTCATGACCCATCATTGGCACATGATGGTCGGGGTTTATTTCAGCATTTTGTTTCAAATGTTTCAGCACTTTGTTTCAAATGTTTAATGAAGATTTTTGTGTTTTGTTTCACAGTTCCAAGCGGTGCAGAGGCGTAGGACCCTCTCCGTGCTTCGGATCATTTTGATTACATTGTATAACCAAGATTGCAACATTTTGTAATATGTTATAATGTAGCAAGTGGTGCAGGGGTATGAGACCCCTATTGTAACATTTTGTAGTTGATGTATCTGTAGATGCCTACCGTACCATGGTTTTTCTCGGATTTGAGGGGAATAGACGGGTCGGGGGATCAGTGGTAGGTAGCTATAGGTAAATACAGGGGATGATTGTTTGTGGGGGGTCAGAAAATTTTGCTCACTTCTTCAAGAGGATACTACAAGCAAGTTGGAAGTATCCAAGGGCGGAATGTAGAGGTCGCAAAATCCCCTCAGCCCCGAAACAATGTTTACAATACCTTCAAGGCTATTTACTCAAGCAATCAAGGAAATAGCTTTATTTGATAGCCCATCACAGACAATCAAGAACACATTCAAACCACTGCAGCTTTATTCGAAAGCCATCACAGAAAATGGACACATTTAAACTGCAACTTTATCCAAACCCATCCCAGACAAGTGGACAGTTTGGATCTCTTTTGTTTTAGCCCAGAAACATCAGATCTGGGCGGGCCCCAAAAAAGGGGTATAAAAGATAGCTTCCCAGAAGCATCTCTCTCTTCTCTTTTACTCTTTGGACTGCAGGTGAGAAAGGCTTCTGACCCACTAGCAAGACAATCTAGTGAGAAGTAAAGGGGTGGTAATTTAAGGGAACTGTTGCTAAGATTGTAAAATTAACATTGTAGCCATTTATCCCTTGTTTTGCCATCTGCCTTCCCCTGTTAAGCAATTTTACCGTGATTACTTTGACCGTGTGGTGTAGTTTCTTTAGTTTTAATAAAATTTGACTTTCTTGCATCCAGACCATTTTTCCGTTTTTAATATATCATTAATTATAAGTTCCTCTAGTCAGAACTGGAAGGGATGGTTTAGCGATTCGAAACCGCTGATTGGAATTGATCACAGTGCAGTGGCAAAAGGCTGCCTGACCAGGTAAATTACCGTAAACCAGATAAAGGATGCTCCCCTACAGAGAGAGATGCCGAACTATTCTGTCACCAGCTTGCTGTGATGCGCCCGTCTTTCCGTCCCCATTTGCGAATCTTCCTCGACACCGGCGATTTCCAGGACCGCCTCCTCTGAGGTGGTGAGCTGGGCTACTGAGGGTGGCCCTCCTCCTGTCCTCACTCTTTCCCTCTTATCCTGCAATGAGGGGCACAAGTGGAGTTTGAATGAAAATGAAGGAGTGAGTGTAGAGAATCCATAGCATAGATGCTTAGAAGGAGGCAAAGGGCCCTCCCTGTGTGTTGTAAGTTGTTGTCATTGCATCACAGTGATAGGGAGTGTGAGGGCTGCATGGTTGAATAGTTAAGTGAATGTGACCATAGAGAGAGAGGGAATGGGTAAGGGTGCAGGGATGTCAGTGTCAAGTGGGATGTGGAGGAAGAGGTTGGCAAAGCAGAGTGCTGGTGAGGAGAGGCGATGGGGATCATATTGAGGTTGATGGGAAAGTCATACTCACTTTTCCTGTGCGGAGAAGGTCATGAAACCTTTTCCTGCACTGCAGCCAGGTTCTGCGGCACATAGAGATTGAGTTGACCTCATGGGCCACTTGCATCCACACAGCTTTAGTCTGCTGGGGAGGCTTTTTCCTCCCTGAGGAAGGGAAGCGCACCTCTTTATTTGATCTTGCTCGCTCCACCAGAGCTTGGAGGGGGGCCTCATCGAACTTTGGAGCACACTTTGGCCTACTGCTGGACATTGTTGCTGAATGAAGCGATCACAACAATGGGCATAAAGTTTAAAATCTCCAGAAGAAGCAAGGCTGCTTGCAGGCCTTAAATCCAGCAGCATTGATGACGTCATTGGAGGCGACTTTCTGTATGAAACGACTCATTGGGCCAGGGGTTTCCACACGCTGGAAATCAAGTGGCCAATCAGAGCAAAATCGCACTTTTTTCCCACTTCACATCGGAGTCGGGGTCCTGACACGAAAACCACCTGACATGTCCCAGTCCGCCCCCAATGGCAAAATCGAGCCCATAGTGTGTGTGTATATATATATATATATATATATATTGAGTGTATGTGTGTGTATTTATATTTAGGCCATGAATTTAATTGAGGAGGCGGGATGGGGGCGGGAGAGCTGGTTTCCGGGTTCCGGTCCCGCTCCCAGCTGCATCCGCACTGCAGACATGATTTTCCCTTGATTGGCCTTGTGGGCTGACGGACCAATTAACAGGAAGCGGGTCGGATGATGTCATTTGATGACACGTCATCAGCCGGTTTCCTTAATGGGACCACGTCCACATGGAGTTTGACAGTTGATTTTTCAGTGTTTGACAGCATTGAGGTGCTGCAAACACTGACAAGCACTGCACAAAGGTGAACGCTTGCACCCAGGCTCTCCAGTGACTCCCTCCATATGCTTATGGAGGGAGTCACAGCATGCAGGGAGGTTCTCTTCCCTTCCAAGGGCGGAAGAGACTTCCCCGGACACCAACTTACCTTGCACCTTCACCCAACCCTCTCTATCTACTTTATCACTTCCCCATCGCACTAGCCACCCCTCAAACTCACCTTCATCCTACTGCAAGCATACTGACGAATAACACACAAGGGTAGGCACTTGACAGGTTTAGCCAATGTCCATGTGAAGTTTCTGGTAATGTGTTGTAGAAGCATAGAAGCATAGAAGATAGGAGCAGGAGTAGGCCATTTGGCCCCTCGAGCCTGCTCCGCCATTCAATGAGATCATGGCTGATCATCCAAATTCTGTACCCTGTCCCTGCCTTCTCCCCATATCCCTTGATCCCTTTAGCTTTAAGAAATATATCCAACTCCTTCTTGAATATATTTAATGAATTGGCCTCTACTGCCTTCTGTGGTAGAGAATTCCACAGGTTCACCACTCTCTGGGTGAAGAAATTCCTCCTCATCTCTGTCCTAAATGGCTTACCCCTTATCCTTAGACTGTGACCCCTGGTTCTGGACACCCCGGCCATCGGGAACATCCTTCCTGCATCTAGTCTGTCTACTCCTGTTAGAATTTTGTAAGTTTCAATGAGATCCCCTCTCTTTATTCTAAACTCCTGCGAGTATAAGCCCAATCGACCCAATCTTTCCTTATACGTCATTCCTGCCATCCCAGGTATCAGTCTGGTGAATCTTCGCTGCACTCCCTCCATGGCAAGAACATCCTTCCTCAGATAAGGTGACCAAAACTGCACACAATACTCAAGATGTGGTCTCACCAAGGCCCTGTACAACTGCAGTAAGACATCCTTGTTCCTGTACTCATACAGTGTCATACAGTGAAATCTCTTATTCCAAAAGTGCCCCTTATTGGACAGATCTAACCGAACCTTGAGAAGTGTCTTACTGAGTTCCAGTGATTGTTCAATCATAACTCCCCCCACCACCCCCGCTATAGTGATGAGTGTGCATGGAAAGGGATGCTTCACAGTGCTGGTGTGGGATGGTGTCAACCTGGCGCATCATGTGGCAGCCAGGGTTTACAGCATCAAGTGAAGAAAATCTGGCTATGTTGATGCCATCGCTGGCCTCCCAGGCAGCAATGTTGTCAGGGGCTGATGCCCTGTGTCCCGTGCAGCACCAGGTGATGGTGGAGAAGGTTGGTGATGTTGTTGTGCCTGGTGATGTTGGAGCTGATCGTGGAAGGATTCAGAGGACCAAGGTCTGATTTTTTCAAGGATAGATGGCAGCTGTAGCTGAGATGACAGAAGCGATCTGTCAATGGTGAGAGCGGTTCTCCCAATGAGGTGGCACTGGACATACAGTTGGATCTAAAAACCTGTAAGCTAAAGAAATCTCTATATGTATTAAAAATGCAGTAATCAACATTTTCTGTGCTCTGAAACTGACCATCTGCAACATGGCATCCTTGGCACCACTTCTGCAGCTGTCAGCTTATCACAAACATCAGAGCAGACTCAAAACACGCCAGGTTGAGCTGGTGTGTTCCCCGAACAGCGGGTAACCCGCGAGGGAGAAGGTAAAATTAGAAGTAAGCCTCAAAATAGTCTTAAATTGGCTCTTAACAAGCCATTTATGTAGCTGAATTGTATCCCCCATCGCTTGGTGTCGGGTCAGTTCTCCGCTGACAGACCCGACACCTGGGAGACTCACATGGAGGCGGGTTGACAGTGGGTTTCCTCATTATTATTTTATTATTAAATTAGCGGCCATAGTGTATGTGTGTGTATATATATAGTGTGTGTATATATTGTGTGTATGCCTATATAGAGTGTGTGAGTGTATATATACATACAGCGTGTGTGTATATAGTGTGTGTGTTTATATATAGTGTGTGTGTGTATATATATATATATATATATATGTAAATGTGTATATATGTGTGTATTTATGTGTGTGTATATATGGGTTTATGTATGTATTTTTGTGTGTATATATATATATGTGTGTATGTGTTTATGTATTTGTGTGTGTATATGTGTGTGTGTACGTGTGTGTGTGTGTATGTCTATGTATATGTGTGTGTGTGTGTGTGTACATGTGTGTGTGTAGAAGAAACATAGAAACATAGAAGATAGGAGCAGGAGTAGGCCATTCGGCCCCTCGAGCCTGCTCCACCATTCAATGCGATCATGGCTGATCATCCAAATTCAGTACCCTGTTCCTGCTTTCTCCCCATATCCCTTGATCCCCTTAGCCTTAAGAAATATATCCAACTCCTTCTTGAATATATTTAATGAATTGGCCTCAACTGCCTTCTGTGGTAGAGAATTCCACAGGTTCACCACTGTCTGGGTGAAGAAATTCCTCCTCATCTCTGTCCTAAATGGCTTACCCCTTATCCTTAGACTGTGACCCCTGGTTCTGGACTCCCCCGCCATCGGGAACATCCTTCCTGCATCTAGTCTGTCTAGTCCTGTTAGAATTTTATAAATTTCAATGAGATCCCCTCTCATTCTTCTAAACTCTAGTGAATATAAGCCTAAATGTATGTCTATGTATGTGTGTGTGTATATATATGTTTAGTTCTGATATTGCTGCTGGTTAGAGACATGAATGTTGTGATGTGACAACTGGGAAAGAGAATAGGGAAACAATATATCTCTTTTGGCCTAACAACAGAAAAAGCTGGAAAAACTCAACAGGCCAGGCAACATCCGTGGAGAGAGAAACAGAGTTAACGTTTCAGGTCGAAACCCTTCTTCAGAACTGAGAAAAAAAAGCAGGAAATGAAATGGATGAAAAAGCAAGTTGGGGGCTGGGCTACTCTATTTCAAAGCTGTCCCGGACCACAGTTCCATTTCATCCTTCGACTCATCCGACACTTCAACAAAAAACTTTTTTTCTTCCTTTCCGATGTCAAGGATCGCAAGCTTCATCAACTCTTGAACACCAACACCCCTCTGGAACCTTCTTCCCCTTCTCTTTCCTCTGACCCCATCCCTTCTCCCAATCTCACCCCCTGCCGTGTTTTCATTATCCCCTCTGACCTTCCCCTCTCTGACCCTGAACGATCAGTCCTCAGCAAAGGCCTGAGCTTCATCCCCTTACGCCCCCACCTCAATGAATTTCGAGCTCGGCATGATGCTGAGCTCTTTTTCCGGCGCCTTCGTCTCCGTGCCCACTTCTTCCCCCTGCACGGCTGACCCTTTCTCCCGCTTTCAGAATTCTCGTTCTACCTTAACCCCTCCCTCTGGCCTCTTAACCTCTCTAGATCTTTTCATTGCAAACTGCTGCCGTGACATCGGCCGTCTCAATTTATCTGCTCCCCTCACTCACTCCAACCTACCTCCCTCTGAACTTGCAGCATTCCATTCTCTCAGATCCAACCCCGACATTGTCATTAAACCCGCTGACAAGGGTGGTGCTGTTGTTGTTTGGCGAACCGACCTCTACCTGGACGCCAACTCTCTGACACCTCCTCCTACCTCTACCTGGACCATGACCCCACTACCGAACATCAAGCCACCATTTCCAAGACTGTCACTGACCTCATCTCCTCTGGAGATCTTCCCCCCACATCCACCAACCTCATAGTTCCCCAACCCCGCACAGCCCGCTTCTACCTCCTTCCCAAGATCCACAAACAGGACTGCCCTGGTAGACCCATCGTTTCAGCCTGTTCTTGCCCCACAGAACTTATCTCTTCCTATCGCGACTCTATTTTTTCTCCCCTTGTCCAGTCTCTTCCCACCTACATCCGCAACTCTTCTGACATCCTCTGCCACTTTAACAGTTTCCAGTTTCCTGGCCCCAACCACTTCCTTTTCACTATGGACGTACAATCCCTCTACACCTCCATCCCCCACCAGGATGGCCTGCGGGCGCTCCGCTTCTTCCTTGAACAGAGGCCCGACCAGTCCCCATCCACCACCACCCTCCTCCGCCTGACTGAACTTGTTCTCACATTGAACAACTTCTCCTTTGATTCCACTCATTTCCTCCAAATAAAAGGTGTCACTATGGGTACCTGCATGGGTCCTAGCTATGCCTGCCTTTTCATGGGATATGTGGAACACTCTTTGTTCCAGTCCTACTCGGGTCCCCTCCCTCACCTCTTTTTCCGGTACATTGATGACTGTATCGGTGCTGTTTCCTGCTCTCGCCCTGAACTAGACAATTTCATTCACTTTGCCTCCAACTTCCACCCTTCCCTCACTTTCACATGGTCCCTCTCTGACTCTTCCCTTCCCTTCCTCGACTTCTCCGTCTCCATCTCTGGGGATAGGTTATTGACCAACATTCACTGCAAGCCCACTGACTCCCACAGCTACCTGGACTACACTGCCTCCCACCCCGCCTCCTGTAAGGACTCTATTCCATTCTCCCAGTTTCTCCGTCTCCGCCGCATCTGCTCCGACGATGCCACCTTCCATACCAGTGCTTCCGACATGTCTTCCTTTATCCTCAACCGAGGATTCCCCTCTACCGTGGTTGACACGGCCCTCGACCGTGTCCGTTCTATCTCCCGCACTTCTGCCCTCACCCTTGCCCCTCCCTCCCGGAACCACGATAGAGTTCCCCTTGTCCTCACCTTTCACCCCACCAGCCTCCACATTCAACTCATCATCCTCCGCCATTTCCACCACCTCCAACGTGATCCCACCACCAAACGCATCTTCCCCTCCCCTTTCGGCATTCCGTAGGGACCGCTCCCTCCGAGACACCCTAGTCCACTCCTCTATCACCCCCAGCACCCCTTCCCCTTCACCCGGCACCTTCCCGGGCAAGCGCAGGAGATACAACACCTGCTCATATACCTCCCCCCTTCCCACTGTCCAGGGCCCCAAACACCCCTTCCAGGTGAAACAGCGATTTACTTGTACTTCTTGCAATCTAGTATACTGTATTCGCTGCTCATTGGTTTCCTCTACATTGGGGAGACCAAACGCAGATTGGGTGACCGCTTTGCGGAACACCTCCGTTCAGTCCGGAAGGGTGACCCCGAGCTTCCGGTTGCCTGTCATTTTAATTCACCGCTCCATTCCCACTCGGACCTCACCGTCCTCGGCCTCTTGCATTGTTCCACGGAAGCTCAGCGTAAACTCGAGGAACAGCACCTCATCTTTCGACTAGGCACTTTACAGCCTTCCGGACTCAATATCGAGTTCAACAATTTCAGATCATAACCTCGGCCCCTATTACATTTTTATATATTTTTTATCCACACTTTTGGTTTGTGCCTTTTCCTTTTTCTCTCTCCCACATGGCAACTGTCTCTCACTCTGCCAGCACATTTCACACTTCATCTAGAGCCATCTTTTGTCTCTTTACCTGCCCTATTACCATCTCGTCTCGCCTTGAATATCTCTTAATGTCTCTTCACCTCTCCCAGACCTTCCCTTTTGTTCTTTCATCCCCTCCCCCATTTCCCAGCCCCCAAACTTGCTTTTTCATCCGTTTCATTGCCTGCTTTTTTTTCTCAGTTCTGAAGAAGGGTTTCGACCTGAAACGTTATCTCTGTTTCTCTCTCCATGGATGTTGCCTGGCCTGCTGAGTTTTTCCAGCTTTTTCTGTTGTTATTTCAGATTTGCCGCCTCCGCAGTATTTTGCTATCGTATCTCTTTTGGCCAGTTGGTTGACTCAAACCAGGTGATGAAGAGAGCTAATGCTAGGCTTGCATGTGCCCAAATCTGAAGGATAAAGCCATGGAGTGAACTTTAGTGACCTGAGAAGTAAGGTTGAAGGAAGCGGTGGGGAGAGACCAACAATTCAACAGTCATTTGCTTTGTCTCTTGGAGATGATGGCTATTTCAATTCCAACTTTGGCTCTTGTCTCCATTTTGTCCAGCTCGGGTGTTCAAAGCAGAAACTTATTAAATTGCTGTGGGTTTGGATACAGTATCCTGTTCCAGGCATCTGCTTATCCCTTTCAACAGTACAAACCTATATTTAGGTCTGAATGAAATGCTTCCTACCCAGCACGAACCTAAGTTTAGGTTCCAGTGGGTATCCGCTTACTGCTGCTCAGCTGATGAAAGGCGGCATCTGTGTCTGGCCCGAAGTAACGGTGTATATAGAAGCTGACCCAGCCCAATTACAGGGCTGTGAAGTCCCATAGCGGCCGCTCTGTTTTCAAACATCGTCTCGATAACTTTTCTTGCCTAGTAAACATAGAAGTGACCACGTCAAATGGGCCTGGCTCCAGTGGGACCTGATATTCAGCAAAACAAACCTTTCTAATGACCAGGAAAAGAAACTCCATGCCCATTAATTTGACTTGCATGGAATAATACAGCGCAGAAGGAGGCCATTCGGCCCATTGTGCCTGTGCCGGCTCTTTGGTAGAATTATACAATTAATCCCACTCCCCTGCTCTTTCCCCATAGCCCTGTAAAAAAAATTCTCCTTCAAGTATTTATCCAATTTCCTTTTTGAATGTTACCATTGAATCTGCTTCCACCATCCTTTCAGGCAGTGCATTCCAGATCACAACAATGGGGAGAAGGCAGGGACAGGGTAATGAGTTTGGATGATCAACCATGATCGCACTGAATGGTGGAGCAGGCTCGAGGGGCCGAATGGCCTACTCCTGCTCCTATCTTCTATGTTTCTGTGTTTCTAACTCGCTGTGTAAAAGGAAAGTTTCCTCCTGTCGCCTCTGGTTCTTTTGCCAATCATCTTAAATCTGTGTCCTCTGGTTACCGACACTTCCCCCACTGCAAACAGGTTTTCCTTATTTACTCTATCAAAACCATTCGTGATTTTTAACACCTCTATCAAATCTCCCCTTAACCTTCTCTGCTCTAAGGAGAACAACCCCAGCTTCTCCAGTCTCTCCAAGTAACTGAAGTCCCTCATCCTTGGTATTATTCTCGTCAATCTCCTCTGCACCCTCTCTAAGGCCCTGACATCCTTCCTAAAGTGTGGTGCTCAGAATTGAACACAATACTCCAGCTGAGGCCGAACCAGTGTTTTATAAAGGTTTAGCATAACTTCCTTGCTTTTGTACTCTATGGGCTGGATTTTCATTGAGGAGGCGGGTAGGAGGCGGGACTACAACTTTTGGAGTCCCGCCTCCATCGAGTTGTGGCCAACCCACCGGCAACAAGTGACGTCACAGATTGGTATTTCATCTGTCAAGACCTTTTGAGAGATGAAATATCAGCGTTTGACAGCTGTTTGAAGCTGTCAAACACTGACAATCTGTACTCCAGGTTAATTCCTTCCTCTCAAGATGATTTAGAGATCTCCCTGGAACAGAAAGCTGAATGCTGGAACTTTTGACAGCTCGCGTCCATTCTGCTTTCTGTGCCGGTGAGAGGAGGGACTCCCGAGACCTGAAGGAAGGAAGGCTGTAAAGGTAAGTACATGTAAGTAAAACTTCTTTAAACACTTTACACACACCAAACACTCATGCACCCATCACTCACCTGAAAGCCGGACATCTCGACCCCTCCAAGCCCTTCATCCCGACAGCCCACCTCGCTAACTTGGCGTGGTTTGGAGCCGTCGGAAATCCCACATTTCACCAATGAAAATAGGGATTAGGCTAAAAACTGCCTGTTAACTACCTGTTAACAGGCAGTTAATTGGCACTAATCCCCTTCCCGTCTCGGGGAGGTGGGTCCCAGTGCGGGGCGGGTAAACATAGAAACATAGAAACATAGAAGATAGGAGCAGGAGCAGGCCATTCGGCCCCTCGAGCCTGCTCCGCCATTCAATGCGATCATGGCTGATCATTCAAATTCAGTACCCGGTCCCTGCTTTCTCCCCATACCCCTTGATCCCTTTAGCCTTAAGAAATATATCCAACTCCTTCTTGAATATATTTAATGAATTGGCCTCTACTGCCTTCTGTGGTAGAGAATTCCACAGGTTCACCACTCTCTGGGTGAAGAAATTCCTCCTCATCTCTGTCCTAAATGGCCTACCCCTTATCCTTAGACTGTGACACCTGGTTCTGGACTCCCCGGCCAGCGGGAACATCCTTCCTGCATCTAGTCTGTCCAGTCCTGTCAGAATTTTATAAGTTTCAATGAGATCCCCTCTCATTCTTCTAAACTCCAACGAGTACAAGCCCAATCGACCCAATCTCTCCTCATACGTCATTCCTGCCATCCCAGGTATCAGCCTGGTGAATCTTCGCTGAACTCCTTCCATGGCAAGAACATCCTTCCTTAGATAAGGCGACCAAAACTGTACACAATACTCAAGATGTGGTCTCACCAAGGCCCTGTATAACTGCAGCAAGACATCCTTGTTCCTGTACTCAAACCCTCTCGCTACGAAGGCCAACATACCATTTGCCTTCTTAACCGCCTGCTGCACCTGCATGCTTACCTTCAGCGACTGGTGCACAAGGACACCCAGGTCTCGTTGCACTCCCCTTCTCCCAATCTATTGCTATTCAGATAATAATCTGCCTTCCTGTATTTGCTACCAAAGTGGATAACCTCACATTTATCCACGTTATATTGCATCTGCCATGCTTCTGCCCAATCACCCAGCCTGTCCAAATCATCCTGGAGTTTCTCGGCATCCTCCTCACAGCACACACGCCCACCCAGCTTTGTGTTGCCTGCAAACTTGGAGATATTACATCTAGTTCCCTTGTCTAGATCATTAATATATATTGTGAATAGCTGGGGTCCAAGGACTGATCCCTGCGGTACCCCACTAGTCACTGCCTGCCACTCGGAAAAAGACCCGTTTATTCCAACTCTTTGCTTTCTGTCTGCCAACCAGTTCTCTATCCAAGTCAATACATTGCCCCCAATCCCATGTGCCTTAACTTTACACGCTAATCTCTTATGCGGGACCTTATCGAAAGCCTTCTGAAAGTCCAAATACACCACATCCACTGGTTCTCCCTTTTCTATTTTACCAGTTACATCCTCAAAAAATTCCAGTAGATTAGTCAAGCACGATTGACCTTTTGTAAATCCATGTTGACTTTGTCCGATCCTGTCACTGTTTTCCAAGTGCTCTGCTATTACATCTTCTATAGTGGACGCTAGCATTTTCCCCATTACCGATGTCAGGCTTACCGGTCTGTAAGTCCCCATTTTCTCTCTACCACCTTTTTTGAATAGTGGGGTAAATTTAGCTACCCTCCAATCCATGGGTACTGTTCCAGATTCCATCGAATGTTGGAAGATGATCAGCAATGCATCTACTATTTCTAGGGCCACTTCATTAAGTACCCTACGATGTAGATTATCAGGCCCTGGGGATTTATCGGCCTTCAATCCCATCAATTTCCTTAACACCATTTCCCTACAAATACTGATTTCTTTCAGTTCCTCCCTTTCATCAGACCCTATGTTCCCCGACATCTCTGGGAGGTTATTTGTGAAGACAGAACCAAAATATGTATTTAATTGGTTAGCCATTTCTTTGTTCCCCATTATAAATTCCCCAGATTCTGACTGCAAGGGACCTACGCTTGACTTGACCAATCTTTTTCTCTTCACTTATCTATAAAAGCTTTTACAGTCAGTTTTTATGTTCCCTGTAAGCTTACTCTCATATTCTATTTTCCCCTTCTTAATTAATCCCTTTGTCCTCCTTTGTTGAATCCTAAACTGTTCCCAATCCTCAGGTTTACTGCTTTTTCTGGCCAATTTATATGTCCTCTCCTTGGATCTTATGCTATCCCTAATTTCCCTTGTTAGCCACGGTTGAGTCATCTTTTTTGTTTTATTTTTATGCCAAACTGAGATGAACAAATTCTGTAGTTCATCCATGTGGTCTTTGAATGTTTGCCATTGCCTATGCACCGTCAACCCTTTGAGTGACATTCCCCAATCAATCCTAACCAACTCGCACCTCAGACCATCGTAGTTTCCTTTATTTAAATACAGGACCCTAGTCTCTGAGTCAACAACTTCATTCTCCATCTTAATGAAGAATTCTATCATATTATGATTGCTCCGACCCAAGGGGCCTCGTACAACAAGATTGCTAATTAATCCTTTCTCGTTAAATAATACCCAGTCTAAGATGGCCTGATCTCTGGTTGGTTCCTTGACATATTGGTCCAGGAAACGATCCCGAAAACACTCCAGGAATTCCTCCTCCACAGTATTGTTACTAATTTGGTTAGCCCAATTTATATGTAGATTAAAGTCACCCATGATGACTGCTGTGCCCTTATTGCACGCTTCTCTAATCTCCCTTTTAATGCCATCCCCAACCTACACATTACTGTTTGGAGGTCTATATACCACTCCCACTAACGTTTTCTGCCCCTTGGTATTTCTCAGTTCTACCCATACAGATTCCACATCATCAGAGCTAATATCCTTCCTTACAATTGTGTTAATCCCTTCTTTAACCAGCAATGCTACCCCACCTCCCCTTCCTTTTTGCCTAACTTTCCTGAATATTGAATACCCCTGGATGTTGAGTTCCCAGCCTTGGCCACCCTGGAGCCACATTTCCGTAATCCTCAAATCATAATCGTTTACCTCTAATTGCGCAGCTAATTCATCCATCTTATTACGAATGCACCTCGCATTAAGACACAAAGCCTTCAGGCTTGTTTTTTTAACGCTCTTAGAGTTATTAGAATTATTATTTACTGTGGCCATGTTTGATTTAAACCGTTGATTTCTCTGACTGCCACTTTTGTTTTTCTCCTTCCTATCTTTTGCTTTTATCCTTGTTTCCCTTTCCTCTGTCCCCCCTGCTCAGGTTCCCAACCCCGTGCCATTTTAGTTTAAACCCTCCCCCAGAGCACTAGCAAACACTCCCCCTAGGACATCGGTCCCGGTCCTGCCCAGGTGCAAACCGTCCGGTTTGTACTGGTCCCACCTCCCCCAGAACCGGTTCCAATGTCCCAGGAATTTGAATCCCTCCCCCTCACACCATTCCTCTAGCCACGTATTCATCTGAAATATCCTTCTATTTCTACTCTGACTAGCACGTGGCACTGGTAGCAATCCTGAGATTACTACCTTGGAGGTCCTATTTTTTAAATTTACCTCCTAACTCTCTATATTCAGCTTTTAGGACCTCATCCCATTTTTTACCTATATCGTTGGTACCTATATGCACCATGGCAACTGGCTGTTCACCCTCCCCCTCCAGAATGCTCTGCAGCCCGCCTCCTTTGAAACTGGCATGGAGGCGGGTTGGGGGCGGGATGGGTTTGTGCCCCCGATTTTGGGATTTTAACCCCCCACACGCCTCCAATCCCGCCTCCACAGCCCAATGAAAATCCTGTCCTATGCCTCTATTAATAAAGCCAAGGATCCCATATGCTTTTTTAACAGCCATCGCAACCTGCCCTGCCACCTTCAAAGATTGGTGTACATACACCCCCAGGTCTCTCTGTTCCTGAGCCCCCTTTAAAACTGTACTATTTCGTTTATATTGCCTCTCCTTATTCTTCCTATCAAAATGTGTCACTTCACGCTTCTCTACGTTAAACTTCATCTGCCCGTTTCACCTGTGTGTCAGAAAGGTCGAATGTTTTTGTTGCCGGTGTTGTCCCTTCATTTACTGTACAAATGAGGGAGTGCAGTGTAGGTTTACCAGGATGTTACCCAGACTTCAAGGGTTAAATTACGAGGAGCGATTACACAAATTAGGGCTGTATTCCCTAGAATTTAGAAGGTTAAGGGGTGATCTGATCGAAGTTTTCAAGATATTAAGGGGAACAGATAGGGGTCGATAGAGAGAAACTATTTCTGCTGGTTGGGGATTCTAGGACTAGGGGGCAGAGTTCAGGAGTGAAATTAGGAAACACTTCTACGCACAAAGGGTGGTAGAAGTTTGCAACACTCATCCGCAAATGGCAATTGATGCGAGGTCAATTGTTAATTTTAAATCGGAGATTGATAGCTTTCTGTTAACTAAAGGTATTAAAGGATGTGGGCCAAAGGCGGATATGTGGAGTTAGGTCACAGATCAGCCATGATCTCATTGAATGGCGGAACAGGCTCAAGGGGCTGAATGGCCTACTCATGTTGGGAAGGCTGAAGCCATTGTTTTCAGTCCCCGCCACAAATTCCGTTTCTGAGCCACTGACTCCATCCCTCTCCCTAACATCTGTCTGAGGCTGAACCACACTGTTCGCTACCTAGGGGTCATATTTGACCCTGAAATGAGCTTCCGACCACATATCCGCAGCATAACAAAGACCGCCTACTTCCACCTCTGTAACATCGCCCGTCTCCGCCCTTGCCTCAGCTCATCCGCTGCTGAAACCCTCATCCATGCCTTTGTTACCTCTAGACTTGACTATTCCAACGCATTCCTGGCTGGCCTCCCACATTCCACTCTATGTAAACTTGAGGTCATCCAAAACTCGGCTGCCCGTGTCCTAACTCGCGCCAAGTCCCGTTCGCCCATCACCCCTGTGCTCACTGACCTACATTGGCTCCCGGTTAAGAAGCGCCTCAATTTCAAAATTCTCATCCTTGTTTTCAAATCCCTCCACGGCCTCGCCCCTCCCTATCTCTGTAATCTCCTCCAGCACCACAACCCCCCGAAATATCTGCGCTCCTCTAATTCTGCCCTCTTGAGCATCCCCGATTATAATCGCTCGACCTCTGGTGGCCGTGCCTTCTGTTGCCTAGGCCCTAAGCTCTGGAATTCCCTGCCTAAACCTCTCCGCCTCGCTACCTCTCGTTCCTCCTTTAAGACACTTCTTAAAACCTACCTCTTTGACCAAGCTTTTGGTCACCTGCCCTAATTTATGCTTATGTGGCTCGGTGTCAATTTTCTTTTTGTCTTTTAACACTCCTGTGAAGCGCCTTGGGACGTTTTACTACGTTAAAGGTGCTATATAAATACAAGTTGTTTTTGTTGTTGTTCCTATGTGAAGTGCTTCTTTCCAAAGACTCTGAATTTGTCTTGGACCAGTCCTGATTCATACCTAGCCTGCCCCTTTAATTTTTTTTGTTATGCGCAGGTGCACTGTTTTCTATGGAATGTGTCTCACTGTGCCTGAGGAGAAATGTCTAAAAATAGGAAACTACATTGAAATTTTGGATGGGTAGCCCTGGGGCTTATGCCCATATTATGGGCGTGGCACCAGGGGGGGCGGGGGGGGCGTGGGCGGGGGTTTGGTGGAATGAATTTTATGTTTTTTATTTTGGTGGCGGAGCAGGGTATGTGTGGGAGCAGGGGATTTTTGAAAAATTCATTCACGGGATGTGGGTGTCGCTGGCAAGACCAGCATTTATTGCCCATCCTTAATTGTCCTTGAGAAGGTGGTGGTTGAGCCGCCTTCCTGAACCGCTGCAGTTCTTGTGGTGATGGTACTCCCACAGTGCTGTTAGGGAGGGAGTTCCAGGATTTTAACCCAGAGACGCTGAAGGATCGGCGATATATTTCCAAGTCAGGATGGTGTGTGACTGGGAGGGGAACTTGGAGGTGGTGGTGTTCCCATGCGCCTGCTGCCCTTGTCCTTCTAGGTGGTAGAGGTCACGGGTTTGGGAGGTGCTGCCGACAGAAGTGTGGCAATGTGTCTAATCCCTCTGACTCTAGTGCAGTGCTCATGTATTTTCATGGGCTTTATTCTGTGTGCTGACAGGCATATTTGAGCTCTCTTTCTCCCAGCCTAGACTGGCAAAACCCAGCCTTTGGCTGAAGTCTGGGGCCAAAGCTAAGATTTACTATTGGGGTCCAGTCACTGAAAGACCAGCACTTGAATATTGGCACTAGCAGTGTGAATAACTCTTAACGTTGCCCGGTTGTATTCATTTATGTATCATTGCAGATGTCATTTGAGTGAGCTGGATGGAGATTGTGGAGATTTCATTCCATTATCTTGGGGGGAGGGGGGGGGTCAAGGAGACATTTCAAAACTTACTCTTGGTTGTCCACTTAACCTCAAGATTAAATGGATTGGGGAGAGTCAAAGGCAACAAGTTTTATTTCTATAATGCATCTTGTGAAAAGAAGACATGAGAATGTTTTACAAGGCGGTGGGGTAGAAAGTTGGACACCGAAGAGTCTGTAGGTTAGAGGGAGGCCAAAGCAAAGTGATTATAGGAGACTTTTGAAGGAAAATGCGGAGTTGGAAGGGTTGAAATGTTGGAAGAGAGTTCCAGAGGACCAGCACATAATGACTGAAAAAATCAGCCTCTTAAGAAGGGAGCGGAGGGAGAGAGGATTGAGCACCAGTTCAGTGTCAGAAGAGCAGTGCAAACTGTACCAAGTTTATTAGGAAGAGTTGGTTTGATGGGTTGATTGTCTTTTTTCATTCGATTGTTGTGTCCTTAGATACACATCAAACTGCTTTCTCATAGAATTTCATAAAATCTACAGGAAAAGGCCAAACTGGTCTAAGCCGGTGTTTTTATTCCACGCAGACCTCGTCTCGCTCTAATTCCCTCTTCCCGGTCTGCCCCCGTATTCCTCTATTACCTTCTCCCTCATCTATGCATCAAGAATCCCCTTAAATGCATCAATGCCAATTGGTTCAACCCCTTCCATGTTGCAGAGCGTTCCACATTCTCACCACTCCCGGTGTAAAGAAATTCCTCATAAATTCTTTATTTGATCTGTCACTGCCTATCTTATACTTATGCCCACTTGTTCTGGACTCCTCCACAAGTCGAAACAACTTTCTCCACCTCCACCCTATCGAACTGCTTCATCATTTTAAAGACCTCTATCAGCTCTCTTCTTAGTCTTCTCCTTCCCAGAGAAAGAGCCCCAACGTGAGGCAGCACGGTGGCATAGTGGTTAGCACTGTTGCCTCACAGCGCCAGGGACCCGGGTTCGAATCCGGCCTCGGGTGACTGTCTGTGTGGAGTTTGCACATTCTCCCTGTGTTTGCGTGGGTTTTCTCCGGGTGCTCCGGTTTCCTCCCACAGTCCAAAGATGTGCGGGTTAGGTTGATTGGCTATGATAAATTGACACTTAGTGTTAAGGGGATTAAATACGTGGGGTTACGGGGATAGGGTGGGATATGTGTCGGTGCAGGCTCGATGGGCCGAAATGGCCTCTATCTGCACTGCGTGATTCTGTGCTCAATCTTTCCTGACAGTTGCATCCTCTCGATGCTGGTACTGCAACATCCTGGTAAATTTTCCTGCACCTTCTCCAATGCTTCACCCTTTCTGTAAGATGGAGACCGGGACTGTGCGCCGTGCTCCAGGTGTGGGGCGGTTCTATACAAATGTTACATTACCTCCATGCTTTTTGTATTCTATTCCTCTAGAAATGATCCCTAGTACTTTGTTTGCACTCTTTACGGCCTTATCAACTTATGTTGCTACTTTTAGTGATTTATGTATCTGTATTCCCAGATCTCTACTCCTCTACTCCATTAAGTTTCTTGCTTTCCAAGGAATAAGTGGCCTCCTACCAAAATGAACCACTTCACACATCTCTACGTTATATTCCATTTGCTATTTATCTACTCACTCTGAAAGACTGTTTATGTCTTCCTGTATTTTTGGTGCAGTCCTCCACATTATTAGATATATCCCCCCAATCTGATATCATCTGCAAATTTCGACACCATACCTCAAATTTTTGAGTCCAAATCATTTAGGCGTATGGCGAACAACAGCGGTTCCAGTGGGACACCACTTCTCATTTCTCAAGGGCTTGCATTGTTAACTTCGCAAACAAAATGATTTAAAGATAATGGCTTCTGTTCATGCGCTGTTGCAACAGACTGGCCAAGCTTTCAGAATGTGTGTCGCCTCCCAAAGGCCACTTAAATATTAAACACCTGATAGTACTTAAGCAGCCTCCAGAGCAACGAGTGGTACCGATGCATAGTCCTAAAGATCAAAAGAGGTATTCTGAAGGGTCGATCAGTCTTATGGAACATCTTGGTGCGAGAAAACCTGCCTCCGTTGAAATAGTTTAAATTTGTCTATATAGCTGAACTAAGTTATGTTCATTGTTTTTCCATAAGATCTCAATGACTTTCACAGGGAACCTGATGGAAAAATGGTGTTATTCTTTGATTAATTTATAGATTCTTCCTCCTACACTATAAAGCCATTGTTCGCTTTAGGCCCATACAGTTGTTTTTTGGTCAAGAGAGTGTCAAGTGGCCAAGTGCCAAGCCTCTATGGACATTCAGTCTTCACAATCAGGCTGTTCGCTTTGCTGCCTCCAGAAGCTGCCCACCACTTATAATCGTCTTTCAGGTCTGCCCATACACAACCCAACTATCTTACCTTTGGCTCTCCACATGTTTTTTTTTCCCTCGCTGGGACCCCCTTCCATCACCTGCTGATCTTCAGCCAAACAAGATGCGTACCTTACCCATTGCAATCTTCTTGCAGCAACCTGCTCTGTTGCAATGCTACGTGCTACCAGCCATAGCAGAGCAGATTGGCACTCCAGCACACTACACCACCAGATAACTGTCCGAGTATGGCCACGTGATCACGACAGCTCAATGGTGCTCAATGGCAAAAGTCTCCCGATGAAATATTATCTACAAGTTTCTCAATTATATTTGTAATCCATACAGGAACATTCATTGCTGGGGAGCCTTTCTGCGGGAAGGTTAGAAGGTATTAGAGACATCGGGGATAATTTAAACTTTGGGTGATTGTGTAAAACAGGCGGTGTGGAATTAGCCGCCCATTCCACACCCAGATCTGGCCTGATTTTCCTTTCCATTGAAGTCAATGGAAGGGGAAATCGTGCGTGGTGTAGAATCACAGAAGGAGGCCTTTCGGCCCATTGTACCTGTGCTGGCCGAAAAAGAGTTATCCAGCCTAATCTCACCTTCCAGGTCTTGGTCCGTAGCTGGAATATACGTGGGTAGAACAAATGAAGGACAGAGACCCTGACGTAAGAAAACTACTAGGCACTTGGTCTAAGCGTTAAACAAGGCTTTAATCAACTGTTTTACAACATGGAGGTCTAGTTGTGTCCTTCACTAGTTCTTGTTAAAGAATGTCCTGAGCAAGCTGGGCCCGTGCCCGAGTATTTATACTCTCCCTGGACAGCGCCACCAGCAGGCCGCCCAGTATTATTTCATAAGTCATTTCCACATGAATGGCTGAGTCATGTCAGACCCCATGAGTTGCTAGTCCATGTGCTTGCTTTACTAGGCCAGAGCGAACTGAGCATGCTCATACCAAACCATGTGAGCCACCTGCGACAAACCACGTGATAATACATTACAGTAACCTTGCAGGTTTTGGCACTTCAAGTGCATATCCAAGCACTTTTTAAATGTGATGAGGGTCTCTGCCTCTACCACCCCTTCAGGTAGTGATTTCCAGACCCCCACCGCCCTCTGGGTGGAAAAAAGTTCTCCTCAGCTCCCCTCTAATCCTTCTACCAATTGCTTTAAATCTCTGCCCCCTGGTGATTGACCTCTCTGCTAAGGGAAATAAGTCCTTCCTATCCACTCTATCTAGTGCCCTCATAATTTTATACAACTCAATTAATTCTCCCCTCAGCCCCCCCTCAAATCGATATTGCCTGTTTTGCACTAACACCCAAAATAAAAATCACCGGCATTTGTACATATTTCTGGTCGGCTCTTGCTGCCCCTGTACTATTTTACTTGCTGCAATAATTGTTCCGTCCACCAAGGGGCAGCAGTGCACAGATAATCATAGTTGAATCCTCCTTTGGGAGATTTTGCTGGGGAGCAGTTCCAGTAATCAGTACAGTAAAGTGGACTTAATATAAGCCCCTGTCTTGCTTCTAGGCTGGAATAAAGGACAAAGCGGTCATGATTTGATTAAAACATGAGATGTTGAAACACCTTTTCGGATCAGGTGTTGAATCGAGGGCCCTCCGCCACTGCGCAACCCCCCCCACCCACCCCCCACCACCCGCCCCTCCCCACCGCCTGTTCCTGCCAGGGGTTCAGGTGGATGTTGAAGATCCCGTGGCACTATTTGAAGAAGATCATGGAGTTTGGTCTTGGTTCCCTGGCCAATATTCCTCCCTCAAGCAATACCACCAAAAAAATAGATGAGCGTGCCAATCATCTCATTGCTAGTTTGTGGGATCTTGCTGTGCACAAGACGGCTGACCGCTTTACCCACATAACAACAGTCACACCGAACCTCAAAGTAACTCACTCTGCGAGACTTTTCTGAGGCGAGACTTTTCTGAGGGGTGTGATAAGGCACTGTGTAAATACAAGTTATTTGCACTATGACGGTTAATAGACAGAAACAGGCACAGGGCTGTAATGGTGGTTTAAGAACTTGTGAGTTCTTGTCCATTCTGCTCTGCTCGTCCTGGGTGCATGGTCTGGTACCATGGGTTAATCTTGCATCTCTTGTCTAGTCGCGTTGCTCATCTGTAGCAGTGTGGCTCAGTGCCTCGAGGTGCAAATCTGAATTTATTCTGGGACCCAGACCCTCGCATGTGGTGAATTTGGCTCAAGCTGGGACTGGTGGCTGGGGTTTCCGCTGTACACTCGCTGGCCCATTGATTGCGGGGGGGGGGTTAGGTGGGGAGGGGTAATCATGAACTGGCAAGTGTAGAAGCGGAACACCATGGCCCCATGGTTTTAAAGTTACCCCGTGGGTGTGGTGTGGAGTGAATGCTGAAAG